>NC_138749.1:260357-655357 GCF_965113315.1 Podarcis vaucheri | reverse complement strand
CTCTCCTGGTGCCAAGATGGAGAGGAGCTTCTGCCTGGCCGTGCTGGGCAAGAGAAAGGGGCTTGGGGGGGAGGAAGCCCTTGCTGTGGTAGCCCCCTCCCCACCTCTAATTCCACAGCAGCCTTGACTTCAAGGTGAAGAAGACAGGAGGGCCGCAAAGAGACCCCCTGGGTTTTCTGCAAGACTTTCTCTCCTTTTTGCTTCCTGAAATTCATTCTGATTCTGCAGATAAAATATCTGGGAGAGAATTCAGCAAGATGTGTTGCTAGTGGGCGAGAACGGTCCAGATCCAAGGATCCCCGGGGGTGCACCGTGTTGTAAACAGAATCTGCCCTTTTCCCTTATGGGGTATCCAAGAGCCCATATAGAGTCCTTACGTGGGTTCCCTATTGGTAGGAGAGAAGAACAGAGGCCAAGCAGAGAATATTGAGAAGCAAAGCAGCTAGTAAGCGTGATCTTTATTAAACTGTTGCAACAGGGTCCCCACGAAGGGAGGGAGGAGAGAACGCAGAACAATGGGTTCCAAAATGACTCCCAGGCTGCGCACCTGGTCCTTCAGTGGCACTGTTACCCCATTCAGGACCAGGGAGTCTTCCACACACCCCGCCCCATCCCCCCAAAACAGGTCTTCTGTCTTGTCATCTAATTTTAGAGTGTCAGCCCCCCACTCTTGATGATTGTTTGAATGTTGCCTGTGGATGGCATTGTGCCGATAATACTCCGTCCCCAGAACTGCCCCATCATCCCAGAAAGAGGCCTGCTCCGTGAGATAAAGGCTGCCAACCTTCCGCCTCCGGAGAATGCCAGATGTGAGGGGGGGGGCCTCTGCCAGGCTGAGCGCTTCCCCTTTTGGAGGGGGGCATGGAAAGAGGGACTGGTCCACCCTCTGGCCCTGCGGAGAAGGCCCTGCTTGCCACCTCGTGGCCAGGAGCTGCGTTGCACAGATCTCTCTCTCTCTCTCTCTCTCTCTCTCTCTCTCTCTCTCTCTCGGCGAGGGAGGGGCCTGCGATAGCTCCTTTAGGCAGGATGAGCACAGAGCCGAATTTGTTTCCTCCCCTCACCAATACTTGTGACCCTTCCATCATTTTTGGCTGGGTCTGCACTGACCACTTAGCTTAGCTTCTCCAAATGCATGTCATGTTTGGGTCAAGCAGACAGGTGAAGGGTGACAGAGGTTCATGAATTGATTTTAGAATGTATTTCAATTAATTGATTGTGATTTTATGTAAACTCTTTTATTTTACAGTTGTTATCTGCTCTGAGCCCAGCTTTGGCGGGGGAGGGCGGAATATAAATAAAATTTTATTATTATTATTATCGGTCTCCAGCAGGCTCTCAGGCAGTGGTGGCAAAAAATTTAGAGATCGAGTGCCCAAACTGCAACCCAAACCCACTTATTTTTCGCAAAGTGCCAACACAGCAATTTACCGTATTTTTCTGTGTTGTTGAGCTATTTTGGGGTAAGGAAGGTCATAAGAACTTAAGGAGAGATGGCTGGACCACCTAGTCCAAATGCCTGTGCAAAACCAGCAAGCAGGATTCGAACACAAAAGCCCTCTTCTCCCCTCCTGAGGTTTCCAGTGACTGGGGCACAAAAGCATTGCTGGCTCCAACCGCAGAGGCCAAGTCCAGCCCTCCTGGCTAGTAGCCATTGCTAGCTCTCTCCTTCTCCATAAATTTGTCTAGTCCTCTTTTCAAAGCCATCCAGGCTGGTGGCCATCACTGCTTCCAGTGGCAGTGAGTTCCAGAGTTTAAGTATGTACTGGCTAAAGAAAGACTTTCTTTTCTCTGTCCTGAATCTCCCAATGTTCAGATTCCTTGACTGTCCACAAGTTCTAGGGTGGAAGGAGAAACTCTTCATTTTCTTCATGTCATGGCTATTATTATTTTTTTTAAAACTTCTATCATGTCACCTGCTGATCTTTTCTCTAAACTAAAAAAATCCCAAACGCTGCAACCCTCCCTTTAGGGGAGTCTCTCCACCCCCTGGAAAATTCTGGTGGCCCTTTTCTGATCCCTTTGCAACCCAGAAATACCCTTTTTCGGAAGAGGCATTCAGAACCAGACACAGCCTTCCTGATGTGGCTGCAGATTTGTATAATGACATTATGACATCGACAGTCTTCTTCTCGATTCTTTTCCTAGTGATCCCTAGCATGGGCCATTTCCTGCAATTTAATCTTTCTTGGTTTTAAATATTGAATCCATTCATCACAAAAAGAACTGCAGTTTAATCTTTATTGATTTTAAATATTGGGAACGGGCCTTTCTCACGGCCGAACTCACCTCCCTCTCCCTTCTTCCCTGCAGGACTTTGGTCTGGATGTGGCCGCTTTCTGCAACCTGGTGGGAGCCGACTGCCCTGCAACATTCCTCCAGCTGGCCTTCCACTGCTGCAGCGTAAGACCCCCCCATCACCCCCCCCGACCCGAAGGAGCCTTCAGGCTGCCAGAAGGGAGCCTCTTTGCCCCTCCTGGCCCTATACCCCTGCGAGAGAATCAGCCCTGGCTGGGTGTGGTGGTTTTGCAGGGGCTGGAGGGGGGCAAATCCTGAGGAATGCAGAGCCCCAGCCCCAGCCATGACCACGAATGCATATCACTGGCCTTGAGAGCACCTTTTGGGTTCAATTTAAAGGAAGCTTTCCTGGCTACTTTCCTCCCTTGAGAGCCCTCTGCTTCTAGCCTCCTGTGGCAGGAAGTTCCACCGTTTAGCTACATGTCGCCCCCAAAACTACTGTATTTGTTCTTGTATAAGACGATGCTTTTTGCTAAAAAAGGGGGGGGATTGGGTGTCGTCTTATATACAGATAGTGAATGGTGGGGGGGCGTGCGATTAATGGCAGCAGCAAGCAGGAGATTGGCAGTGGTGATTGGGCGGGTGTTTGGCAGCTGTGCCCAGGCGGGCAAGCAATTGGCGGCTTCGGCAAGTAGACAGGTGGACTGTTGGTGGCAGCGAGTGGGCAGACAATTGGTGGCTGCGGTGAGGTGTGTGATTGGCAGTGGCGGGCAGGCAGGTGAGCGATTGGCGGAAGTGACCTCCCCCATGTCCCCCAAAAGCTGAACAACTTAATTTTGGGTTAAAAGAAATAGGGGTCGTCTTATACACAGAAAAATACAGTACTTCCCTTTAGGAGGGACTGAAGTTGGTGAGAACTGCGTACCATGCCCAGAAATCTGTCCTGCTCCCAGTCTTGGTGGGTCTGGGTCTCCGAGGGGAAGGCAGCCCTCCCCCTGAGGCAGGCTGGACCCCCCGCTTTCCGTCCCATAGACCCCCCTGGTTCCTGGCCAAGGCGACCTTTTTGTCTGCTGGGGAGGCAGCAGCCCACCAAGCCCCCCACCCACGAAGCCTTGGGGCTTTGTTTTGCAAGTGCCCCCCCCCCCAGACGGGGTGTGTGTGTGTGTCTTCTGCTGAGCCAGCTGCCTTCTCCCCCTCCTCCAGATGGAGCCCACCTCAAGGCCCTCCTTCCTGGAGATCACACAGCGCCTAGAGGGCATCTTGAAGCAGCAGCTGGCAGCCAGAGACGCCCGAGACGCCCTGCAGAGCGACAGGACCAGCGCCCCGGGGAGCCCGGCACTCTCCCTCCGTGGTACCTTTCCCAGTTTGGCTTTCCATTCCTGCGTCACAGCGGGTTGGACTAGATGACCTCTGGGTCCCTTCCAGCCCTGCAATTTTTTATTTAGATAATCTTTATTAATTTTTTAGTTACATGCTGTACATTACATTTTACAATGGTACTTGCTCCTAAGAGCTGACTTTCCTCCTTCCTTCTCCTGGCTTTTTTATGTCGTCTTTAACTTTTCGCAATGTCTTCAGCTCTGCACTGCTATGGTTCTAAGTGCACAGCCTGTTTGGGAAAAGGCATTGGACTCTAAACAACAGCTTAAAAAGTATTCCTTTTAACCAGCCTTCTGCCAACTGCCTTGCCTTGAAAGTGGCATATAATATATTTTTTTGCAAATTAGTATTCTATTTATTCATTACATTCATACATCACCTTTTCCTCCAAGGAGTTCACAGTGGTTTGCATGTTCCTCCTTTGCAACAAGCTTGAGAAGTAAGTTGGGCTCAGCGCCAGGGACTGCCTGCCAAGGTCAGCTTCCTAGCTGAGTGGGGATTCGAACCCTGGGCTCTCCCAGCTCCTAGTCCAGCACTCTAACCACTGGGCAACACTGTAGTGTCGTGGTAACGCCACGCCTGCTCCAAAGGACTCCTGCCCTCCTGAGTGATGTGGGTCCAAGCCACAGCCTTCACTTGGTCCTAGAAGCAGAGAACGGCAGAGCTGGAGGGGAACCTAAAGGCCATCTAGTTGTCATGCTTTGAGGTCTGCCTCTGGGTGACCCCCTCACCCCACTTTCTCCCTCTGTTCCAGACAAAGCCGCCCAGGACCCCCTGCTGCCCGCCACGCCCCCCAGCCTGCTGGGCCAGCCTCCCGTGCCCCCGGAGCAGCGCCTCTCGCGCAGCCAGTCGGACATGGTGCCGCCCAGGGCTCCGCAGGACACCCCCCAGCGAGTCAACCCCTTCTCCCAGCGCCACGACCTGCAGGGCGGCCGCATCAAGCTCTTCGACACGCCCAGCAAGTCTCTGATCTCGCTGACCTTCGACCTGCCACCCCCCTCGCCCTTCCCGCCGGGCACCCCCGTCACCCCGGAGCCGGCCGTGGAGGCCCACTGCGACTTCTCCGAGCCGGCTGCCCTGGCCCGCAGGTGCCGCTCTCTGCCCGCCTCCCCGGAGATGCCCCGCCGCGGGGGTCCTCGTCCCCCCCAGCCCCTCCTGTCCCTGGACTGCAGCAGCCTGGAGCGCCCCCTCCGCTCCCCTCCCTCCGGCGAGCTCATGGACACCAGTCCCGACAGCCCCCCCTGCGCCCTCCCTGCGGAGCCGGCCGCCCCCCTGGCGCCCTCCGTGGCCAACGGCAGCTTCATCCGCACGGCCGTCTCTGGGATGGAGCCCTGGCCCTCCAACGGGGTGCTCTTGAACAACAACAGCAAGCCCCCCAGCTGGGGAGGGGGCTTCTCGGAGCTGAGCGTGCCCCCGCCCGGCTCGGGGCCTCCGCTGGAGCACGCGGGGTCGGCCCTGGCCCTGAGTGGAGGGGGCAGCGTGGGGGTGCTGGAGCAGGAGGAGGTGCTGAGCTGCCCCGCCTGCTGCCTGGGGCCCTTTGGCTTCAGCTTCGCCTCCGTCTGCCACCGGCCCCCCGCCAGCGCCCCCGCCTACCAGAACCTCAACTGCGAAGCCAAGAGCCTGCTGTGCCCGGAGAGGCACCACAAGGGCCCGGTTCTGGCAGAGCCCAGCCTCAAGCTGCCCGAAGCACAGTCCTAAGGCGGGACACACAGAGGCCCCCCCTGAGCCCAGCAGGGCGAAAGGGGGGCTGCGGACCCACGACGGACACTCTTTGGGCGGCCTCAGGGTGCCATAGCGCATTCAAGATGGCACAGCCGGTGCCAGCGCTCGGCCGGTTCTCAGGGCCTGGCGAAGCAGAGGAGCCTGTGGGGCCATGTTTTTTGGGGGCGGGAGGTTAAGATTCCATCCTGTGGCCTTTTGTAGCAAAGGGGCTTCCCGGTGCCTGGAAACCCCCCTCCCCACCCCTGGCAGGAGCTGTGGGAATGAAGGGGGGGTCCCTTCCCATGAGCCAGGCGGAAGTGCAATAAGGTGGCCGCCCCACGGACCCCCGTGCAGTTGGACTGGGGAGGGGGGCCACACACCAGCATCCGAGAGCCCCCCCCCCAGGTTTCTTTCTGGGTGGGGGGCTTTGCCCACCCCAGTGCAGTGCCTCCCTCTGCAAACCCAGGCCTCGTGAGACCTCCTGGTGTGGGCTGGAAATAGTGGCCTGGGGACCAGTGGGTCTTGCCCCCCAAATAATACTTGCCCTGCTTGTTTGGGGGGGCCACAGAGGAGAAAGAGACTCTAAGGACCGGGGGCGGGGTCAGGAGACAGAAATGGGGGGGCAGGGAAGTGTGCTTGTTTGCGTGTCATATTTGGGGACTAGGAAACTGGGAGACACAAGTTTGGACCCGCAATGTTGGGGGGCTCAGCCTCCCCCCTGGGTGCTCCTGAGCTGTACGAGTGTTGGAGGGGGCAGGCGAGTGGGGGGGGGAGTTGGGGGCAGAAACCGGCTTCTGTTCCCAGCACTTCTCTCCTGCCCATGTGCAATAATGATGAGTACTTATTTCTGGCTGCATCTCGCCCCCCCCCCGCGAGGCTCAGCGCCCCCCCTCCGGCCCCCCTATACTCAGTGCCCTGGTGGGATGCAGCTGCATTTTTAATAACGACAAATGCTGCTTTATGTATTCAGCTTATTTAAAGTGTTGGAGAAATAAAACATGACGACGGTCAAAACGGCCTGGTTTTTGCCCAAAGTGTCCTGGGATCTCAGATCTGGCTGGTCAGGGGGCTTCAGCAAAGGGCTGGGTCTTTGGCTTGGTCTGCATCTTCCTTTTTTGCTTTAGAGAAAAGACGAGGAAGAAGCCGCGCAATAGGAGTTTATAAACTCCGCATGGCATGTGAGAGTGGAGAGAGAAAGTTTGCCTCCCTCTCTCATAACACGGGACACACAGAGAAGCTGGATGTTGGAAGGTCCTGTGTGAGTGTCTGGAGCATAGCTGTCAACCGTCCCTTATTTGGCGGGAAAGTCCCTTATCCCAGCACCGTGTCCCACTGCTGTCCCTTATTGATGATGTCCCTTAAATTTCCCGGGTTTCAAAGGAAGCAGCTCCTCTCCCTCCCTCCCTGCCGACCGGGGGGTGGAGCTTGCATGCCTTGTGCTAATCAAATCGGCCGTGTTGCCTGGGGACTTGCCTTTGCTCAGCACTTCCCAGCGGAGAGGGGACGGCGCAGCCTGGGAGTTATTTTGGACTCACAGCTGTCCATGGAGGCGCAGGTCAGTTCTTTGTCCAGGGTGGCTGTCTGCCAGCTCCATCTGGTACGCAGGATGAGACCCTCCCTGCCTGCAGACTGTCTCGCCAGAGTGGTGCATGCTCTGGTTATCTCCCGCTTGGACTACTGCAATGCGCTCTACGTGGGGCTACCTTTGAAGGTGACCCGGAAACTACAACTAATCCAGAATTCGGCAGCTAGACTGGTGACTGGGGGCGGCCGCCGAGACCACATAACACCGGTCTTGAAAGACCTCTCCCAGTACGTTTGGCTCCCAGTACGTTTCCGAGCACAATTCAAAGTGTTGGTGCTGAACTTTAAAGCCCTAAACTACCTCGGCCCAGTATACCTGAAGGAGCATCTCCACTCCCATCGTTCTGCCTGGACGCTGAGGTCCAGCGCCCAGGGCCTTCGGGCAGTTCCCTCGTTTCGGGAAACCAAGTTACAGGGCAGAGGGCCTTCTCGGTGGTGGCAAATGCAATCCCTTCAGATGTCAAAGAAATGACTATCTGACTTTTTGAAAACAACGGAAGGCAGCCCTGTTTAGGGAAGCTTTTAATGACTGATGGTTTGATGTATTTTTAATCATTTGTTGGAAGCAGTCCAGAGGGGCTGGGGAAACCCAGCCAGATGGGCGGGGGTATGAATAATAAATTATTATTATTATTATTATTATTATTATTATTATTATTATTATTATTATTTCCAGGACAGGCAAAATAAAGCCCTTCTTCATGCAGTGCAGGGTTAATACTGTGGAACTCCCTCCCACAGGAGGCAGAGACGGCCACCAGGTGTGACCAGGCTGGTCCAGTGTCCCAATGTCAAGGCCTGTGTTAAGATTAGGGCTGTTCAAGGAATTTTGCTGCCCGAGGATGAGATGGCACCTCATTCCATGCCCAAGATCTGATGGGACCAACAGCTGGATTGGACTTTGGTGCTTCCTGTGGGGCCACATCCTTTCCTGCACTTGACGGCAGCATGCGAAGAGGCTCAGGCCTGGCAGCTCACACAGGCCGGCCCAATCCAGACACACCCGCCCATCCGCAGCCCAAGGTGGCTGCCTCTCTTGGCCTTGCAAACGTGATGGTGATGCTGCCAAGGAGCGTGAACAAGGGATGCCCCTCCCCATGTGGACAGGTGAGCCTGTTGGGAATCTCAGGTGAGATCCCCACACGGTGGAAGTTGCTCCCAGTACCAGGCACCATGCAGCAGCCGAGAAAGTTTCAGATAGTTTACTGTTGCAGAAGATAAGGCTCCGTCAGACAGTTCCAAATGTTGATACAGCTTGCAGGCTTTTGCAGATACAGGTACAACTACAAGTACAAATGATCTCCGTTGCTCCAAGTTGAGCCATTCGAGACGTAGCATTGGGCAAGCAACACAAATAACAGACAGACAGACAGACTAACTGCAGACTCACAGACTGACACTCGTGAGCTGACACGCATTAATTACAAATATAGTTGGGGCACTGGGCTGCTATCATAGCAACTGGCTTGGCTGACCTTGCACCTGGGATTAGCTCATCCATGGGGAGATTTACATTCATGAAGGAAAGTGACCCCTTCTCATGTCCAGTTGTTCCAGCAGAACTCTGAGGCCAGAGCAGCTCCAGAAGCGCCGTCCCTTCTTCAGAGTCCACCAGTTCAAGTCCTGAGACGTCCCGATTTGTGCGGCTAAGACCTGCAGTGATCTGCAAATTCCAAGCATTAAATGGATGCCCATGAGGAACATTTCCTGGGTGGCTAGCTAAACAAATAACTATGGACCCCAACACAATATTAGAAATACATTAATGAGAAGAACAAAATGGGTTTTCTGTGGCTTGTCGTTTGTTCCCGTTCAGCAGTAAACAGCGGGTTTTCCCAGAAAAAGCAGCAGGAGGAAAAGAAGCAAAAATCCCCACCCTCTGGACCCGTGACTTGAATATTGTGGGACAAACATCATTACCATCATCATCATTTTATTATTTATACCCTGCCCATCTGGCTTGGTTTCCCCAGCCACTCTGGGCGGCTCCCAACAGAACACTAAAAACAGAATAAAACTGCAAATATTAAAAACTTCCCTAAACAGGGCTGCCTTTAGATGTCTTCTAAAAGTCAAAACAAATTCCATCCAGTAGCACCCTAGAGACCAACTAAGTTTGTTCTTGGTATGAGCTTTTGTGTGCATGCACACTTCTTCAGATACACTGAAACAGAAGTCACCAGACCCTTATATAGAGTGAGAGGGTGGGGAGGGGTATTACTCGGAAGTGTAGTGGGAGATGGGTGACTCAATGGGCATGGTAAACTTCTTGACCACTGGTCTTACAGGAAAAAGCAAGCGGTGAGATGGCCAAAAACAGCTGTATCATGTTTAACGAGATAAGAATCCAATGTCTCTATTCAGACCAGGTCTCTCAGTTCTTTATTTCCTTGACATCTGATGGGAAGTGGGGGGGGGGGCTGAGTTGCAGGAACCAAAGAGTAGGAATAAATGCAAATGGTAAAAATTAGAAAGAAGCCCCCCAAGGATTGGGGATTAGGACCTGTGGTTTCTAGCTTGTTCATAACTGATCCAAAGTTAGCAGTGAGGTGACCAAGTCTGCTAATGACCCGAAGCTGTTCAGGTTGTTGAAAGAGCTGTGAAGAGCGGCAAGGAGACCTGTCCAAACTGTGCGAATGGGAGGGGAAATGGTGAACGCCGTTCAGTGCCAGCCAGGGTCAAGTGATGCACTTTGAGGCAGAAAATTCTGATTTCATGTACAAGCTGGTGGTTGTCTGAACTGGAAGCGATGGACCAGGAGCGAGACCTTGGGGTCACAGCAGAGAGCTTGTTGAAGATGCAGACCAAGTGTGCCTTTGCCGCGAAAAAGGCAAAATCTCTGCCGAGGTCATTAGGAAAGGAATTGAAAACGAAACTGCTAATGTCATGAAACTGCCATGATACAAATCTGGTGCAGTGACTGCACGTGGAACATTGTTGTAGTTGCCACACCTGAAAACAGATATTGCTGAGGTGGAAAAGGTTCAGAAAACAGCAGCCAAAATGACCGAGGGGCTGGAGCAACTCTGCCTCCCCTAATTCATCTCTTACCTCTCAACCAGGAAATGGCTGCTCAGGGCTGGCTGCCGCCTCACAAATGTACGGATGTGGCGTTTCTTCCTTATCCACTGAGATGATTCCACTCTTCAGAGTTCCAAACGGATATTCCCATCTCTGACTTTCACTTCTGAAAGGTTCAAAAAGCAATTTATGAAAGAACTCAAGGGACAAAACCCACCCTAATTCTCTCTCACTGCACAATGGGCTTCCCACTGTTGTAAACAAAATCTGCCCTTTCCCCCTTATGGGGTATCCAAGAGCGCATATAGAGTCCTTACGTAGGTTCTCCATCACTTGGAGAAAATAACAGAGGCCAACCAGAGAATACTGAGAAGCAAAGCAGCTAGTAAGCCTGATCTTTATTGATTTGTTGCAACATTCATATCTAAATGTGCCCTTAAGACAGGATTTGTGAGGAAAGAGACAATGGGGAGGTTTCCCACTTTGACCTTGCAGATAAATAATTGAGGTCAATTTGTTCAGGACTTTTTGTGGGGGGTTTTCAGGCATGTGGTTTATATATTTATGTACGTGTTTGCTTGGTACATTTATGAACATTTAACATATATCTAAGACCTCAAAATTCCTATCACAGGGGTGTATGATGTCTGCTGGAGAGCAACCCCCCCCAACACAAACACCCACCCAATGCCTTGCTGGATCTAAGCCCGCCTGCTGTTCTCAGAGTGGCCAGGCAGGCACCTCCTGGGAAGCCCCCAGGCAGGACCTGAGGGCAGCCTCTCCCTGCTCAGGCTCCCCGGCCCCTGGGATTCAGAGGGGAAGTTGCCTCTGTCCTCCCCCTGCCCAGCTCAGACCCAGTTCTGGACAGGGAGTCTTCAGAGGACAAACCCGACGCACCACAGACCAGGGAACTTGGGGGTCAGGCAGAATCCCATGGAACAGGTCTGGAATTTCTACGGCAGATATCGTGCCACAATCTGAAAAGTCTGTGCGGAGAATTTACAGTTGCCTGGCTGGGAGTTTCTGTGCATTTCCTGCGCTGGGAAAGACTTTAAAAACACAAGGGGCATGTTCAGCTTTCGGCATCGCAGAATCCCAAAATTAGAAGGCAGGGAGAAACACAGAAGGGGACGCCTCCTGGTCTAAACAGGGAAAGGGCTCCTCGTATACAGACTGAAATATATGAGGGTGGGGACTTCTCTGTTCCAGTTCAAACGGGGAGGAAAGTGGATGATAACAGCTAGATGATGCTGAGATGTGCACAGCAGGTGGAGCCAGAGGCAGGCAAGGGAAGCGAAGGCTCCTCGGGTCCCCATCCTCCTCCCTGCAGAGTCATGCAAGGGCCACAATGAGATTCAGGAGGAGGAGGGGGAGGAGGGCTGCCTGGTGGGTCTGGCTGAGGGGTCTGGGGCAGCCTCTCCCCTGCCTCCTTGGATTTTGTCTGGATTCCCCTTCAGATTGACCTTGGGCTGTTTTGGACCTGGAGGGAGACTGATACCCCACTGAAATTGATGGCAGGATTAACTCAGGTCTATTCCTTCTGATGGAATGCGGGTGGCGCTGTGGGTTAAACCACAGAGCCCAGGACTTGCCGATCAGAAGGTCAGCGGTTCGAATCCCCGTGACGGGGTGAGCTCCCGTTGCTCGGTCCCAGCTCCTGCCAACCTAGCAATTCGAAAGCACGTCAAAGTGCAAGTAGATAAATAGGTACTCTTCCGTCGGGAAGGTAAACGGTGTTTCCGTGCGCTGCTCTGGTTCGCCAGAAGCAGCTCAGTCATGCTGGCCACATGACCCAGAAGCTGTACACCGGCTCCCTCGGCCAGTAAAGCGAGATGAGCACCGCAACCCGAGTCGGCCACAACTGGGCCTAATGGTCAGGGGTCCCTTCACCTTATTCCTTCTGGTGGCTCTGCTTTGATCAAAGCTGAGTTGGATACAGCCCTCTGTTTTCAAAAATGTGCTCAGTGTAATTCATCTCTCTTGCTTTGCATTGCCTTCTTCTTTTGCCAAAGTTTATGATCTTTTTTCTTTTCTGCCGGGGTCTTTTTGCCCTTCATAACTTCCTCAATTCTGCTTGTTGACCACCCTGCCATCCTCTTGGCCCTGATGGTTCTTTTCCTGAGAGGCTGTGGAAATTCTACCTGAGCTAATGTGCTTTTGCCTTCTGGGGGGATTGGATCTTTCCAATCCTGTAGTCATCCAAAAGGACCTTCTCTGGTGCACTTACCCTTCATAAGGGGTGTCATCAACCCAAGTGAAAACCCAACCCCGCTTCTTTGCAGACCATGTTATTTGCAGACCAATCCAGTAGTTATTTGGCTGTTGAGGAAAAAGATTGTTTTTAGCCAGTGAGTGGAGTCAGAATTGTGATGGATGAGTGAGTTATTTGGACAGTGAGCTGTAAGTATCCCTGAAGGAGCGTCTCCACACCCATCATTCTGCCCGGACACTGAGGTCCAGCGCCGAGGGCCTTCTGGCGGTTCCCTCACTGTGAGAAGCCAAGTCACAGGGAACCAGGCAGAGGGCCTTCTCAGTAGTGGCACCCGCCCTGTGGAACGCCCTCCCACCAGATGTCAAAGAGAACAACAACTACCAGACTTTTAGAAGACATCTGAAGGCAGCCCTGTTTAGGGAAGTTTTTAGTGTTTGAAGTTTTATTCTGTTTTTATTGCTCTGTTGAAAGCCACCCAGAGTGGCTGGGGAAACCCAGCCAGATGGGCGGGGGTATAAAATATATTATTATTATTATTATTATTATTATTATTATTATTATTATTATTATCATCATCATCCCTGGGGTCCTAAGGAGCTGCTGTTTCCGCTCCCCTTGACTGCATTTGTCCTGCTTCTGTTTCATTTTCTAGTCTCTGAGGCTCCCCCTTCCTTTCTTCCTATCAGCCAAAATGCCTCTTTCCTCAAGTGTGGCTTAAACCCTGCTCACTTTGGCAGCTTTACATCCAAGGTCCTTCCTGATTCAGGGATGGGTTTTCACTGAAAGGCTGGCTAAAACGGAGGAGGAAACCTTTGCTTAGCAGTGCCTTGCAGGGACACTGTGAGGTCAGGTGGGGCCAAACGGGGTCCCCACCCCTAGTGCTGAATATCCTTTCTTGTAGACCCCTGGATATGCTCTGCAGGTGGCGGGGGGGGGCTATCCCTAGGAGCCCCCCCTGGCCCACTTTGCCCATCATCAGAACAAGTTGTGGGTAATGGCTGACTATGAATGAGCAGCAGGCCGGATCATTCCTCCTTCATCGCTCCCTTGGAGGAGCAACAGGAGAGGAAGCCAAGCTGAGCGCAATGTCTGGACCGGGGTCTCCGTTTGCCAGCTGATTAGGGTTTCTTCAGGGCAGGTGAAACATACCTGTCTTGGTTCAGAAGCAACTGTTTGTTCACAGCAAGCCAGGAACCATTGCTCACAGCCATGTGTGAACTGGGCCACGCTGCACATCGCTCGCTCCCTGCATTCTCATTGCTTCCACTTGTGTGATTTTGACTTCCCCTTCTATGGTTTGGGTCCCCAGCAGTGTGAAATCAGTGGGTTTCATTTTGGGTGGAACTGGAGAATAACCTGCTTCTGGGTTTCTCTTACTGGCCAGTAAGGCTTGACTCTGGACTCAACGTCCTCTGCCCACCCTCCACCCCCTTGCATTATGTTGGAGCTACTTGTACCCTACAGTTATTACCTCCTCATCCCTTGCTATTACACCATCCCATAATTCCCTTGCGCTCCAGGGCTTTAAAATAAGCAGCTGAGATGATCTGGCTTGGCAGGCTTCTTGGCTGTTTCTCCAGCTCTTCCTTTCTGACGAAGGTGAAACCCACAGGCATTTCCACCTGAAGATCTTCCATCCATGGGGACAGCAGCCTGGGGGAGAGAAGGTCAAGGGAGCAGCTTTCAGCTTCTGAGCGGCTGGGACTGGCAGGTGGCCTCAGGCTGGCAGCCAAGACCTGGTGGGACACAGATCTATAGGTGGTACATGACCCCAGTCAAGCTAGCAAAAATCTACCATTTGCCTGATAATAAGTGTTGGAAATGTAAAGAAACTGAAGGTACTTTTTATCACCTTTGGTGGACATGCCCAAAGATTAAGGCTTTCTGGGAAATGATATTGTCAGAGCTGCCACCCAGTCCCAGCTCACATAGGACTAAGTCCGCCAGCGTTCACTTTATAAGAGTCTTTATTAAGTTACAGGTTTCATTTCCGAACTGCAGCGTGCAGCTCTACACCTTCTGCCCTAGGTCGGCGAAGACCCGTCTGAGTCCCCGCCTCTTGCACACCAGCTTAATACCCTAGCCTTGCTCCACCTCCTTCGCCTCTCCCTACGTCTCTGGGTCCTTCTGCCCCCCTGGGCCTCCTCCCTTCTACTCTCCTCTGACGCTGACCCCCCTGATCCTTCTGCCTCCTTGCGGCGGGCTTTGGGACCTGGCTCACTCTCCGGGCTGCTTACTGCTCCAGCTTCCGCTGCATTTGAACTTGGCGCGCGCGCCCAACTCTCTACTTTCCTCTTAACCGTTGCCTCGCTCTCTGAGGAGGGCGTGACCACCCCTGACTCGTGCCCTCCCTCCTGCTGACAGCCTCCGGAACCCGATGCCTGGCTACCTTCCTCCCTGCTGCTCTCAGTCTTGAGCGTGGGTCCCGACTTCCAGCTGCTACTCTCTGAATCTCCTCTGTTCCCTTCCTCCTGGGGTGTCCCCCCGGATCCCCCCCTTGCTCTGCTCACTGGGGCTCCCTTTTGGGAGTCCTCTGACTCACTGCTTAGGCTTGGAGATCTCGGGTCGTCATCATCACTCATTTTCCCTTCGGATTCCTCCCCCTCGCTCTCTGCTTCCTCCCTTCTCTGCGTCTCTGCTCCTGAACCCCTGACATCCATCCCCCCCTCGAAGCCCCCCCTTCCCCCCTCCCCGCTTTCAGGTGTGGGTGCTGGGTGCTCCATCATCACGGGAGGGAATGCCGGATACAGTTCGCTCCCCGTGGTTGGCCGCCAACTGAAGACCTCCGAGTCTTCCTCCTCGCGGTCGCCGACGTTGACCTGTTCCGCTTCCATCTCTGTACCGCCGTGCTCGAACCCAAGGTCCTCCCCGAACACGTCCATGTCAGTCTCTGCGTCGGTCGCTCGACCTGGCATCTCCAGCCACTTCCGGCGCCATTGCTCCTCCGGTCGATCGTCCCACCAATACGAGGTGTCTGACGCCGAACCCGCCGGCGATCCTTCTGGGGAACGGGTGCTCAGTGCGGGTTCCCCGTCCGAGTCGAATCCATGGAACGTGCTGGAAGAAAGTGTGGGCGTGAACAGCCAGTCGTCGAAGAAGCTCGCTGGCATGGGTCTGTGTGGGAAAAGGGCATGAAACTCGTCCTTGAGCAGGGGTTCCTCCAAAGCGTAGTCTGGCACCCAGCTATTGGCGCTGGCCCGGGTGCCCTCTCTGGCTAGGAGGTATTCGACTCCCTCTTCCCCCCATCTGGAGTCCAAAATCTCCGTGACCTCGTTGATGGGGTCTTGCTGCGTCACCCCTCGCGTCTCCGTCCGCTCCCGGAACGGACTCGGTGCCGTCCCTGGCTCCTGGAATCTGTGAGGTGCCTTGTAGGGAGTGAGCACCGACCTGTGGAACACCGGATGCATTCTGGAACCCTCCGGCAGCACCAGTCGGAAGGCTACCGGGTTGATCTGTGCTTCGACTTGGTACGGACCAATTTGCTTGTGTCCCAACTTCTTCTTGGCTAGTGACCTGGTCGGCACTGCGTGGGCTGCCAACCAGACCCAGTCTCCCACTTGGATCTCTTCGCCAACCCGCCTGTGCTTGTCAGCTTGCACCTTGTAGGCGTGCTTAGCTAGCTCCAGCTGCCGTCTGAGTTGATCGTGTACCGCCTGCAACTCTGACGCGAACGCGTCCGCCGTCTGTGGTTCTCCGTCCCCCACTCTCTCCCGTCCCGGGAAGGTTCTGGGATTCCTCCCATTGTTGGCGAAGAACGGCGTCACCCCTGTGGACACGTGCTTCGTGTTGTTGTAAGCGAACTCGGCGAGCGGCAGGTAATCCACCCAGGTCGCAGGTTGTTGATTGGCATAGCATCTCAGGTACTGCTGCATGATGGCATTGACCCTCTCTGCTTGCCCGTTGGTCTGCGGGTGTCTTGCTGATGCCAGATCGACCTTGACATTTAGAAAACTCATCAGCTTCTGCCAGAAATTCGAGACGAACTGGCGCCCGCGGTCGGACAGGATAGACCGCGACAGACCATGCACTTTGAACACGTGATCTATGAACAGTTTGGCGGTTTGTTCCGCCGTGGCCACCTTCGCACACGGAATGAAATGTGCCATCTTGGTGAACAAGTCCACCACCACTAGTACAGCTGTCTTGCCTCTCGAGCTGGGTAGATCCGTAACAAAGTCCAGGGCCACCCTCTCCCACGGTTCAAACGGCGTTTGCAGCGGTTCCAGCAGTCCCGCCGGTGGTTTGTGCACCGGTTTGGCCCTCTGGCAGGTGTCGCACCTCGCAACGTAGTCCGCGACTTCCCCTCTCAGTCTGGGCCACCAAAAGTCCCTTGCGACTAATTCCACCGTTTTCTCCGTGCCAAAGTGCCCGGCCGTGGGTGCGTCGTGCAGCTGCTGCAGTACCCTGGCGCGAAGTTCGTCTCCCGGCACGTAGATGGCCCCTTTACGTAAGAGCAAGCCGTCTCGTATCTGGAACTCGTCGCCCTTCGCCGTGCCCTTGTGCACCTCTGCCATCTTCGCCTGCGCGAAGGAGTCGTCCTGCAACGCCCGCCGCACCGCATCCAGGTCTACTGTGGCTGAAGCGCACGCCCACGCTGTTGGCGCGAAGATGTGCATGGCTGCCGCTGGCGTCGCCTCTTCGAGGTATTGCGGTTTGCGGGACAGTGCATCCGCCATGACGTTGGTGTCGCCTGGGACGTACTCTATTCGGAAATTGAAGTCAGCAAAGAACTCCGCCCAACGTATCTGCCTCTGGTTCAGGAACTGAGCCGTGCGCCAGTGCTCCAGATTCTTGTGATCCGTGCAGACCTGCACCGTGTGCTTGGCGCCGATCAGGAAGTGCCTCCACGCCTTGAAAGCTGCATGAATGGCCAGCAACTCCCTGTCCCAGATGGTGTAGTTCTGCTCCGACTTGCTGAGCTTTCTGGAGTAGAACGCTCCCGGCCTCCAGACCCCCTGTGGGTCCCTTTGCAGCAGGACAGCTCCCACTGCTCTATCGGACGCGTCTGTCTCTACCCGCATCGGTCTGCTGGGGTCGATATGCAGCAGTTGCTCTTCCGACGCGAAGAGACGCTTGAGTGCTTGAAAGGACTGCTCCGCCTGCTCCGTCCAGATGAATTTCTTTTTCTTGGAGCTTAGCGTGTCCGTAATGGCCGCCGTCTGCATCGCGAACCCCTTGATAAACTTGCGATAGAAGTTGGCGAAGCCGACAAACCGCTGGACCTCCTTCCGGTTGCGCGGGCTCTTCCAATCCAACACCGCACGAACCTTGGCGCTGTCCATGGCTAGCCCCTTGTCCGACAACTTGTAACCCAAGAAGTCCACCTCCGTCGTGTCGAACTGGCACTTCTCCAGTTTGGCGTACAGTCTATGCTGCTGCAGCCTCTTCAGCACCTCCCGAACATCTTGGTCATGGGCTTGCTGCGATTCGGAGAATATCAGGATGTCATCCAGAAAGCAGACGCACTTCTTGTAAAGGAGTCCCGCCAACACATGATGCATGAAAGCTTGGAAACAGTGAGAACCGTTTTGCAATCCAAACGGCATCACTCTGTATTCGTAGGTGCCCAGAGGCGTGAACATGGCTGTCTTCCACTCATCGCCCTCCCTCATGCGGATGAGATTGTACGCACCTCGCAGGTCCAACTTGGTGAACACGCGTCCCTTGCGCACCGTCGCTAGTAGGTCGTCAATCCTGGGCATGGGGAAATCAGAAGGCTTGGTCATCTTGTTTAAGAGGCGAAAATCCACCACCAGTCTTTTTTGGGGCGTGTCTTTCTTCTTCACGAAGAAAACAGGACTGCCCCCTACTGCCCTGGACTCCCGGATGAAACCGCGCTGCAAATTGTGATCTATGAACTGTTTGAGTTCCTGTAATTCGTCCTCAGACATGGAATACAGCTTCCCTTTCGGCAGCGTCGCCCCTGGTAGGAGGTCAATCTTGCAGTCATATTGCCTGTGCGGTGGTAGCTTGTCAGCCTCTTTCTCGCAGAAGACCTCCAGAAAGTCTGCGTATTTGTGGGGGACTGCTTGCAACGTTCCCAACTGCAGTTGTGATTCCTCCTCCTCTCCCTCCTGTCTGGGCAGGATGCAGTGTTCTGCGCAATAAGAGGAGCCGAAGATCAGCTGTCTCTGGTACCAAGCCAGTGTCGGACTGTGCCTGTCCAGCCAACTCATGCCCAACACAATGGGCGTGTCCGACAGTTGGGTGACATTAAAACTGATGACTTCCCTGTGGTTGCCAAGGCGCATCACCATCGGTGGCGTTTGCTTCACCACCTGCCCCCCTAGCAACTCTCTGCCATCCACTGTGACGACTTGCAGGGGCAGAGTGGCAGGCAGTAGCTGTATAGCGTGCTGCTCCACAAAATCCTGCGCTATAAAGTCTGCGTTGCTTCCAGAATCCACAGAAAGCGGCACTTCGATAGTGACGCCATCGGGTAGCTGGAGAGATGCTGTGAGCTGCACTACTGGTTTGGGTGGGAGGGGGTCCGTGGGTTGCAAGATCGCTGGGGACTGCTTCACTGATGCGTCTGGCTGGGCCCCAGTGCCTCTGTCTCCAGCCAGACATCGTCGTTTCCCTGCTGTGGTTCTCCTTGCTGCGTTGCTGCAGTCACCATTGCTGAGGCTGCAGTGTGCTTGTGGAGCCTCCGGGGACACTCTTTCGCCAAATGGCCTGGATCCTCGCAGATGTAACACTTCCTGTTCCCTCTAGGAGGCTTCGCTTTCACTGCTGTCGGTGCTTGGGCTCTGGCTGCTGACTGAGCCCTTGCACCTCCAACCTCCATCGGTTCCCCTCCCCCTCCAGGCGGAGGTGTGGATTGCGCACGCGCTGCTTCTCTTGGAATGAAAGAGAAACTTCTCGCTGCTTCGCGCCCTCCACGTCCTTCATCTCTGCACCATGGACGTTCTTCCAGCCTCACCCCCACAGTCAGCGCCCTTTGGACCACCTCCTGCGTGCTTCGGGGCCTCTCCCCCCTTGCAATCTCATCCTTGACCGCAGAGCTTAGACCCTCCCAGAACAGGTCTCTGACAGGGGGCGAATCCCGGTCCCACTCTAAGGCACTGACCAGCGCAAAAAAGCGGGCGTGGTACTGCCGGACGCTTGCCCTCCCTTGTTTTAGTCCATGAATCTCCCGTCGGGCAAGATCCACATCAATAGTAGACAAAAAACACGCATCCATCGCTTTGATAAAGGCATCTGCATTCTGAAGCGCCGGATCTTTATCCCTCCACAAATTGCGTAGCCACGCTTTAGCATCCCCATGCAAATGGGATAGTATGAACCCCACTTTCTCTTCCTCATCTCTAAAGTCTTTTGCCAGCAGTTGCAGTGCGCACATTACGTCTGCTCGAAAATTGGGGTACTGTTGTAAATTCCCATCGAAGTGAGCCACAAGCCCTCCTGCTCTCCGTGCCAACCCAACCCCCTCCGGTCTGGGTCCTGGCTGCCCGTGTTTAACCCATGCTTCAAACCTGGCGTGGAGATCTCTGTAGGCGGCTGCCGCATCCTCCTCCCTCTTCTTGGATGCCAGTACCTCCGCGTTCAATTGGGTAACTGCCTGTTGCAGCGCTGCAACTGTCTCTGCTTCCGTCATCTCTGCTAACCGTCGTGAGCTTGCTCCCAAACACCGATCCCCTCCTCCAGCTGCCTCTCTCTCCGCTGCGAGATATCAGGTGTCCGAAGCTTTTGAGAGACGGGTCTTACTGTCAGAGCTGCCACCCAGTCCCAGCTCACATAGGACTAAGTCCGCCAGCGTTCACTTTATAAGAGTCTTTATTAAGTTACAGGTTTCATTTCCGAACTGCAGCGTGCAGCTCTACACCTTCTGCCCTAGGTCGGCGAAGACCCGTCTGAGTCCCCGCCTCTTGCACACCAGCTTAATACCCTAGCCTTGCTCCACCTCCTTCGCCTCTCCCTACGTCTCTGGGTCCTTCTGCCCCCCTGGGCCTCCTCCCTTCTACTCTCCTCTGACGCTGACCCCCCTGATCCTTCTGCCTCCTTGCGGCGGGCTTTGGGACCTGGCTCACTCTCCGGGCTGCTTACTGCTCCAGCTTCCGCTGCATTTGAACTTGGCGCGCGCGCCCAACTCTCTACTTTCCTCTTAACCGTTGCCTCGCTCTCTGAGGAGGGCGTGACCACCCCTGACTCGTGCCCTCCCTCCTGCTGACAGCCTCCGGAACCCGATGCCTGGCTACCTTCCTCCCTGCTGCTCTCAGTCTTGAGCGTGGGTCCCGACTTCCAGCTGCTACTCTCTGAATCTCCTCTGTTCCCTTCCTCCTGGGGTGTCCCCCCGGATCCCCCCCTTGCTCTGCTCACTGGGGCTCCCTTTTGGGAGTCCTCTGACTCACTGCTTAGGCTTGGAGATCTCGGGTCGTCATCATCACTCATTTTCCCTTCGGATTCCTCCCCCTCGCTCTCTGCTTCCTCCCTTCTCTGCGTCTCTGCTCCTGAACCCCTGACAGATATATAATGAAATGAAAAAGGTACTTAAATGTACTTTCCTTAAGAAACCAGAGGCATTTCTCTTGGGCATCGTCGGCCAATTGGTGTCAAAGAAAGACAGAAATTTTTTTATGTATGCTACAACAGCAGCAAGAATACTCATCGCAAAGTATTGGAAGACACAAGATCTAACCACTCTGGAAGAATGGCAGATGAAGGTGATAGACTACATGGGACTGGCTGAATTGACTGGCAGAATCCGTGACCAGGGAAAGGAGGCTGCGGAAGAAGACTGGAAGAAATTTAAAATTTATCTTAAGAAACATTGTAAAATTAATGAATGCTAAAATGTTGAGGTTTGATAAATATGGGGATTATGGCTGTAGAAGATTAAGTAAAAGGGGGAAAAAAAACAAGGTGAAAATTAGATAAATTTAAGGGTGAGGATTTGCTGAAACAAATTTGGAAATTGGGATGCAGAAAGGGAAGGTACGGGGAAGTCGCTGAAGTAAGGTTTAAGAAAAAAGGATCTGAAATTATACATGTTTGTTTATGTGTTTGTTTGTTTGTATTGTTTTGTGTTTATATAAATGTGAAAAACCAATAAAAATTTTCAAAAAAAACAAAAAAAACCAAGACCTGGTGGGAGACAGACTTGTCCTGCCAATCTGCTGAGAGTCCAGGGTATCACCATTTGGGGGTGAGATTCATAATAAACAACTATCTGACTTTTAGAAGACATCTGAAGGCAGCCTTGTTTAGGGATTTTTTAAATGTTTGATGTTTTATCGCTGCTTATTATTATTATTATTATTATTATTATTATTATTCTGTTGGGAGCCACCCAGAGTGGGTGGGGTATAAATATTTTATTGTTGTTGTTGTTATTAATATTATTATTAGCATCCTGGCTGATTCCGATTTGGAGCTCTTCAGCAACAAATCTTGTTTGTTGCTTTGCAGAAGAGAATCTGTGCTAGGTCCAGTTCATGCGATATTATAGAGCAGCAGTGTCCAACCGGTTGACTGCGACAGACAGGTAGATTGCCGGAGTGTTCCAGGTTGATTGCAGGAGCCAAGAAAGTGACCCCCTGTTGCTCCTTAGCGCTCGCGACGTGCCCCACCCCTGGTGCTACATCCCATCGTTGCTTCTGATGCTGCTTAGAAATGTTGTATTCCCTCCCCTCAGCAGAGTGCGGGGAATGAGGGAGGGCAGCGGACTATAGAACAAGTGTTTTAATTCAATCCTTCCCCCCAAAATTTCAACAACTAATGCCAACTCTGGTTTGTCCCCCTGAAAAAGCTCAACAACTATGGGCAATGCCAATGGGCAGATCACTGCCAGTTTTATTATACTGGGAGCAGATTGCAGTCTCTATAGAGCTGGACGTGCCTGGTATAGAGAACAAGTGATGATTGGTGGTGCATGGTGGCTGCTGGGCACAAAAAGCAACATGTGACCTGGGAGATGCGCCCCAGAGGCTGTGCGAGAGTTTCAGTTTCATTTTGTATGTTCCTGGGATGTGGTGTGTGGATCACACGGAGCGCAGAGATGGGGCCCAAGGTTGTGGCACAGTTGCCATAGAGTGGCACCAACAGAGCCCCCTCCCAGCCCATCAACAGGCCACACCCCTGAAATAAATGCTCATCTGTCTAAGCAATGAACAGGGTGAGGGCTCCCCCAGCCCCCCATGCGGGAAGTGATACATAGGTAGCAGTCAAGTACAACATTCCTCGTTTTCCTAGAGTGGACATGCAAGGGGATGTTTGGTCCAGACAGTCGGAACTTCCCGTTTCCTCCTGGCTGAGACATACTTCCTTTTGCAAGTGTCTAGAGATGGGTGTGACCTTACCTGACCAGGTAACAAAAGGACAAGGCACGCAGCTCTCTCTCTCTCTCTCTCTCTCTGACTTCCTCCATTGTTGGAGCAGCTTTTTAGCTAGAAATGTCCTGTTGGCTTTCAGCCGACAGAGGACACTGGGATTATCCCCATATGGGACAGACTCACATGTATATCCTTTGTAACTAAGTCTGCCTTCAGGGATCCATCTGTGAACTGATAATGTGAGTAAACTTCTTATATATACGTGTTTATGGTGTGTTTATTCTTTTAAGAGGGATCTAAGGGAACTTACCAGGAACCTAACAGTGAGAGGCTTACACAAGCCTGCAACCAGCTACCTGCTGTGCGTTTAAAGGGGGAATGTAAAACTCTGCCAAGTAAAGGAACTTGCTAGCCCAAGTTAGGAAGGATATTAACAAACAATATATCCTCTCCTGCCTCTCTGAACATCCCCACACCACAGACCTACCCATCTGCTGGCAGGAGGTGGCTTGGCCCAGCGCTCTCTCGACCTGCTCCTTCTCATGCTTCAGATGCGTCAGGTTGCGGTCTGCTTGCCTCATTTGGTCTTCCAGCTGCCGCTGTGTCCTGTTCCCATCCCTCCAGCTCTCCTCCAGGGCCTTCCGGGTGAGACGGAGATCTCTTTCAGCCTCGCGGAGCAGCTTCTGAGAACCGGACAGGCTCTCCTCCAAGGTGTTGAGTCTCTGGGCCAGGAGGCTGCTCTGCGCCGCATGGTTTTGGGATTCCCGCTGGAGCTGCTGGGAGAGCTGCCCATCTGCAGAGGAGAAGGGGGGGGGGACACCAGGCTGGGCTCTTCCCCACCAAGAGCAGCCAAAGCAGCTGGTCTCCCTTGATGGCGTTTTCCCAGGGGACCACCCCCCTCAAGGCGGGCCCCATGAACGACATTATTCAAATGCACCTTTTCATGCCCAGAGCCCAGGGCAGAGAGGGCAAGCGGTGAGCCAACTGTGATCCCTCACCTCCCCCAATTGATTGGCTTTTCCCAGGGTGATGGATTTGGGCAAGGGGCACCCGCTACTCACATCGGACCCCCAGTCCTACGGCGGTGGCGAGAAGGAAGAGGCAGGTGGCCAACAAGGCCAGGATGGCATACCAGGTCCGGCGGTCTGACTCTGCAAGAGAAGCTCACTGGGATCAGCTGGGGGCTCTTCCTGACTGCTTTAAGCCCCAAAGCTGCCCGGTTGCAGTTGGGAAATGGCCACTTGCCCCTGGACCCTGTAACAGCTGGCGCTCCGAGGCATGTTCAGGGCTGTGTGTCTGTGCTGTGCATGGGAAGGAGGCAAGAAGGTGCACTTGTGCAGGGATGGATCCTGCCTTCAGTGCCCCTCGCTGGGAAGGCCTTCCTGAAAATGTTGAATGAATAGTTGTCGAGGAATGAACATGTTTTGAACTGGGTGCAGCCAAGCCTCATTCTCTGGGGAGTTTGGCCCATCCAGTCATTGTTCTCTAGTAAAAGTGGGAACTGGGAAGAGAATTAGCTGAGTGGCAGAACAGCCGCTCTGCATGCAGAAGGTGCCAGGATCAGTCCCTGGTGGCATCTCCAGGGGGGGATGGGAGAGGCCCCAGTCTGAAACCGTGGAGGGCTGCTGCCAGCCCGTGGAGACATTGCTGGGCTGGGTTCCCAAACACTCTGTGCTCCAAAACGCTCTGTATGGAAGATGTCTGGAATCTAGATCCCAAGTAGGAAAATGATTAGTCTCAGAATACACCTTTCCCCCTAAAAGGCAGCGATCCCCACCTCCGAAGCATCCATGATGATAACTCCAGTCTTTCCCCTCCATCTCCTCGGCTGTCTTCACGTTGCCCAGGGAGGAGAAGACTTGGTGGTGCAGACTGAAAGTTGGAAGCAAAGGGAGAGGGAAAGATAAAGGCCCGGATCCCATGAACCTGACACTGAGGCGCAAGGGTTCCAGCAACTGTATTGGGATCCCCCCCCCCGCCTCTCCCTGGGCTCCCCAAATCAGCTCTGGGTGGTCAAGAGAACCCCCAGGACAATGTGCAAAGGGAGGAGAGTGGGGAGAGTCGTTCAGCCTGGCAAGCAGAAATGCTTGTGCTGGTGGAACGACCAGAAGAGCAGGACTCTGGACTCTGAAGGACCCTTGATGGATGGTAATGCTGTCACTGGATGTGGAGGACAAGGGGCTGCAAGGAGGACTTCAGCCTGGGGCCTGTGGATTTAATGGTGATTAGATACCTGGCACAATACTCAGACTGCCTTACTTTACAAGGTCCTTGTAAGCGAAACTCTGAATGCTGAAAGTCACATGCATGTGGAATATTATTGCTTGGCTTATTATTCATTTTTTGAGCCGACAAAACCAGCTGGGCAGATGGGTTTTTAATGGTGTTACCTGTCCAGAAGACAAGGCAGGTCAGAAATCTATTGAGATAAATAGCCCTTTCATCATCTTGAACTTGTATTTTAAGTTTCTCAGATAAATGGAGAACCTTTCTTATCTATGCTGCTTTCTTACTTCTGCAAAACACCAGAATGAGTCATATTTGCTTGATAAAAAAAGTTCCACTTACAGTAAATAAGGAAAATAAAATGCAGACTTTGCATCTTAAATGTCAGTGGTCTCAAGACGTGCTGATTTGCTAAGCAAAGTGGCCCTTGGGGGAAGGGGAAACTGGCTTGGGCAACTTCAGGCAGTCTGTTCGTTGAGTATTTACTTGCGCCAAACTTAGGTGGACTTATTTATTCAGCATTTAGGTAGAGGTAAAGCATTTGTTCTGCATTGTTTGTGACTGCTTGCCCTTAGTCATTTGTTCACCACCCCACACTTTTGAATCCGTTTCCCCATCACTTTCCAAACCAAGAAAACTCAGATTCTTGCAGGTTGTACAGGATTTCTTTCCCTTTTAAAGTCTGATCCTTTTAAAAAATGGATTTGCTGCAGTTGGGTGTCAGAGTCCCGTAATCTGTGCAAACCTAAATGTCACCTGCAAATCAGTGGCAACCTTTGCTCACTTGTTTACGTAGAAGAGTTCTGTAACGCAGGGCGCTTCAGAATAGCACAATATTGCATAAAACCAGTCATCATCCTGAAACAACCTGCTCCCCCCCTCCTGCAACATGTGGAATAAAATGTGGCCCCTACTTTTAAAGCTGAAGTTTCGCACTCCCAGATTTGGAATTGTATTTTGAAGCTGCCTGCCTGTGTCAGATAAAAGACTGGATACTGCTGGAAAAGACACAGCTGCTAGATTTGGAGGGTCCTGATGTCAAACATGGCTGGCATGCTTGTATCTGGCATGGCAAAGAAGGAATACGTAAAAGCTTTGCCAACAAAGTTATTAGAAAAAACTTAATTAGGGTGTGGGGGAAATACAAAAAAATAAAACAAAATAGAAAACAAAACACCAAGGTGGTTATCCCCAATAGAAGCTGAGCCAAGGAAATATAATAATATGAGTGGTAACTGGGGTACCTATAATGATTTGTTATACTTTTCAGGAGAAGAAAAAATGAAGAGATTAAAGAATTTGTTTCAGACTAGCTAAACTATCATCAAATCACTTAAAAATGTAAGGTGAATAAAAAATGGGGATTTGCAGAAAAACCATCACAATTTGAAAAAGAAATATTAAGATCTAGAGTTTAAAAATTTTCCTCAAATATATAGGATATTATTAGATTGGGAAACTAAATAAAAATTTGTGAAATCATCTATGTTCAAATGGGCACAAGATATGGGTCACAATATTGATCTGAACCTGTGGGAACATTTGTAGAAAATAAATTTAAATTTAAACTGCTAGTTTAAACTGTTTAAAATGATCCACAGGTGGTACTTGATGCCAAGTAAACAAGCTAAAATGTTTAGAACTAAAAGTGGCCTATGCTAGAAATGTAAAGAAACAATTGGCACATTTTATCACTCATGGTGGTCTTGTAGAATAATAACATAATTATGGGAGGTGGTTTGTAATGGATTTAAGAAAATGTTTAAAAGAACTTTTCCTAAAAATCCAGAATCTTTCCTTCTGGGAATAATAACAATATAAATCCCCCCCAAAATCAAACTACTCTATGGATGTGACTACAGCTGCCCAAATTCTGGTAGCACGAAAGGGGAGAGCAGATGGCAGTACCATCAAGAGAAGAATATCTAGAACTTGCCAGTATGACAGATTAAGAAATAAAGACCCTATGGATTTATAAGGGAACTGGACATTATATATAGAATAAACAGAAAAACATTTTAACAAGAAAATAAGTGTAACAGACTGGGGGGGGGGAATGCTCAGCAATGGATGTGACAAAGTGGGACAGTGTAAGGCAATGGAAAGAATTTAGTAGAAGAAGAAAACGCAGAAAAGACAACAGACAGGAAACCAGAGAAAGAGTGGACAGGGAGTTAAAATTAAGGTTTTTAAGAGTTAGATATGCAGATGACACAACCTTGATGGCAGAAAGTGAGGAGGAATTAAAGAACCTTTTAATGAGGGTGAAAGAGGAGAGCGCAAAATATGGTCTGAAGCTCAACATCAAAAAAACGAAGATCATGGCCACTGGTCCCATCACCTCCTGGCAAATAGAAGGGGAAGAAATGGAGGCAGTGAGAGATTTTACTTTCTTGGGCTCCAGGATCACTGCAGATGGTGACAGCAGCCACGAAATTAAAAGACGCCTACTTCTTGAGAGAAAAGCAATGACAAACCTACACAGCATCTTAAAAAGCAGAGACATCACCTTGCCAACAAAGGTCCGTATAGTTCAAGCTCTGGTTTTCCCAGTAGTGATGTATGGAAGTGAGAGCTGGACCATAAAGAAGGCTGATCGCCAAAGAATGGATGCTTTTGAATTCTGGTGCTGGAGGAGACTCTGGAGAGTCCCATGGACTGCAAGAAAATCAAACCTCTCCATTCTGAAGGAAATCAGCCCTGAGCGCTCACTGGAAGGACAGATCCTGAAGCTGAGGCTCCAAGACTTTGGCCACCTCATGAGAAGAGAAGACTCCCTGGAAAAGACCCTGATGTTGGGAAAGATGGAGGGCACAAGGAGAAGGGGACGGCAGAGGACGAGATGGTGGGACAGTGTTCTCGAAGCTACCAGCATGAGGGAGGCAGTGGAAGACAGGAGGGCCTGGCATGCTCTGGTTCAGGGGGTCACAAAGAGGCGGACATGACTAAACGACTAAACAACAACAAAGAGTTAAATAAACTGGAGGAATAAGTTATGTTGCTATCATTATTAACAAATTATAATTTATTATTTACAAATAAAAAATTGTCCAGGAGCACCTTATAGACCAACTAAGCTTGTTCTGGTGTAAGCTTTTTGTGTGCAAGCACACCTCCCCTGGCTGCGTCAGACCAACACGGCTACCTACCTGAACCTATTATTATTTACATTATTATTATTCCCCCCCTTTCTTACTATTATGGGTCTGACTTTAACATATTATGCATTGATGATATGATAAAACAGAAAAGAAAAATAATTAAAAATCACTAAGTAGGCAGCATAGATAGATGCCATCCTATGGCCCCCATGCTTTTTAGGGAGCCCCGGGCAAAATAATAAAATTGGCTCATTAAAATGGTTGGTTGGTAAAATAAGAAAAGTATTAGGACATGATTTGTGAGGCCCTCTTCCCCCGAGGTTTTGACTACCTGGGGGCCTAAACAGGGTTTAATCCAGCACTGGTGAGGAGCCTCCATTTGGTGGAGGAGAACAAGCATCTCCAGAGCCCCCCCCCCTTTCCCTTCCCTTCCCTTCCCTCCTTCCTTCTCTGGCATCCTCCTCCTAGTGGGGAGGGTACCAGAGACTCACCTCTTGCATCTTCCGGTTCCCTGGGGGTCTCCTCTTCCTCTTCTTCCTCCTGCCCCCTGGTCCTGGGCCCCTGGATGTTCTCATAGGTGATCTCCCCATCATTTGGCTCTGGAAGACAAGGTGGTGTGAGGAACAGGTGGTGACATGGGGGGGGGGAGCTGGAGGGGGGGAGATCTGGGCTGGCTGCGCCTCTACCTTCCTCCTGGCTCTCCCTTCGAGGGACCTTCGCAAATCTCAGGTCAGCGTAAGTCACCCCCTGAGACATCCTGGGCGCTCCAGCCCTGCCCTGAGATGCCCCTGGGGTGGGGGGAGCAGTTGCCTGAGCCTCACATGCTCTGAGCGGGGAGAGTGGGGCTGGGCCACTGGTCCCCGGGAGCAGGTGGGACCCACGGAGCACCAGATCCGGACTCCTGCTGCCCCCGCTCTGTCAGGTGGGGTCTGGAAGGGAACGCCCTCCCCTGGTCCCCAGAGGGCAGGCGCCTGATGTGCTCGCCGTCTGTTCCTGCAGAGCAAAGCATGTGCCATGTGCGCAGTGTGGGGCCACAGTTCACTGGTTAAGTGTAGACCTCGTGCGCATGATTGAGGACGTGGGTTCATTTCCTTCCTCGTCTACAGTACAGCCATTCAAGCAGACTCCTCTAGAACACCTCTGGGGAATGTCCCTGCCACATCAGAGACAGGAGTATGAGCTGCCGTATTTTTCCGTGTATAAGACTATTCCCCCCCCCCCCAATTTTTGAAGTTTAAAATAAGGGGTTGTCTTATACACAGATAGTGCATTGCGTGTTTTCTTAATTTTGAACCCCCCCAAATATTTATACACTGGGGTGTGTTATACACGGGAAAATACGGTATATACAAAATATTAATTGAGGGAGAATTTGGCCATCTTACGGCCACAAAATGAACTTTCAAGTAATAATCACTATTGAAAATAAAAAAACCAGAAGACACTTTGGGGGCTTTTAAAACAGTTTTGGTCCAATGAAGGGAATCCTTTTGAAACTCTTACTTACGCCAGATATTTCCCCCTTGCAAATATCCCACATGATCCCAGGGGCAACATCAACCTGAGGGAGGGGATATAATAATAATAATAATAATAATTTATTATTTATACCCCGCCCATCTGGCTGGGCCTCCCCAGCCACTCTGGGCGGCTTCCATAAAAACCAAAAATACAATAAAATATCACACGTTAAAAACTTCCCTGAACAGGACTGCCTTAAGATGTCTCCTGAATGTCAGGTAGTTGTTTATCGCTTTGACATCTGCTGGAAGGGCGTTCCACAGGGCGGGCGCCACTACCGAGAAGGCCCTCTGCCTGGTTCCCTGTAGCTTTGCTTCTCGCAATGAGGGAACCGCCAGAAGGCCCTCAGCGCTGGACCTCAGCGTCCGGGCAGAATGATGGGGGTGGAGACGCTCCTTCAGGTATACTGGACCGAGGCCGTTTAGGGCTTTAAAGGTCAGCACCAACACTTTGAATTGTGCTCGGAAACGTACTGGGAGCCAATGCAGGTCTTTCAAGACCGGTGTTATATGGTCTCGGCGGCCGCTCCCAGTCACCAGTCTAGCTGCCGCATTCTGGATTAGTTGTAGTTTCCGAGTCACCTTCAAAGGTAGCCCCACGTAGAGTGCATTGCAGTAGTCCAAGCGGGAGATAACCAGAGCATGCACCACTCTGGCGAGACAGTCCGCAGGCAGATAGGGTCTCAGCCTACGTACCAGATGGAGCTGGTAAACAGCCGCCCTGGACACAGATTTAACCTGTGCCTCCATGGACAGCTGTGAGTCCAAAATGACTCCCAGGCTGCGCACCTGGTCCTTCAGGGGCACAGTTACCCCATTCAGGACCAGGGAATCCTCCACACCTGCCCGCCTCCTGTCCCCCAAAAACAGTACTTCTGTCTTGTCAGGATTCAACCTCAATCTGTTAGCCGCCATCCATCCTCCAACCGCCTCCAGACACTCACACAGGACCTTCACTGCCTTCACTGGTTCTGATTTAAAAGAGAGGTAGAGCTGGGTATCATCCGCATACTGATGAACACCCAGCCCAAACCTCCTGATGATCTCTCCCAGCGGCCGCATGTAGATGTTGAAAAGCATGGGGGAGAGGACAGAACCCTGAGGCACCCCACAAGTGAGAGCCCAGGGGTCTGAACACTCATCCCCCACCACCACTTTCTGAACACGGCCCAGGAGGAAGGAGCGGAACCACTGTATAACAGTGCCCCCAGCTCCCAGCCCCTCAAGACGGTCCAGAAGGATGCTATGGTCGATGGTATCGAACGCCGCTGAGAGATCCAGCAGAACTAGGAAACAGCTCTCACCTTTGTCCCTAGCCCGCCGGAGATCATCAACCAGTGCGACCAAGGCAGTTTCAGTCCCATGATGAGGCCTGAATCCCGACTGGAAGGGATCCAAATGGTCCGCTTCTTCCAGGCGTGCCTGGAGTTGTTCGGCAACCGCTCGCTCAATCACCTTGCCCAGGAATGGAAGATTTGAGACTGGGCGATAGTTGGCCATCGTGGCCGCATCTAAAGATGGTTTTTTAAGAAGCGGTTTAATAACCGCCTCTTTCAGCGGGTCTGGGAAGGCTCCCTCACGGAGGGAAGCATTCACCACCCCACGAAGCCCATCGCCCAGTCCTTCCCGGCTAGCTTTTATAAGCCAGGATGGGCAAGGATCCAGGAGACAGGTGGTTGGTTTCACTCGTCCAAGCAGCCTGTCCACATCCTCGGAGGTAACAGATTGGAATTGATCCCACTCAACTTGACTAGACAGAACTCTAGCACTCTCCCGCCCCGGCCCTGCTCCCACGGTGGAGTCTACTTCTTCCCGATGTGGGGAGACTGGATCTTACAAACGTATGTGGTAGTTTTGCAATTCCGCTTACCCATTCTGGGTTTTGGTATTTAAAGAATTGAGTTTAGTCTTGTCGTCTGCCATTCCAGCCTCCAAGCAGTGGGAGATTCCAGGGGTTCCTGGTGCTCACCCAGGGTCCGGTTTCCTCACAAAGAGCCACGCAATGGCGCACTGCTTTGGGCTTGAACATTGAGCATGGGCAATAGCCCCGGCTGAAAAGCTGATGTGCTAGAATCATGCAGCCAAAGAAATTCTAGCCCCCGTCTTTTCTATGATGTGTGGTAACCATTTTTGGATTACAATCATACCTCATGTTACGCTTGCTTCAAGCTACGTTTTTTCAGGTTGTGTCCCGTGGCGACCCAGAAGTACCGGAAAGGGTTACTTCCGTGTTTTGCCGTTCACACATGCACACAGCACAAGCGCTAAATCACGCTTCGCACATGCGCACAAACACCAAATTGCACCACGCACCTGCGCATATACGGCACTTCAGGTTGCGCTCTTTTCATGCTGTGAACGGGCCTCCAGAATGGATCCCCTTTGCAACCAGAGGTACCACTGTGTATGTGTCAAAAAGATTGTGTTTATAAGCCTCTCCCCAAGATTTCATGGTCAAATGTGGAAAGAACTGCAGAAATCTGATAGGTCTAAGCAACATGGTTGACGGCCTGTGAGTGATGCTGTCTTTGTATATGGGGGAAATGAATATTACTAAATATTTCCCTCAGAGAGGGAGTGCCAGAGTTTGGGCTCCACCTCTGCATCAGCCAGCACAGCTGAGGGTTGTTGTTTTTTTGGGGGGTGGGGTGGGGAGGATCCAACAGCACATAGCTGGGATTTTCTTTCCTTGGCATGAAAGTCCTTGGAGTTGGTAGGCATTATCTCTGATAGAATTCTTTCTTCTTATTATTTCCATGCACACATGCAAGCTGAGCCTCAGGTGGAAGGGGTCTCCCAGCACTAGCCCACAAGGCAGGGCAGTGGCCTCGGCCGCCCAAGGCTAGCAAGCCATCGGGGGGGAGCTTCTACAGCAAACGTTTTTCAAAGAGGGCCAGACTTGATGAAGTGAAGGGCCGTGAAGGCCAACCAAAGGGCCAACCAAAGTTGTTGACCTCTTTTAAGGACTGAAGTTATTGGGGGTCTTTTAGGATTTTACCCCAGGAAATAAACTGCCACAGGAGCTGGACTAAACCAACCAGTGGGCTGGATTAGGCCCCGAAACAGACTTTGGACATGCCTGTTCTACAGGATCCAACCGTTTCCTTTCTGAGTCAGGCATTATTCCCGCCCCTGTTTGATCCCAAGCTGTTACATCAGGTAAGCTTATCTGGATTGTGTCATACAATGTTGCATTGGTCCTTCCATGTGGTTCCTTCTTGCCTTCAGGATTATTTCAAATTGTTCCTAATTTCTCTTAATTGTTATACTTATTGATACTTATTTGATACATTTTGATCCCTTTTGGGCCCAGTTTTGTGGGAAAGTGGCATGGATACAAATAGAAATCTCTCCCCCCCCCCATTGTATATGGCTTGGCATAGGTTTGCCGTTCCCTAGACAGTCGGCGCTTATGGCTCACGAGGCCACTGAGAATTCCAGGAGCCTCCGACAGGCTCAAAGCAGGTCTGCAGCTCATAGGCTTCAATTGCAGGTTAGCATTGGGTCTGGAACACAGAATTTATTTATTTTTTTGAAAATTTTATTCATTTTTCATTTTCATTCATTACATACATCTCAAATTCTTAACGTTTACTACATATTCCTCCCTCCCTCCCCTCCAAGACTTCCCACAGCTTGCGATTCTGCTTTGTTTCTAATTTCATCCGCTTTGCTATCTCTCAACAGAAAAGGTTATTAATAACATCACATCAAACCTATAAACATAGAGATAAAAATAAAATTAACTGGAAATGGAACACAGAAATGGAAATGGAACACAGAAATTTAGTCCCCATCCTTCCTGCTCAATGAGTTCTGCAAGGGAGCAGCACTGAGGATGAGCAGAGGAAGAGGAGGAGGAAGCTAACAGCCAGGACCACCCCCTTGGGCAGGCCGGTGGGGAGTTGGGTGGGGGGAGACGGAGGTTGGTGGAGCATGGGAATGTAGAGTGGGAATCTAGCCCAGCCACTGCAATGCAGGAACCACAGCTCAAGAATCCCTGGCAGACGGCCACCCAACCCCTCCTTGACCACTTCCAATGAAGGAGAGTCCACCAGCTTCCAAGGCCAGGGGTGCCAACTTGAATAAAATATTGTAGGGGCCCAGGTAAGCCCCACCCCACACGATCGATCACATAATGCAGTGCACACACAGCATTTGAATGGAGATGCCCATCAGCTTTGTGGGAGCCCAGCCCCCTCAAATAACCCCCTAGGAGTTGTCCCCTATGTCCAAAGGAGTCTGTTCAACTGCTGAATGGTTCTTATTGTTCTTCCCAATATGGTTGGAATCCCTAAACTCCCCATTTAGGGACTAAGAATTCCCCACGTTCGATATTGGTCAGAGAAGAATGAGCTAAGTCAGGATCCGGTGAAAGCAAGGCAGATCTTTACTATTCTGTTGCAACAACTGTACCCACCTTCCTTGGTAGGCGGTGAGGACCCAGAACAAAGGTGCGCAGGAACTTTTGAAGGCTTTAGAAATTGCCCAGCCCCTTAGTTAGGACCACCCAAAAAGGATCAAACTTGTGCCACACAAAGAGGGGGTCTGCAACAGAAATTTGAGTCTGTGGCTTTTCTTCTGTCTGTCAAGATATCATGATGTGCCGCTTGTCCTATCTGACCAGTCTGGGCCATTCTTTTGAAATGATAAATACAGTAGCACCTCAGTTTGCATTACCCTCAGGTAACGCAAACTTTGGGTTGCAAAAGTGGCAAACCCAGAAGTGTTTCACCCCGTGCGCATGCACAGAAGTGGTCTACTACTCTGGTTGCGAATACCTCAGGATTTGGCCAGACCTCCGGAACGGATCCCATTCGCAACCGAAGGTACCACTGTACCTTAATTCCTGAATCCCATTCATCAAATTTCTTCTTCTTTCTTCTTCTTTGTTGATCCCTCATAGCCGAGTAAGATTGTCTTCTATGAACAGGGTCTTAACAGTGAGTCTGTAAGTGACTGTGGAGGCCAGTTCTGGATCCACATGTCCTTCCACAGTGGGGACATTGGTTTCCAGGTGGGAATGGAGCACGGTGAAGGTTTGCCAAGCGTGCCTTCCTCTTGGCACGTTTCTCCCTTGCGTCCTGAGTTCGAGTGTCTTCAAAGCCCAGGACACCTTTGGTCAAGGCTGTTCTCCAACTGGAGCGCTCACAGACCAGTGTTTCCCAGTTGTTGGTGTTTATACTACATTTTTAAATATTTACCTTGAGAGCACCTTTAAACCTCTTTTTTTGACCACCACCACTGCTGTTTAGTCATTTAGTCGTGTCTGACTCTTCGTGACCCCATGGACCAGAGCACGCCAGGCACTCCTGTCTTCCACTGCCTTTACCTGTTGACCACCAGCATTACGCTTTCCATTTTTAAGTTCAGAATAGAGTAGTTGCTTTGGAAGATGACAATCAGGCATCTGAACATCATGACCAGTCCAACGAAGTTGATGTTGAAGAATTATTGTTTTGACACTGGTGATCTTTGCTTCTTCCAGGACACTGGCACTAGTTCGCCTGTCTTCCCAAGTGATGTGTAAGATTTTTCGGAGACACCGTTGATGGAATCTTTTGAGGAGTTGGAGATGGCGTTTATAAGTGGTCCATGTTTCACAAGCAGACAGTAAGGTTGGTAGTATAATAGCTTTGTAAACAAGCATTTTGGTTTTCTCTGCCAATGTCCCGGTCCTCAAACACTGCACTTCAATCAGGAGAAAGCCACACTTGCAGAGCTCAGGCGATGCTGGATTTTGGCATCAATGTTGGCCCTTGTGGAAAGACAGCTGCCCAGGTAGGAGAAGTGATCGACATTTTCCAACATTAGAGCACTGAGTTGGATTTGTGGTGCTGCAGAGGGGTTGTTTTGGCCAGTCTGGGCCATTCTTTTGAAATGGTAAATACTTCAATTCCTGAATCTCATTCCCCAATTTTACACCTATTGATGTACAGAAGATGCTCTGTTGACAGGTCTGCTCTGCTTAACAGATACTTGCCAGACTGTTTTTTGCAGAGTGGGATGTGGGTCTAAACCACAGAGCCTAGGACTTGCCGATCAGAAGGTCAGCAATTCAAATCCCCGTGACGGGGTGAGCTCCCGTTGTTCTGTCCCAGCTCCTGCCCACCTAGCAGTTCGAAAGCATGTCAAAGTGCAGGTAGATAAATAGGTACCACTCTGGTGGGAAACTAAATGGTGTTTCCATGCGCTGCTCTGGTTTCGCCAGAAGCAGCTTAGTCATGCGGGCGACATGACCCGGAAAAACTGTCTGTGGACAAACGCTGGCTCCCTCATTCAATAAAGCAAGATGAGCGCTGCAACCCCAGAGTCATCCACGACTGGACCTAAGGGTCAGGGGTCCCTTTACCTTTAAGGCCCTTCATTCCACGCAGTTTACAGCAGTTTGTTTATTTAGAGGATTTACACATGAAAAATAGCAATTTGGAAAGGCACCCCCCCCCCGGCCAATACTCTGCTTTTGCAGAGAAAGATCTGAGGTCACTTAAGAGTGTGGCTCCGGGATTGCTGTCCTGCACCATTTCAGAATATAGTTTGTATGTGTGCCCACACTGTGTATTATTGAACATTTATTTTATTGTTTTGACAATTAGAGGGGAGTGTGCTTTGGTTGTTCTCGTGTAACACGCTCACCTGGAGACAAATAAGCTGCTGGTGATGGCAAGAAGGGGGTTCATTGCTGGAAGAAGGCATGCTGGCTCCTCCAGAGAAGGTCTTGCCTGTTGGGGGTCTTTGTGCGTACTTTGGCCCTACTGAGCTCACACTGGCCATGGATATTGAGCATTCTTCTCGCAGATGTATCTGGTTTTTGTTGAACAGTAACACATTTGTAGGGCTCCGTTGCTCATTTGAGCACAGGTGCTGTGGTAACCACAAGAAGTCACAAAATTTTCAGTTCTAGAAAAACAAAGATGACAGTCAAGGCAAAAAGCCCAAATTCCTCCTCACCATTCATCATTATCTAAGGCCCTTCTTCATCTGCCTCCTCCATGAGAGATCTGGAGGGTGGCAACATGGGAATGGGCCTTTTCTGTGGTGGCTCCCTGCCTGTGGAATGTTCTCCCCAGGGAAGTTCGCCTGGCGCCTTCATTGTACACCTTTAGGCGCCAGGCGAAAATGTTCCTTTTTAAACAGGCCTTTGCCTGATCTACATCCTATACCCTTTTTTAAAATGCTGGCTCTTTTTTGGGGGGGGTATTGAGTTATTGTTTTGATTTTGATTTTATATATGTGATATTTTACGTGAACCGCCCTGAGACCTTCGGGGGGCAGTTAAACTGCTCCCCCCAAATCCCAAGTTCCCACCACAGCCTCTAACTAAGGCCAGGACAATGACCGTTGTCACAGGCACCAGACATACACAACAGCAAAGAAGCTCAGAAAAGTAGTCTATAAAATTGTAGCAATAAGTGGATACCATGTATTGTATTGTTTCTTCTGACTATCCAATATAGAATCAAATAATAGGCCAAAATTTAACGGTTTAACCCATTTCCTTGGTTCCAATGGCTAATGGGTCCTTCGGAAGAGGGGAATCCAGGGCTCCCCTGCGGCCATAATCCCTTAAGTATAAGGTCAGGTACTCCTTGCCTCTCCCCAGGAAGTGGGAAAATGATAACAATGGACCAGACAGATATCCGTTGATGGGGTCTGCTGAAGCTAGGTGTTCACATAGCCCATGGGTAAGTAAACTAAGGCCTGGGGGCAAGATCCGGCCCAGTCGCCTTCTAAATCTTGCCTGTAGATGATCTGGGAATCAGTGTGTTTTTATATGAGTAGAATGTGTCCTTTTATTTAAAATGCATCTCTGGTTTATTTGTGGGGCATAGGAATTCATTCATTTTTTTGCCCCAAAATATAGTCCATCCCCCCCACAAGGTCTGAGGGACAGTGGACTGGCCCCCTGCTGAAAAAGTTTGCTGACCCCTGACATAGCCCATCTTCAGGAAAGCCCAGAGGGCAAGGATAGGTGTAAATATGGTAGTTCTCTTGGTGGTGGGTACTTAGAAGTTGTTGGGGACTCCTGTTACCAGGCAAGATCCCCTCCTTCTTTGGTGACACACACTGGTGATGCATTGATGATGTATCTGGAAATGTACTATTGGAGGGTGGGGGGAGGTCTTAAAAGTCCATGCAACCCCATGCTCGGGGTTCCTGCTCTGTGTGTTTGAACCTTGTTGCAACAATATAGATCAGCTCCACTGACCACTGTTGCTTCTTTAACTTGTCTGGAGATCCCTTCTTTTGCTGACCAGGAGAAACCCATGGGGAGTGGCACCCCAACGAGCTGGGCAGTGGAGTAAACTTGCACCCAGATTTTTTCCATAACAGGGTATAGGGCGGTATAGTAAGTAAGTAAGTAAGTAAGTAAGTAAGTAAGTAAGTAAGTAATGATAAGTTCTCCCAGCCACCCCAAAATGAGTCTCTGTGGGGCTGCCCTCATTTGCACCAGCCACAATTTTGAAGAATCTGAATTGTCAGTGGTGGCCAATTTAGGAGGAGCCTGTTTGGGGGCTGCAAAATATCTTCCGGGAGGAGAATCCAGATCCGTCCAAACCAGGGACAGGCAAAGTCTTTTTTTGCCCTGCTGCTTTCCCCAGGATAACCGGATCTTTACCAGTGAATCAGAGCAAAGGTCAATTCAGGTTTTCCACAGAATTATTTTCATTGATAAAGGGAAGGGTTTTGTGAGGCTAAGCCCTACAAGAAGGGGAAAGGCTGCAGATTCCAGGGGTGGCTGTAGGAGGAACTCTGCTCTCTTCAGCCCAAGCAAATCTGATTTAATGGGTAGCAAAGGGACCCTCTCTCTTCCACTTACCCTTCATAGCCCGTACCATCAACCCATTTCCAGGATTCTGATTGCTGGTCTTTTTCAAGTCCAATCCAGTATTGAGTTTTCTAAAAAAAAAGAATAAAATGTTCATGGAGAAAGACCTCCTTCCCAATGAGACTTTCCCTTCTCACTTTTTAAGAGGTTCTTATATAAAAGCAATACAGTTAATTAGAGTCTACAGGAAACTAGAGAGTAGCAGGAAAATTTGCTTTTTCTCTATCTGGCTATGGGGCAACTAGATACTCCAAAATCCGGTGCCCTGGTTGGCTTCCGGCCTATGGTCACCCCAGCACACACCTTGCTCAGGTGCAGAGTGGTCTGGAAGAAGACCCAGGTCCAGAATGCAGAAGATATGGACTGAGGATTAATTCTGTAAAGTGAAATTTAAAACCTTCTATCCCACATGTGTGGGCGAAATAAAAAACGGAAACGGGAGGTGAAGCCTTTTTAGCAGAATAAAACACTTAAATGTTTTTGCAGCTTACTGAAGTTTAGGAATGAGGCAGTTATACATTTCTATCCCCTTTTATTTGTGGTCTGCTGACCTTCCCCTTGTTCACATCTGTTTCAGAGACTGAATTGCATGTTTTAGTAAAAATTTTTTTTTTAAAAAAAAAACCCGTTTACTCACATTTCAGTGCAGGCAGCATTTACAGCAAATATAGTATGCTGATAAATACTTCTAAGCTACAGTAAAATAAAAGTTGGTAGTCTTGGCTAACATGGCTGCAAACCCCACACAGAATGTGCCATGGTACCCCTTCCAGTTCATGGGGGAAGGCTGCATCTGCACTGAGAAATCAAGGGGTTATCTGTCTGGTGGATATTTCTTCATGATCTGCTAGACTCTGGACTTGACTCCCCAGCACCAGCAGCCCCCTTCCTTAAAGTCTGAGGCATTTGCACCCCAGAGGTATTACCTTATCAATGAATGTGGCATCCCATAGTTCTTTTGCACTCCAGGGCTTTAAAACAAGCAGCTGAGATGATTCACTCTTGCAGGCTTCCTGGCTGTCCCGCCAACTCTTCTTTCCCCATGAAAACCACAGGCATTTCCACCCGAATAACTTCCATCCTTGGGGACAGCAAGCTGGAGAAGGCAAGGGAAGGTCAAGGGAAGGTGTTCAGCTGAAAGCCACCTGGTCTCAGGCTGGCTTAGGGTGGGACCCACTCCAGGGGGACCCAGGTCTGTCCCCAGTCCATGGGCTGAGAGTCTATGAGAGGGAGAGGGGGTGACGTGGGTGACGTGGATCATGGTGCCCACACCAAAGAGAAGTGAGTCTCAGGCTGGATGGGGGAGGGGATACTTTCCACATGTATTCCCAGACAGAGCCAGGGCTTTAGCAGGTGGGCCAGGGAGTCTGCAGGTGCTCCTCTGCCGGCGGGCAGCAGGCTATGCCTGCGGGTGCCATCATAGACACAGTGCCGCCTGCACAGGAATCCAGTGGAGAGACTGGAGCAGGGGGTCCTGGCCTCCCCAGGACCTGCCTCTCTCCATGTGAAGGTGGGGGTGGGGTCTGCAGGAAGTGCCTTGGCTGGCGTGGCACTTGGGGGCAAAGGCCAGTGTGCTGTGCCAGAGGCCAGGGCTCCTTGCTGACCGGGCTCCTCAGCCGGCTGGCCCAGACCCACCCTAGCTGCTGCTCCTCCTTTCATCAGCTGCCTGAATCCTGCCCTGCCCAGCAACCGGGAAATACTTGTGTATTTTATTTGTATTTCTATTTATTTGTTTCATAAATACATAAATACATTAAATCTATTGAGTGTGTATTAAATGTGTATTTAATTATATATATTTAATTAAACATATTACAGTCGTACCTTGGAAGTCAAACAGAATCTGTTCCGTTCGACTTCCAAAATGTTCGGAAACCAAAGCTTGGCTTCTGATTCGCTGCAGGAAGCTTCTGCAGCCAATTGGAAACTGCGTAAGCCGTGTTGGATGTTTGGTTTCTGAAAAACGTTCAAAAACCAGAACACTCACTTCTGGGTTTCGATCGTTTGGGAGCCGATTTGTTCGGGAGCCAAGGCGTTAGAGATCCAAAGTACAACTGTAATTGTGTACATTAAAAAATATTGATTATATTGTGAACACTTTAATATACAGTATGGAAATCTAATTCAGTGCGTACTCTTGCAGCCCACATGCTCTGAGAGGTTGGGCCACCCTGCCCATCCTGTAGGATCCCAATCCTCTTCCACCACCTGAGAGGCAGGTGATAGAATACGGTGCGCAGGGAGCCTGCCCAGCCTCCTGACCTGAATGCAACAGACATACCCTTCTGTTGGCAAGTTATAAGTAGCTCCAGTTTCCCCTCCATCTCCTCCAACTGCTGCTGAATGGTCTCCTTCTCCTCCTGCAGCCTTGCTGTGTCCTCTTGCTGCTGCTCTTTCTCCTCTTCCAGCTCCTCCTTCTCCTGCTGCAGCTCCTCCTTCTCCTGCAGCGTGAGCATCAGGCTCTGGTTGGCTTGCCTCAGCTGCTCCTGCGTCCGGTTCCCGGCAGCCAGGCAGCTCCGGAGGGTCCCGTTGGTGGAGTGGAGCTCCTCCTGGGCCTCTTCCAGCTGGGCCTGGGTCCGGGCCAGGCTGCCCTCCTGGGAGCCCATTCTCCGTTCCAGGGCACTGCCATCTTCCTTCGCCTGCTGCAGCTGCCGTGAGACCTGCCAGTCTGCAGAGCACAAGCAGGGGCAACATGAGAGGAGGAGGAGGAGGAGGAGGAGGAGGGAGCTTCAGGTGCCAGGCAGGCAGCGTGGCAGAGGGGAGCCAGGCTCCACTGCGGGAGCCCAAAGGCAGGCTGCTCAGAGAGATACAAAGGGGGGGTATACATCAGGGGAGTTTTGAGTTATGGTCCTGGAGGAGACTCTTGAGATTCCCATGGACTGCAAGAAGATCAAATCTCTTCATTCTGAAGGAAATCAGCCCTGAGTGCTCACCGGAAGGACAGATCCTGAAGCTGAGGCTCCAAGACTTTGGCCACCTCAGGAGAAGAGAAGACTCATAGAATCATAGAATCATAGAATCATAGAATCATAGAGTTGGAAGAGACCACAAGGGCCATCGAGTCCAACCCCCTGCCAAGCAGGAAACACCATCAGAGCACTCCTGACATATGGTTGTCAAGCCTCTGGAAAAGACCCTGATGCTGGGAAAGATGGAGGGCGCAAGGAGAAGGGGATGAGATGGTGGGGCTGTGGTCTCGAGGCTACCAACATGAGGAGGGCAGTGGAAGACAGGAGGGCCTGGCGTGCTCTGGTCCAAGAGGCGGACACAACTAAACGACTCAACAACAGCAACAACAACACATCCGAGGAGACAGTGAGGTACCCTCCAGATGTGAAGCTCCAGCTCGCCTTGAACCTGACCACTGACCATGCAGGTTGGGCTGGTGGGAACTGGAGTTTAACACTTCCTGGGGGGCACCAGACAGACCCTCTCTGAGCCCAGGCTCCAGGGTGGGCTCTGCATCAAATGCCTGCGACACTTATTATATTTTATTTATTAAATTTATGTGCTGCCCTTTATCCAAAGATCTCAGAGTGGTTCACAGACATTTCCCCTCCCCCATTTATCAGCCCAATGGGCTTGGGCAGGGGGCACCCGCTACTCACATCGGACCCCCAGTCCTATGGCGGTGGAAAGAAGGAAGAGGCAGACGGCCAACAATGCCAGGATGGCGTACCAGGTCCGACGGTCTGACTCTGGAAGAGAAACTCAGTGGGGTCAGTCTGGGGTTCCTGTGGGAAGGGGTCAATCCTCAAAGGAGGCCTGATCCTGTGTGGAGACAGGGAGCTGAAGGCAGCCCCCAATTCCCTGTCAGGGCCCAGCAAGCTTTGCTGCAATCGTGGCCAAATGCGTAGGCATTTGTGGGGAAGGAGCAGTCTCCTTTGGGGTCCTCTCTCCTCTTGTTCGGCGGGGGGTCCTCTCCTGCAGAGCCCAAACACCCCAAGCCACTGCCCCAAGTCAGACTGGTGGAATGGCTGCGGAAACCCCAAGATTCCCCCCAGATTTATATTCTGCATAGTTGAAAAGGGTCCAGTGATAAATTGAGTAAAAGGTTCGTGAAATTAAAGCCTCTTTGGGAGCCCTTCTTAAGTCTGAAAATCTGGAGGTACAAAATCTCAGGATGAAGAACATTCTAAACCCAGAAAAACCCAGGATGGGCAGCCTGTTCATGACCCCAGAACAGTTTGGAGGTGCCTGTTGTCTCCTTTCTGGAAGGCCCCAAACCCCAAAGACTCCCCTTAAAACAGGCTAGGAATTTCCCCAGCCCTAGAACTGCCTGGTTTGTTGGTGATCGTGATGCTATAAAGGGCTGTAAGTTTTACTTACTGAGTGCCAACCAGCTTTCAAAAAGGAAAAACCAGGACACACCAAAAGTTGTTGAACTTTTTTTTAGGAAGACCCCAAACCTGTTGAGTTCTGCTTTTAACTACGGATCATTATGGCAACTCTCATTTGAAATGCCCCCACTACAGTATATGTAGGCTATAGAAGCTGTGAGCTATTGCTAATAGCAATGCTCTTAACTTTCAACAACAAGGTTGCTGCTTTCCTTCTAAGTCACACGACTGCCCCCTTTAACTCTAAACTGAGGCTTTGTCCTTCTATCTCTGAACTGAGGGAGTGGGGGGGGGTCGGCCAATTACACTAATTAGTGAAAGCTGAACCGTTTGTATCATGTGTAACATTTTGGACGTTTTACTTGTTCCACTTCATGAGTTAAATGTTCTGCAATGGTCTCCAATCCTTTGTGCTTCTGGCCCAGTAGAGACTTGGTGCCTTGAGTTTCTTCTTGTTCATGATGACAGCGAAGTTCCCAATGAGGTTGTCAGAGCCTGTGCAACTCCATCTTTTTGTGAAATGGCCAGGACATCAAAGCATAGTGATGTCTTTTCAGGCACTATAACCCAAGCCAGATGCGGTCAAACTCTGCCTTCCTCAAAGCAGCTCAAGACTGAAGGGTAGTTAGGAGAGAACAATGTCTTCTTCCTTTTCATCCCACTGTTTCTTGCAGCAGTGGAGGTGGCGGTTGCTTTCCTGGTGGTGGGAATATTGAGCAACTGCCATGAACAGGACTCCTGAATCCTCTCTGTGGCTTTTAGTGGAGGGTGAATGGGTGTAGGGGATAGAGAAGCTAAGATAGAAATGTGGGGCTAAATAAAATTAAAACAAACCAAAAAACTGAGGGCGTGGGGCCACCCAGTTGTCTTCTTGCACGGAGCCCATTTCCTTTGTTCTCCTAATAACTGCTCACCCAGGCGATCCCTTGACACAGGAAGCTAGCCTGGCTTCTAGTTTAACAACTGCCTACACCCTTCCTTCCACAAACTCATAACAATATTAAGCAGTAGAAACTGCTCAAGGAGGGCCCCAATCCAGCAAGGGGAAAAAAAGCAAAGATATAATTAGGTGCTCAGTTTGTGAGCTTCCTGGGCAGCGAGTGTCACTGTTTCTTTGCACAGCGCCTGCCGAATAGTAGTGGGAGCTCAGTTGGCAGAGCCTGAGGCTCTTAACCTCACGGTCATGGGTTCAAGCCCCACACTGGGCGAAAGATTCCTCCGTTGCAGGGAGTTGGCCATCTGAAGGGGATTCTTTAGCTGTGATGCCTGCATTGCCTGTTTGAGGTTTGCTGTGACTCCCTTCATTAAGGACTTTGAGAAACAAAAGAAAGTTAAGAACCATACATAGAATTCTTTGGTTAAAGTCGCAAATTCACGTGAGGTTCTTTTGAGCACTTAAATTGTCCTACCTAAGATGTGCAATAATACAGGGTAGTATTATTGACCTATATTAATGGGCTTCTTGCCGTGAGCGCAGAGGATGAGGCAGATAAGAAACCGATTGGTTTTTTTAAAAAAAGAGAAGCCTACATTTTCAGACGATTTCTGAGAAATGTGTTTGTTTGTTTTTTTAAAAAAAACTTCTGCAAAACACCTGAAAGAGCCCTTTGGGGTTGATGGAGCTTTTTGCTTAAGTGGGAGAAATCCAGCCTCTGTCAGTTCTGTGGCTGCAAGGCCCCCAGTTGTAATCAAAGGGGTCCTCTTTTGAAAGAGAAACAGGGTCCTTACCTTTCAGAGAAGCCCCCACTGTATTCCTAAAAGACTGGAATAATTTTTAACATACTGAAAAGACCACTGTAAACAGTTAAAACCATTGGCAAGGATGCAATGACACTTATAATGTGAAATGAACTTTGGAAACTATGAATATGCAACAGATAGATAGATAACAGAAAAAAGATGCAGAAAAAGAAAACATTTTCTTTGGAAATGGAAGCCATGGAGGGAGGGGAGGAAGTGCGAAGGTTCAAAAGAACCTTTTTATTTTATGTTTTGAAATGGTTAACGTTATAATGTATAAATTTATGTAAAACCAATATATATATAAAAAGGACGTGGCTGACACTCACCTTTCGTGCCCTCGGTGGGGGTGGGAGTCCTCTTCTCCTGGCAGGGGGGGCCCTGGACGTTCTCATAGGTCAGCTCTCCCTCGCTGGGGTCTGGAAGAGGAGCCGAGGGGTGAGTCACGGGGGGGGGGACCTGGAGGGGGACCCTGGTGAGGGGATCGGGGCCAGTCGGCTCTGTGTACCTTTCTCCTGGCTCTTCTCCGGAGGGGTCCTCACGAAGCGCAGGTCAGCGTAGGTCACACCCTGTGACATCCTGGGGGGGGGGTCTTGTCTCACCTGGACTAGTGGCAACGAGAGAGGCTGGGCTGGGCTGGGGGGGGTCTCCTGGGCTCTCTGCAGAATAAAGAGGAAAGTGGTGGCAAATTAAAGAAAGTGAAATGTGAGAGACTTCCTGCAGTGTCTGAAAATAAAAGTCCTACCTTCCCCCTCCCCTGCAGTCTCCTCAGGGGACCCAGGCCAGCTGCACGGCCCCCTCGGCGCACCGTGGCGCATCAGAGCATGGCTTCCTCTTTCCCCTTTGCTCCTTCTCGTAATCGGGCAAGTCAGCGTCACAGGCCCATGGAAGGGGCTTCCCCTGCAGGGCGTGTTGCCCCGGCAGCAGAACTTGGACACCCCCCTGCTGCCCCCCTGCAGATCCAGGCCCTCCCCCTCCCGGACCAGTGAATTAGTCTGAGGCCCAGAGATGAATCATAGAATCATAGACTTGTAGGCTTGGAAGGGAGCCCAATCTAGTCTGACCCCCAGCAATGCAGGCACCACAGCCACCCAGCTTCTGTTTAAAAACCTCCTTTTCTGCCATTGGAACCCATTGCTCCCCCCACCCCCGGGCAGCAGGAAACAAGCTTGCTCCCTCTTCCGTGTGACAACCCTTGAGATATTTGAGGATGGCTCTCCTCTCTAGAATCATAGAGTTGGAAGAGACCACAAGGGCCATCGAGTCCTCTCTCCTCTCAGTCTCCTCTTTTCCAGGCTAAGCATCCCCAGCTCCCTCAACCGTTCCTCATCAGGCTTGGCTTCCAGACCCGTGATCCTCTTGGTTGCCTCCTCTGCACACCTTCCAGCTTGTCCTTAGTCTCCTTAAACTGGGATGCCCAGGACTGCAGGCGGGGTCTCACCAAGGCAGGAGACAGCGGTACTGTTACTTGCTTGGATCAGGACACAAGACTTCTGTGGATGCAGCCGAGTGTAGCATTGGCCTTTCCCCCTCTTCTGCTGCTGCTTCATCCTACTGTTGAGGTGCTAGGGAAGGGGTAGGACCTCTGGTGGGGGACGTATCCTGCTCCTTCTGGGGTAGTTTGGCCACCTTTGGTCCCCACCCTGCACTCTGCTCTCACCAGTGGCTCCTAGAAGCTGGCAGCAGGTGGCAGTGGCCACACCCCAGGAACGGCTTCAAGCAGCCAACTAAACAAGGCGAGGGAGGCTTGTTAGAATTCCTGTTCCGTGATTGCAGTCATGGGATTGTTGTCTTTCACATGACTGTGTATGTTTTGACTCCACAGAGTGGGAAGTGACAGAGACAGGATGTTTGTGTTCCTGTGTTCCGTGAAGTGGGACTATTGTCCTTTGTTCTTTGCTGTCTGATGCTAGAGAGAGAGGGAGCCGTGTTGCAGTGCTCCATGTGTGTTTATATGCAAATAAAGTAGATTAGCCAAAATGCTGAGTTGCTGAGGTCTGTCACACGAAATGCGCAAACTCCGCGGATCCCTAAGTGTGCCGGTGTCGGTTAGCATCGGTCGCTGTGATGTTCGGGCAGAAGAAAGCTTTTGAAGCTCCCGAACAAAAGACCAAGAGGGAGAGAACATGCCAGTCGGGCATGTGTCTCTGCCAAGGTCCTACTCGAGTGTAGGCCAAACTCCTAACAGAGCCGATGGGTCTCCAACCCATGAGGAGTTAGGGACTTACTGGATTCTTGTCTCATTACTCATGCTAAAGCTATATTGGGTCATTTGCATACTATCCCTTGCTTTTTCCTGTAGGACTAATTGCAGTCGTTAACAGCGGTCCACAGGTTGACCATACCCACTGAGTCAATCACCCATCTCCCACTACCCTTCTGAGAAAAACCCCACCCCACCCTCCCACTATATATAAGGGTCTGGTGACTTCTGTTTCAATGTGTCTCAAGAAGTGTGCATGCACACGAAAGCTTAGACCCAGAAAAAACTTAGTTGGTCTCTAAGGTGCTACTGGACAATTTTTTAATTTACGTATTTTGACTGCGTGAGACCAACATGGCTGCCACCTGAATCTCCCGGCATGTGAAGACAGGCTCTGGAAATTGAGCAGACAAGAGCAATAGTGGGTCCAAGGGTCAAGAAGGCGATTTCTGCCTGTGCTAAAGAGGGCAGTGAGGGGCAGGTGGGGCTGGTCCATCTGGGAGAAGGAAGACTCTGATCCTAAACCTCGGCTGCCTTGCAGGACACCTTCGGGAGAAGAAAGGCTAACCCTACACAAATCTGGAGTGGAGTCCCTAAGATGGTTGGCTGGCGCCTGGTATGCCTCTTTCCGGCAACGCCTGCAGCCAGGCTGCTGCCCAGCGTCTTGCTCTGAGAGAGAGGGGGGGGGGTGTCCATTGATTTGTTATAGCATTTGTCCAAGGAGAGGGACCAGCCATGAGCTCACACTCAGTTCCAATCTTATGTTTATTATTACTATTATTAGTATTGGTATTCTTAACAATAGAAAAGTCTTCATAATTATAAATAAAATTTGTTATATAGTTGCCTGAAAGTAACAGTTTCCTGAGTGGTCTTACGAAGCAAAAAGCAGCAACAACAAACCATAATACAATATCAGAAACAAAAAATGCAATAATTTGAAGAATGAAATGAAAGAAAAAGAACAAGACTTTCCTGCGAGTAGAGAGAGAATAAAGCCATTTGCAGCTCACCATAAACCACCCTTTCCTTTCGTGTGTTCCAGATCCAATACAGTGGTATTTCGGGTTAAGAACTGAATTCGTTCCGGAGGTCCCTTCTCAACCTGAAACTGTTCTTATCCTGAGGTACCACTTTAGCTAATGGGGCCTCCCACTGCTGCCGTGTCATTTCTGTTCTCATCCTGAAGCAAAGTTAGCAGAGTCTGCAACCTGAAGCGTCTGCAACCCGAGGTACCACTGTAATGGATCTGGCAGTGGCCCTCTAGAGGCTGTGTCACCTTGGAAATGTTCCCCTGACCCTCTGGCCTCGGGGAGGGAGAGGAGGAGGCCCCTCTCTGAAGGCAACCATTCGGAGCCTGACGCTGGAAGGCACAGCTTCCCAAACTGGTCTTGTCGGTGACACATGCATCGTGAGACATGCATCATTTTGCAACACAGTAATTCATGTTTACTACCAAACCGGAGGGTGTGTATCCACAGCAGGACCAGAAGAGGAATGACCGCTGGGAGGAGCAAAGAGAGAAGGAACGCCCTGCTGCATCTGCAGCAACACAACCGGATGCCTTCCTCTGCCCCAGCTGCAACAAAACATGTCTCTCCCTTATCGGTTTCTACAGCCACAGCCGCCGCTGCTGCTGCTTCTTTGGTGATGGGAACTGTAGCTCTGTGAAGGGGGTCTCTCCACACCCCTAACAAACTATGGTTCGCAGGATTCGTGGATGGGGGAACCATGGCTGTTATGAGTAGCACAAGATACACATTCAGTGTATATAGTAGAAAAGTTAGGCCTGATGGCAGGAAGGGGGTTCATTGCTGGGGAAAGGCATGCTGGCTCCTCCAGAGAAGACCTTGCCTGATGGGGGTCTTTGGACATATCTTGGCCCTACTGAGCTCACACTGGCTGTGGATATTGAGCGTTCCTCTCGCAGATGTATCTGATTCTTTTTGAACAGGAACACGATTGCAGGGCTCCGTTGCTCATTTGAGCGCAGTTGCCGCTAGAACTGCTACAAGTCCCAATATTTTTAGCTCTAGAAAGACAAAGATGACAGTCAAGGAAAAAAGCCTCAATCCCTCCTCACCATCCATCGTTATCTGAGCTTCTGGGCTTCAGCTCTCCCACCAATCCTGAGGATGATGGAAGTCTAGCCCAAAAAAGCTCACCTGAGGTCACTGTAACATCAGCAGAAGGGTGGGGAGGTGGGGGGGCACCAGTCAGATTTGGCCTAATCCTGTCCCTCAGCCAGATCCACTCTCACACACACTGCCCAATTTACATGCTAGATCAGGGCAAGGGAGGGGGGCAAATTAGCCCAGCTTCCTGGTCTCAAAGTGGCCCATCGGACACCCCCAATGGGACGCTCCAAAGCAAGGCTCCCCTCATGTGGTTCCAGCGGCTGGCATTCAGAGACCGTGGAGGCAGAGCAGAGCCTTCAGGGTCACTTGGACTGATTTTGTATCTGAATTATTGCTTTGCTCCCAAATTATTGTCCTGGAAAGGTTTTGTTCTGAATAGGCTGGGCACACTTTTGAGAAAATCAAAACTTTCCAGAAAACCTCAAAAATGGCTCAGTTTCTCCTGGGATACCAATGGAAACAATTTCACAGAAAACCCAGTTTTGCCCAGTGAGCAAATGTCAGCCTGGGTTTTCTGCAGAATTGTTTCCATTGGTAAAGAGCATGTTTCTGTGGGGAGGAGCCCTAAAAGAAGGGGAAAGGCTGCAGGCTGCAGATGCGGGGGGGGGGGGGCCCTGACGGGAGGAACTCTGCTCTGTTCAGCCCAAGCAAATCTGACTTGATGGGTAGCAAAGGGACAGTCTCTCTTCCACTTACCCTCCAAAATCCGTACCATCAACCCATTTCCAAGGGTCCCAGATTGTCCAAGCTTTACTAAGTCCAATCCAGTAATGAGCTCTCTAGGAGAAAGAATAAAATATTAACAGGGAAAGACCTTCCCAATGGATCTCTCCTTCCTCCCTATTTAAGAGGCTCATATATGCAGAACCAATACAGTTACTAATAGTCCTCAGGACACCCGTCCCAGAATCCTCCACAACACCCCTTCCCAGCTCTGTGTCTGGAGAGTTGGCTGATCTTATCTCCAGCCAAGGTCTACTGTTGCATCTCTGAGCCCCAATCTCTGAGTGGTGTGAGATCCCAAGGGATCCACCTGCTCACCCGGGCTTTGTGTCTCCTTTTGGAAATGAGGCACAGAGGAGACTGTGGTGTCTTTATGACATATGGTCTATTTGCAGTGCACATTTATGCGACCTGAGCCTGTGATGGAGGGGTTCACAGCATCAACACCCCCAAAGTGTCTTGTTTCTCACCACAGTTGCCTTGGGTTCCGTCCTGCTCGGCCTCTCTGACTTTCTCTGAATTTAGAGGAGTCTAGCACCCCTGACATTCCCTGGTCAGTATACAAAGTCTCCCAAATATATACCTCCCCTTCCCCCAGAAGTTCAACAGTATGACATCTACACCCTCCTGGGCTTCTTGTGGCTTGAGAACACACAAAATTCAGTGAGGAATGGCCCAGTGGAGGTAATGTATATGGAGCAAAATTGCTCACAGCTTCCTCAGGAGCAGATCCTGTGCACATTCTCCTTCACAATCTACATATGGGGCTAGAGTGACCCACTGAATCCCCACCAGTTCTATGGTGTTTCTTTGGCAAGTAAACTGAGAAATCAAGGGGTTACCGTATTTTTCGCTCTATAACACGCACCCGACCATAACACGCACGTAGTTTTTAGAGGAGGAAAATCCGTAGGCATGCCACTTGTAGGCATTTCCTCCATAACACGCACAGACATTTCCCTTTACTTTCTAGGAGGAAAAAAAGTGAGTGTTATGGTGCAAAAAATACGGTATCTCTTTCCCCTTGCTCCCTGTCCTGGTGGATATTTCTTCCTGATCTGTTAGACTCTGGACTTGACTCCCCAGCCCCAGCAGCCCCCTTCCTTAAGGTCTGAGGCATTTGCACCCCAAAGATATTACCTTATCAATGAATGTGGCACCCCATAATTCTTTTGCACTCCAAGGCTTTAAAACAAGCAGTCGAGATGATTTCTCTTTGCAGACTTCCTGGCTTTCCTCCCAACTCTTCATGTCATCTGAAATCCACAGGCATTTCCACCTGAAGAGATTCCATCCACGGGGACAGCAGCCTAAGAAAGGCAAGAGAAGGTCAAAGGAAGGCGTTGAGCTGAAAGCCACCTGGTCTCAGGCCGGCTTAGGGTGGGAGCCACTCCAGTGGCACACAGATCTGTCCCCGTCCATGGGCTGAGAGTCTATGAGGGAGAGAGGGTGTATGTTCCCAATCCAGAGACAAGGACCCTCCGAAAAGCACCTGTGTTGGGCCCAGTTCAGACCGCGTGGCCGACCATGCCAGCTGCTGAGCAGAGACTGATAGGATGGTCCTGAGTGCCAGGCAGATGCACACAAGAAAAGTTGCCCAGTTGCCACATTCTTTCCACCTGTGTGGATGACGTGAATCATGTCCACACAGGATGGGCTATGGGGACAGGTAAAAGGTAAAAGACCCCTGGACGGTGAGGTCCAGTCAAAGGCCACTATGGTGTTGAATCAAATCATCTTGCTTCTCAGGCCGAGGGAGCCAGTGTTTGTCCACAGACAGCTTTCTGGGTCATGTGGCCACCATGACTAAACCACTTCTGGTGCAACAGAACACCATGATGGAAACCAGAGCGCATGGAAACGCCATTTACCTTCCCACCACAGTGGTACCGATTTATCTACTTGCACTGGGGTGCATTTGAACTGCTAGGTTGGCAGGAGCTGGGACAAAACAATGGGAGCTCACCCCGTTGGGGGATTCGAACCCTAATCCTATTATTATTATTATTATTATTATTATTATTATTATTATTATTATTATTATTTATACCCCGCCCATCTGGCTGGGTTTCCCCAACCACTCTGGGCAACTCCCAATCCAATATTAAAAACACAATACAGCATTCAGCATTCAACATTGCCAGCCTCCTGAGCAGAGTGCAACAGGCATACCAATGTATTGGCAAGATTTGGTGTCTTCTATACTCTTCATGGTCTGGTCCAGCTGCTGTTGCAGCTTCTCCTTCTCCTGCAGCGTGAGCATCAGGCTCTGGTTGGCTTGTCTCAGCTGCTCCTGCGTCCGGTTCCCGGCAGCCAGGCAGCTCCGGAGGGTCCCGTTGGTGGAGTGGAGCTCCTCCTGGGCCTCTTCCAGCTGGGCCTGGGTCTGGGCCAGGCTGCCCTCCTGGGAGCCCAGTCTCCGTTCCAGGGCACTGCCATCTTCCTTCGCCTGCTGCAGCTGCCATGAGACCTGCCAGTCTGCAGAGCACAAGCAGGGGCAACATGAGAGGAGGAGGCGGAGGAGGAGGAGGGAGCTTCAGGTGCCAGGCAGGCAGCGTGGCAGAGGGGAGCCAGCCTCTGTTGGATGGGGGCACACACAGGCAGTCTTAGCCCATCGGAGCTGCTGCTCAGAGATATGCAAACACAGGCTATGCATGTCTTACGTATTGTACAAACGTTTCCTACATCAGGGGAGACGATAAGGTGCACTCCTGATGTTGTGGGGCTCCAGCTCCCCTTGACCCTGACCACTGGCCATGCTGCCCAGGCCTGATGGCAGCTGGAGTCAATAATAATAATAACAATAACAATAATAATTATAATAATAGTAATAATATTTTTTTAATTTACACCCAGCTCCAAACAAAATATTAGAAGCACAATGAAACATCAAACATTAAAAGCTTCCCTAAACAGGGCTGCCTCCAGATGTCTTGCCAAAGTCAGATAGTTGTTTATTTCCTTGACATCTGATGGGAGGGCGTTCCACAGGGCGGGTGCCACCACCGAGAAGGCCCTCTGCCTGGAGGGTGCCAGGCTCTCTGTCTCTGAGCCCAGGCTCCAGGGAAGGCTCTGCATCAAATGCCTGCGACACCCAAGGGTGCTCTCCCCCTCCCCCATTTATCATCTCAATGGGCTTGGGCAGGGGGCACCCGCTACTCACATCGGACCCCCAGTCCTATGGCGGCGGTGAGAAGGAAGAGGCAGGCGGCCAACAATGCCAGGATGGCGTACCAAGACCGACGGTCTGACTCTGCAAGAGAAACTCAGTGGGGTCAGTTTGGGGTTCCTGTGGGATGGGGTCAACCCGCAAAGGAAGCCTGATCCTGGAGGGAGGGCTGTGTGGAGACAGGGAGCTGAAGGCAGCCCCAATTCCCTGTCAGGTCCAAGCTTCTCTGCTGCATTTGTGGCCGATCTCATTTGTGGGGAAGGAACAGACTGGCCCCTCCTCTGCAGAGACAAGTAATGGGCCAAAATGCCCCCAAATCCTCCTCCTTCTCCTCATGGCAGGTGGAGGATCCAGGTGGGTTAAGACCTGGCTGGCACTCACCTTTTGTGCTCTCTGTGGCAGTGGGAGTCCTCTCCCCCTGGCAGGGGGGTCCCTGGACGTTCTCATAGGTCAGCTCTCCCTCTCTGGGGTCTGGAAGAGGAGCCGAGGGGTCAGTCATGGAGGGGGGCATCTGGATCTGGTCCCCTTGGCTCCATGTACCTTTCTCCTGGCTCCTCTCCGGAGGGGTCTTCACGAACTGCAGGTCAGCGTAGGTCACATCCTGTGCCATCCTGGGGTGGGGGGAGGCCCTGCTGTGCCTGAACAGATGGCAAAGGGAGAGGCCTGGCTGGCTGGGAGCTCCTGGGCTGTCCGAAGAAAAGATGAAATTGATGGCAAGCGAAAGAAACTGAAATCTGACAGGGTCCGTCAACCAACCACGAGCACCAGACTTCCTACAGCACTTGGTGTCTCGTCTATTTGGCATGCAAAGTCTCATGCAAGCCCGTCAAGGGACCCAAGGCATGGCCCCTTGGTGCACAGCGGAGCAGCAGAGTGTTGCAGAGAACGTGAGGCTTCCTCTTTCTCAGCTGCTTCCTTCCTCAGTTGGTTGCATTTGTTGGTGGTGCTTTTGTACAGAGCGATATTTCAAGCATTGGGCATCTGTCAGGGGTGCTTTAGGTGCGATTCCTGCATTGTAGGGGCTGGACAACATGATTCTTGGGGTCCCTTCCAATTCTGAAATTCTATGTTTCCAATGATAGTAGCTATATGGTATTATTATTAATTCAACTTATTAGGGTGTGATTAACTTGGCTGGGAAACAGGGAAATGTAAAGATCTCTTTTGTTACACTTGATGGGTGTTTGGTGGAGGGCAAGGAGAACCATGGGGCAGGGGCCAAGATGCTCAGATTACAGCCACCAGACCTCCCCTTTCATGATGTAACCGTGATGTATGAGTGATGTAGTTAGGGGGGTGTAACATGGGGATTAGCAGCTAATAAAAGTTTGGTGGCTCTTTTGTTGGGGGCTTCCACCTTGTTGCACCTGGTGGCAGGTAGGAGTCCTGTCTCGACGTCTTCAATCAAGACCAAGCCTCCTGGTTGCTGTTTTGCTCTGGTATTCCTGGCTTTTTGTCCAAAGGCTTTCTGTCCTTGTTTTTTGTCCAAGGGAGCCCTCAGATTTCTCTATTAACAAAAGGAACTTTAAAAATTGAAGGCAACATGTGGCATGAGTTTTTTAAATAACCAAAATGGTGTTACGGCTAAAATCTGGGTGCGGGGTTACTCTGCCACCCAGCTCATCGGACTAAGTCCGTGGGTCCCTGCGGAAGAAAATGAGCTCAGCCGGACGCAGGAGCAAACTGCAGAAGATCCAAGTTTATTGCGCAACAGGTTCAAGGCGAGATTGAACAGAGAGAAAGGGGTGACATGAACTTTTGAAATTTCCCTCCATATCCCAGAATACAGTGCATGAAACGTCACGAATACATTACGGGAAGGTTGGGTTTCACAAGTTACATCATGAATATACTTTACACGTCATGAATACATTATGAAAAGGTGGGATTACATTAATTAGCATTTTCGGATGAGGGAGGGGGGATATGCGGAGAGGGAAATATACATAGATACACATTTATTGAGTACCGGTGGTGGCAAGACAATGGGTCAGAGATATACATCGTCTGCCACCTAATATTGCCTAGAGGAAAGGTTTGGCGAAACGATCTGACAGGATTAAGAAGTTCCTGCGTACGTGACCTGTTGCTTTGGGGATTATGGAAGTAGGGATAGCATCATGGAGTCCACGGGGAACTGAGTTGAATGACACCGAGAGCGAAGAAATCGGAGTTACGGTTGATTTTATATCAATTCCTAAAGATTTCAATGATTTCAAACCCATTCTGTACTATAGGGCAAAAGCAGAAACAGAATGGATACATTGTAACAGGAGGTCCCTGGTTTCGGATCCATTGTTCTCGCCGTGGGGGGCCGTCAGCAGCTTGTCAGGGGTGAAATGAGGCGTGCAGGAGCTCCCTGAGCTAGCTTCTGCAGGACGAATGCATGGCTGTGATTGGCCAAAGCGGGGCCATAGGAATAAGCGGGGCCTCGGATGTTCCTAGAAGGAAGGGGGAAAGGAGCCCCCCCCTTCCATTCCGTATCAATGGTTATACCTGCATTCCATCTCCCATCAAAGGCTTGACCACTTATGGAATGGATGCTGCCCCCCCCCCAGACATATAGTCCCTGCAAGCACTAGGGAAGGGAAATGTTGTTGACCTCCCCCTCGGGTGTTTGTTTTCCTTCCCCTTTTCACTTTCTCTCATTCCTGCCCCCCCTTTCTTCCATCCTGGAGCCCAAGGCGATGCAGATGTGGCTCCCAGGCAGGTGCTGCCAGAAACAAATCTGAAAATAAGAAGAGCCTGCAGCTGGATCAGGCCAACGCCCCATCCTGGCCAGTATCCTGCCCCCCCCCAAGTGGCCAACCAGATGCCTCTTACAGGAAACCCGCAAGCAGGATTTGAGCGCAAGAGAATATCCCCTTCCTATGGCTTCCAGCAACTGGGATTTGGAAGCCCTGCTGCCCCCAGCTGTGACCATTGTGGCCAGGATCCATGGACAGAGCCCTCTCCCCCTCCAGGGATTCCTCTCATCCTCTTCTAAAGCCGCCCAATTTGGTAGCCATCTCTGCCTCCTGGGGGTTCCACACTTTAACTGTGCTGCGTGAAGACGGTCTTTTTCTTGTCTGTCCTGAACCTTCCAACATTCACCTTCATTGGAGGTCCATCAATTCTAGAGCCAGCACTTAATTTCAGAAAGGTGGTTGCCTCTTTTGCCTTCAGACACACACCACCCTATCACCAAAACATCCCCTAACTCCACCTGCAGGGGAAGATTGTGGGATGCCAACGGGTGGAGTGATCCTGAGTGCAAAAACTGCATGGCGGATAAGCTAAAGTTACCAGATTTTTTCCAATGAATCTGGGGACACTTTAACTAACTAACTAACTAACTAACTAACTAACTAACTAAAAAAAATTCCTTCCAGTAGCACCTTAAAGACCAACTAAGTTAGTTCTTGGTATGAGCTTTCGTGTGCATGCACACTTCTTAAGATACACAGTGTGCATGCACACGAAAGCTCATACCAAGAACTAACTTAGTTGGTCTTTAAGGTGCTACTGGAAGGATTTTTTTTTATTTTGACTATGACAGACCAACACGGCTACCTATCTACTAACTAACTAACTAACTAACTAACTAACTAACTAACTAACTACACATTCGGGATGTTGATGCTGCAGCGATGGCGGTGGCAGAGGGGCAGCCTCCTCCTTGACCTCAACCGCCACGTTTCCCCTTCCTCTGAGGCTTCTATCTCCTTTCTCCCTGAGCCTGGGCAGCCCCTGAGTAGTTGACTCTTCGGTGGTGGGGGGGGGGAGCGGTGTGCGGTGGGTCAGGCATGCAAGGCGGAGAAGGAGGGCTGAGAGTGGCAGCAGAGGGGAGGCTCAGGCAGCACGATGCCTCCCTTTCCATCGGAGCAGCCCCAATCCCATTCCTACTTGCGTGCAAGCAGGAGGGGTGGGGATCTCTCAGCTGGGAAGGGAGGCTTCCCGTTGCCTAACTGAGAGATCCCCGCCCCGCTCCTGCTTGCACGCAAGGGGGAGTTGTGAGGCTGCTCCGATAGGCAGCCTGAAGCTTCCCTTCCCAGCTGAGGTGCTGGGGTCAGGGAAGGTGGAGGCAGCCCAGAAGCTGCGTCTTTGAGCCCCTGCACCACCATCACATGGGGACTTCCGAGCAGCTCCTGAAGCCAGCCAGAGCCAACTGCTCCAGGCTGCTGTGTTTCCTGGGGACATTAGATGAAATCAGGGGACATTCCCTGGATGGAATTTGTCCGGGGACTTATTCGCAAATCCAGGGACTGTCCCCGAGAAATGGGGACATCTGGTAACCCTAGGATAAGCGCTGATCCTCCCCCGCCTGCCCCCAACTTTGCCTCTTTTGAAACAGGAAGTTTGCTTGAGGGCTCCTTTTTCACATGCCCTGAGGGTGCTTCCTCCGGAAAGGAGGTCTGCTTTCTGCTCTGCAACCTTTGCTAGCTGCACTTTCACTGAGTGTGCCAGCTGCGATATTGTAAGTCGGGACCCCCTCCCATTTGGGGAGGGGGCAGAGCTCTAATTGTTACATTGCTGCATTGTGCTGTGGATGAACACCTGATCTGTGGGTGCCTCTGGGACCCAATTCATCTGTGGGGCATTGCAGTGCAAGGAGGGTGTCACTATTTAGCTAGAATGAAGGCGTGTGCTGGCACCGGATATGGTTCTGGGGACTGAGGAGGCCTGTGTCTCTGATGCGCTCCACAGGCATGCGCCACTTAACGCACAGCTTCTGCTTTGGGATGGGGTTCAGCTGGGCATGTTTAGCCTGGAGAAGAGGAGGTTAAGGGGTGATATGATAGCCATGTTCAAATATATAAAAGGATGTCACATAGAGGAGGGAGAAAGGTTGTTTTCTGCTGCTCCAGAGAAGCGGACACGGAGCAATGGATCCAAACTACAAGAAAGAAGATTCCACCTAAACATTAGGAAGAACTTCCTGACAGTAAGAGCTGTTAGACAGTGGAATTTGCTGCCAAGGAGTGTGGTGGAGTCTCCTACTTTGGAGGTCTTTAAGCAGAGGCTTGACAACCATATGTCAGGAGTGCTCTGATGGTGTTTTCTGCTTGGCAGGGGGTTGGACTCGATGGCCCTTGTGGTCTCTTCCAACTCTAGGATTCAGCTGAAACCAACCTCCCACATGTGGTGACCATGACAGGGTCCCTGCTAAAGAACCCCCCTCCTGACTCCAGGCCCAAGAACAGGAGCAACAACATCCCAAAGGGGTTTCGCCAGTCCCCAAAGGAGGACTCATGGGAGTGGCTGGGGGCAGGGATACCAAAAAAGGATGTGGAAACATTGGAGTGATCAGTTCTAGTGCTTTTTTTTGAGACAGGTGCAGAACTGCAGCAAATCAGCCGGGCCTCCCAGGCTTTACAGACGCAGAACAGACACAGAAGCCAGGAGGGGGCTTGTCCACACCCAAGTCAATGTGCAGGTATTCATTAGACACAAAGCAGCAGACATCACTTTGGCCAGGACTTCCCCTCGCTTCACCTGACCAGATGAGGGCATAGGTGCCAAATAGCCCAATCCTACAGGTAGCTCCTCTTTCTGGACTCAGAGCCCAGCACCCCAAGATCACAGATAAGGCAAAGCCAGCTAATAATAATAATAATATTTATTATTTATACCCCCATCCATCTGGCTGGATTTCCCCAGCCACTCTGGGCGGCTCCCCACAGAATATTAAAAACAAAGAATATCAAAGCAAATAAATATAAATACAGATGAGCTCATTGCTGCAACCACTACCAGCTAATTGTGGGCTATCTTGACCACCAAGATGGTGTTTGCAGAGCTTCTGGAACAGTCTGCCTTTGGTTCAACCCCCCCTGGAGCCTTGTCGGAGCAGGTGCCAGGTGAGCTGCAGGGAGCAAGCAGCTGCAAAGGCCCTCTCCCTTCTTGCCACCCTGAGAACCTAAGGCTGAAGCTGGATCAGGCCAGTGGCCCTCTAGTCCAGCCTCCTGTCCTGTCCTCGCAGTGGCCGACCAGATGCCCTCAAGGGAGGCCCCCAGGCAGCGCCCCAGAGCAAGAGCTCCTCCCCTCTGCTTTCCAGCCACTGCCCTTCAGACGCGCGGCTGCCTCTGGACCGGGAGGCCGAGCCCGGGCATTGTGGCTGCAGCCCAAGCCGGCCTCCTCCTCCAGGGATGCCCCGGTCCAGGTGGGCGGCCATCGCTGCCTCCCGAGGGGGCGAGATCCGCAGTTTAAGGCTGCGCTGCGCGGAGAAGGACCCTCTCCGAGCTTCCTTGGGAGGGGGCGCAGGCAGGGCTGCCTCCGGGGGCGGCCTCGGGGTCCAGGTAGGTTGGCACGGGAGGAGAAGGGCTTCTTCCCTCAGGGTTGGGGTCCAGCCAGGGCGGCCGCGTTGCGCAGCTGGGAGAGGAGGGAGGCTTCCGGGACCCTGGAAGGGGGGGGGTCCCCTGGCTGCCCCCCGAAGGGGTTCCCTTCCCCCGGCCAAGGGTCCAGTCGCGCTCGCTGGTTGGCAGAGGCGCGGCGGGTGCAGCCCCCGGACAGGCCGGGCGGGGTCCTCGTTGCTGCTGCTGCTGCTGCCCTCGCCGCCTCCGCGCGCGCCCGGGTCCTGCGCAGCCTCGCCCGGCCCGGCCATGCGGAGCCCCGAGCCTCGTCGCCGCGGGCGGGCGGGCGGGCGGGGGCAGCTGCCGGCGGGCAGGCGGGCGGGCGGGCGGGCGGGCGAGGGACCGGGCGCGGCCGGGCATCCGCAGAGCCGCCGCTGGCCAGCCGGACCCCGAGCGCAGAGGCAGGTCAGGCGCGCCGGAGCCGGGAGAGGCGGGCGGGCGGGCGGGCGGGCGGGCTGGCGCTCCCTTCCCCGCCGGGTGCGCGCCTTGCCCTTGGCTCAGCTGCAGCCCCGGCAGGGAAGGAGGATGGGCGGGCGGGCGGGCGGGCGGAGCCCGGGAGTCGCGCTCCTGCTCGCGGCAGAAGACAGGGCCTCTGAGCGTGTGCAGAGGGGCGCCCGCCAGCTGCTGCGCGCTCTGGAAAAACAAAGGGCTGCCGGAAGCGGCCTCGGGCCTTCAGTCCCTTCGGGGGCCAAGAAGGAGGCCTGGCCGGGGGCCGGGTGGGCAGAGAAGGTGGCCCCCACGCTGCCGCTCGCCAAGCCTAGCCCGGGTAGAGTGGCAGGGGGAAATCTCCTCCGCAACTGCAGGCGCCGCTCTCCATGAACGGCGATTCCCCCATGCAGCTAGCTAGGCAGGGCTTCTTCCTCTGCCTGGTCCCGCCAGCTCTGCATGCCAGACAGCTGCCCTTCCAGACAGGTGCCCTTCCCTCCAGACGGAGGGGCATACCCGGCTGGCCTTGGGCTGGGCCGTGCAGCTGGGCATTGTTGACACTGGCCGGCATAGGCTCTCTCCCAGGTTTCAGGCAGGGCACCTTCCCAGCCCACCTGGCGATGCCAGCAGAGACCCCCCAGCTGGGGCCCCACGTGGGAAATGGCCATAGGGCCAGTCAGAGGCTCAGTATTGTCTCCCCAGTGGGAGGCAAGTGAGCAGGACCTGCTGCTGGGAAACTGGGAATTGTGAGGTGGGGGGAGTCCAGGAGCCACACTCAGGGATGCTGAAGAGGGAGCTGTCTGGGGTCAAGGGGAATCTGAGGCCCAAGGCAGGAGGTCTTGCAGGGGTCTCATCATTGCCTGCATGGGGGAGCCTGATGGTGGCAGCAAAGGGGAGTCTGGTGCAACTCCCCCCCCCCCCCAGCAGAGCTCCCTGGTTTCCTGCTGACCCTGGGCCCATCCGGCTCCTTCCTGGTGCCCGCCCTGGTCCTGCGAGCCCCTTCCTTCCGTCTTCCCTGCAGGTGCCCACCCCACGGAGCCGCCCTGAATGATGCCCAGGGGCCGTGCCTGGACCCAGCAGGAGATCGCCTGCCTCCTGGCGTTCATCGGAGGCTGCCGGCAGGTGACGCTGCTGATGGCCTCCACCTCACGCCCCAACGAGGCCCTCTGGCGAGACATCTCCCGCCGGCTGGCCCTGGCCGGCTACAGCCGCAACGTGGCCCAGTGCCGCTCCAAGTGGAAGGCCCTTAAGCAGGCCTTCTACTCCGAGTGGGAGACCCGGAGGCAGCAGGCTGGGGGGCGACCCGCCCCACAGGCACCCCCCCACTACAAGACCATGAAGAGGATCTGGGAAGCCGCGGGGAGACCTGTCTTTGGGGAGAGGCGCCTGCCAGGTAAGGGAGCCTCCTCTCCCCCTTGCCCCCCTTCCTTAGCCAGCTTTGGGGTGGGCTTCAGTGAGCCCCGGTCCTCTCTGCGCCACCCAGGATTTGGGGGATGTGAACAGGTACTGTGGCAGAAAGAGGCAGGTGGTGGGAGAGGAGAGGTAAGAGAGCAACACCAGAGGCCTCCCTACTCTTGCCCCCCCCCGGGTATTTTTCAGTCAGGAACAGGAAGGAACAAACCCTCTCAGTTTGAGCAGGTGCTGTTACCTGTACAAACATTTTATCCACAAGAATGAGGGAGAGACTCATTTTTAAAAAAAGAGAGAGAGAAAGAGAGAGACCAGAAATGCCCTGGATTTGCAAAGGATGGAGCTGTGTGGCCTCAAGCCTTGAAAATTTCTCTACTTACTGGCCCCATCTGAAGGTAACTGGGAATGCCAGTGCCTGGGTCCTGGACAATGGCTTGGCAACACAGGGGTGCATGTGGGGGGTCTGGGGCATACCCAGGCCTAATGCTTTTTTTAAAAAAAAAATGGGGATCGAGAGAAGCTGGCAGAGAGAGAGAGAGAGAGAGATGAGCAGAAGAAAAAGGCTGGAATGGATCTGGAGCTGTGACCTGCGCCAACGCCCAGCAGCAAGGCAGATCCATTCCAGCCTTTTTCTTCTACTTGCATCTATCTCTGTCATGTGGTTCTTCCTCCATCCAAGCACCACTTGCCACCTTGGGTGCATGTGAGATCAGTGGGGGTGAGGGGCTGCTTTTGTGGCATGCACGTAAGGAGGAGGAGGAAGGACTATCCTGCCCTCAGCCCCCCAGATCTGCCCTGCTTCTGCTCAGCTTGGCATGGGGCTTTTTCTCCTGCTTGGCCTTGTAGACCACTCTTGTTGAAGTTCTTTTGCCTCTTTACCTCTTCCTTGCCCTTTTTTGTTTGCTTGTCATTCCCCCCTTCCTTCATTGAAATATGTATTTTTTTAAAATCCCAGAATGCCCATCCTAATCAAATGTGCTGCTCGCATCTGTGCTTGTCAACTGCTGTCCTGCTTGGTTACTTGGTTACCTGTAGGCCATTGTGTTGGACTACAGCTCCCATCAGCTCTGGGCAGCACAGCTCTGCTGCCGCCAGCATCCTATGGCCATGCAGGCTGTGCCTGATGGGAGTTGTAGTCCAAACAAATGGGAGGACATAGGAGGAGACCAGGTTGCCAATGGCTGTCCTATGAGATTTGCCTTACGAGTCCATTTTCCTTCCAGATCTAGGGAAGCTGCCTCCCCACGAGGACGGGGGTGATCCAGAGGCCAAGCCGTCTCTGTCCTTGCCACCAGAGATGGCAGGCAGCAAAACCCAGGATCTGTGCGATGGGAGACGGTTGACTTGCGCAGCTTCTGCGTGTCAGGCTGCTGGTAGGTGTGTAGCTGAAAGCAGGGAGGGGAGAACCCACCAAGGCTTCTCCCAAGGCAGCAAAATCTGCTCCTCTGTTGGAGAGGCAGTGACGGCCACCAATCTGAATGGCTTTAAAAGAGGAAGAGACAAACTCCTGGAGGAGGAGAGGGAGATCTGTGGCCACTAAGCCGTGTTGGCTCTGCTCTGCCTCCATGGTCAGAGGCTGCAATGCTTCTGAATACAGAGGTCCCTTGGTTCTCAAAGTGAATCTGTTCCAGACGTCTGTTCCAAAACCAAAGCATTCCAAAACCAAGGCACGCTTTCCCATAGAAAGTCATGCAAAATGGGTTAATCCGTTTCAGACTTTTAATAACAATCCCCCAAACAGCAATTTAACATGAATTTTACTATCTAAAGAGACCACTGATACATAAAATGAAAGCAATAAACAATGCAGTTCATGCAATCAATCAATCAATCAGAAGCCGAACTGGGTTCCAGTCACACACACACACACACACACAAAGAGCCACAAAAACACAAAATAGCAAAAACACAGACCTCAGTGTAACACTCAAAATGGAAGTGTGGCACTTAAATCAGAAGCATAACACTCAAAATGGGGCATGTTCAACTTCCAAAAAAAGTTTGCAAACTGGAACACTTACTTCCGGGTTTGCAGTGTTTGGGTTCCAAGTTGTTTGAGAACCAAGGCACCACTGTATCATTTGCTGGAAACCGCAGGAAGGGGGAGTCACTCTTCTGCTCGGGTCCTGATTTGGGGTTTCCCAGTGGGGCAGCTGGGCCCCTGGCCTGACCCAGCAGACTCTTCTTCGGCTCTTAAGGAGAGAAGGGTTGCCTGCAGGAGTTGAACCACGAGCCCTTTGCCGACTCTTGCAGATTCCCCCTTGGCCTGCGAGGGCTCCTTGAGGCTCTTGCCAGGGAGCCCGGACCAGCCAGCCTGCACTGCAGAGAAGGACTCGCCTGAGACTGCAAGAGAGGAACAGGCGGCAGCGGACGATGGGCAGCCCTCTGGGCCAGACTGTCAAGGTGAGCGTCACTTCTTTGCTCTGAATGCTCCAAAAACAGGTGGGGTTGAAAGCACCCCAACATCACTGAAGCACACTTTTGTGTTGGTCTTCTGCAACCCCACATTCTCCCAATATCCCTCGACTGTGGCAAGGTGTGATTTGACATGCGGCACTTCAGGCCCATCTAGGGGAAAGTTTATGTTGTTGTTTTTACAGATTTTGGGGTCCTATTGAAGGGAATGAGAAAAATGAAAAAGGACACAAACTGCCTGGGGCCCAAGTGACCCCACAAACAACTGCTGCAGTTCCTTCCTTACTTTTCATGTCTGCAGATGCTCAGCTCAGAATCTCTTTCCGTTTCTTCCGGGAAGAGAATGCATTCATACAAGGCAATTTGCTCACCTTCCCTGATGGGCATTTACAAATGGCATAGGACCCCCCCCCCCAGGCTTACAAATCTCCTTCTGAAATCAACAGAAAATGTGTCCGTTCTCTCTGGTGCTTTTGGAGAGGTCCCCCTTGGGTGGTGTCTCTGCCCGGGCCCCCTGACCCTTGCTCCCGCCTCCTCCCTCCCCTCTCAGGGCCTGGCATCGTCAGTCTTCTGCAGAGCATGCAGCAGATCCTGGTGCAGATCCTGCGCACGTCGCGGCAGCAGCAGCTCCTCCTGGAAAGCCTGGCCAGCGACACCGTCTCCCACCTGCACGTCATCTCGGACAACCTGGTGCAGGTGGGCGAGACTCTGAACGAGTTGCTGCTCCACAGCCACGCGCACTCGGCCGATCCGTACGGCATCCGCACCCCTCTCCACGGGGGCCCATCCCAGCCCTGTTCCCCGGGGGCCCCACCTGCCTCTCCCCTCCTCAAGGAAGAAACTTGGCTGCTGCCTGCCGCTGGCTTCCGACCTCACGGCTCGGCCCCACCCTGAGCCACCTCCCTCTCCCAAGTTTTTGAGACTCCATCAGATTTGGGCAGGGGCAGCACAAGGGACTCCATTTGCCCCACTGTTCTGAGGGGGGGGGCATTTTCCAAGGTCAGTGTTTGTATCCTTACAGAAAAGCCTCCAGACTTTTGTAAAATTTTATTTTTTCAATAAAATTTGAAAATGAGGAAATGTATTATGCCTCTTTCCTGTGCAGAAACCTCAGAGGAGGGGAGAGAATATCCTGGCATGTTTGGGAGGGACACGTTATTCTACTCTTCTTGACATCCTAGCTTTCAACGTGCAGGGATTTATTTATTTACAGTGGAACCTTGGGTTGCAGACGTAATCCATGAGGGAGGCACGTCCGCAACCTGCAGCACCGTGTCTGCGCATGCACGTGACGTGATTTAGCGCTTCTGCGCATGCACGAGTGGCAAAACCCGGAAGTAACCCTTTCCGGTACTTCCGGGTTTCCCATGGTCCGCAACCTGAAAACATGTAACCCGAAGCGTTTGTAACCCGAGGTACCACTGTATTGCTTTTACTTCACTTTTGTGAGCCTTTGCCTAGAGTCTGAAGTGGTGTGACACAGGCTTCTTCCACAGGAGAACCAGAACCATTTCTGAACCGAAGCCGATTGCTGCAAAAGTATAAGCCTTGAAGGAGATAAAAGGCAGATAGCATCCCCCAAGGGGGGAGAAACCCTCCGTCCATTAGGACTCATGACTCTGGGTCTTTCTGAAGGGCCAAGGGCTGTGTGCGCTGGCCCTCCAGCCCTCCAGCCCCCCAGCGTGGGGAGAGAACATCTTGCCCCATTCATTTCCAGCTTGCAGCACCAACAAGCTGAGCTGACTGTTCCAGGCAGGGGCTGGGGGTGTGTCCCCCTCCTCCCCTTCCACCCAAAAAGCACCACTTTACAGATCAGAAACCACAGATGGGCTATAAAATACTGGGAGGAGCTGAGATGAGTTTTAGTTGAAATTAGTAATCCTAATGAGTAATATTAGGATTAGTTGTTGATTAGGATTAGCATGTGTTGTTAATAATGCTTGTTTGCAGAATCTCAAAATTGTAGTTTGGGAAAGGACTCAAAGGCCCATTTAGTCTGACCTCTGCAATGCAAGAATTGCTGCTAAAATGCAAGAATTGCAGCTAAAATGCAGGAATTGCAGCTATTCAGTGCCTCGCAGTCCCTCTCTCCCATGGTCGGAGGTAGGCTGTCCTGAAATAGGTCAGGGGTGTGTGTGCCTGAGTGGCTCCTGGCAAAACAGCCGCCCCCTCTGCTCCCTGAAGTGCCACTATATGTGTGAGGGGAGGGTGTTTTGCCCAACTGATGCAGAGTTTCCTGCAGGCTTCGCAGTCCTCATTCCGGCTGCTGCAACAGGCACAAAGAAAGCCCCCAGTGCTGGATCACATCCTCCAGGTCCAAGTCCAGTGACAAGGCCCTCCCTCTGCCTGGGATGTTGGAGAGCTGCTGCCGGTCAGAGTGGGCCGTGTTGGGCCAAGGGTGCCTGGCAGCCTTGAAGGTGGAGCCTCGTTTCTTCCTGGGGCTCCCTTTTTCATCCAGGCACTGCTGGGCCTACAGAATATTGTTTGTTTCCTTTACATCCCACCTTTCCGCCAAAAATGCCAGCAGGACTTGCTTTCTCCAGCAGGAGGTTGGTGTTGGGGAAGGAGCCTGAGGAGGACAGCGCTAGGCTCTTTCTGCAATCCGCACTCGGAGCAGGAGGAGGGCAAGGCCCCCCCCCCCAATGCTGCGTTCTCCAGCTCACCACCTGGTGACCTCCGGCCTGTCTCTGCAGGCGTGCCGGGCTTCCCGCATTCTCCGCGTGGCCAGCTCCTGCTCTGGCGCACTGAGGCTGTGGATCACCATCAGATAGCGGAAGTTGCACACTCGCCACCTGGCGTTCTGCTTGGCAAAGCGGGCACTGGACTTGGGCCACAGCCCGGCCCGCTGAGCCAAGATGCCCACGTAGGCGTCTTCCACCGGGATGGGGGGGACGCTCTCTGCCGCCCGCAGGACCCTCGCGGCTGCATCCAGGGACAGGATGTAGCCGATGCCACTGGCGTACGGTGGGTATTCTTCCGGGTGATAAGCTTCCCTTGGCACGTACCACTTGCTGGAGGGATGCCGGATGACTTTCCGCTTCTCCCGGGCAAAGACGGAGCCTGCATAGAGGCCGCTCCGGAGGGTGTTTTGCCTGGCCAGGAACTCCGGCAGCCGCTCGGTGTTGACAAAGCAGTCGTCGTCCGTCTTGAGGAGGTAGCTGGGCCGGCAGCGGCCGAGGGCCCACCGGACGCCATGGAGGACCTTCAAGGTGAGGTTGCGGTAGGTGTCCAGGTAATTCCCCACCAGGACATCCCCAAAGTCCTCCTGCTCTTGCTGGATCTGCCGGGAGGCCTCCTCACCTGCGCTCTGGCCTACCAGGAACACGACCTGCCAAAGAAGTTGAAAAATATCTTCATGTACCGTATGTGATAATGGCAGCGAGAGTCTTAATAGCCCAAGGATGGAAGAACGAGGAAATCCCGACTAGAGAATCGTGGCAAGAGAAACTGATGGACTATGCAGAATTGGCAAAATTGACACATAAACTACAGGACAAGGATAACTGTGACTTTAAAGATGAATGGGAACCCTTTAGAAAGTATCTAAAGATGCAACAAAGTGAACTGGACTCCTTGGCAGGTTTTGAATAAACACTCACAAACCTTTTATTGATAATAAGCAGTTAGACAAATTAAGGATTTATACAATTTTGTAACATGAAGAGAATAGCATTTATAGAGAAACCAGAGATTGGAACTGAGGGAAGTCAAGGGGGGCGGGGAGGGGGGGTTGTTTTATGGGAGGGAGGGGGAGGAGGGAAAATGGGGGAAATTAAGGATGATATGTTTTAAGATAATATGTTTTGTTTAAATTCCTAATAAAAATGTTTTTTTTAAAAAAGGAACGCGACCTGCCACGGGTAAGGCTGGGGCTTCTCTTGTGCAGCCCAGGTCCTCCGTACCACCTGCCGGGATTCCGTGTTTCCTGGGGCCGAGGTCACGAGGATTAAGAGCACCTGTCCAGGCTCACAGTGCGGCTCCCAGCCAGCTTCTGAGAACAGAGGCCCAAAGTCCACCCCCTGGCGGGCTGCGTTTCCGGCCCCAGAGTGGGTCCTCTCGGGGGGCTCCTGCCAGGCAGCAAAGAAAGGGCTGGAGGCCCCCAGCAGCTTCTGCGCACCATCGTCCAGGAGCAGGAGGCACCAGAGCGGGATGGCAGAGAGCAGGAGGCAGAGGCAGGCCAGACCCTTTGAGCCCCAGGGGCGCCTGGGGGCCATGGGGAGGGGCATGGCAGTCCCGGCAGCCTCTGGTCACATCCTGCCGCTCGAGGCAAGGAGAGGCAGCTGGGCAGGAGTGCTGGCCTTTGCTCTCGCCTGCCGGCCAAAGGGCAGCTGCGAGAGGGAGGAGATCTGCAGGGGCCGAGCGGCCAAGCGCCACCTGGCCTCTGACTATGGCAGCCAAGGCCAAAGGGGGACTGGAGCGCCACAAGCAGGCTGAGAAGGGGCTCTCCAGAATGCCACCTGCAGGCCCTTCATTTCGGCTGCTCGGAGGGAGGGCAAATAGGAAGGACGCTTTGCGGGGATCCAGAGAGCGGGGCGCGGGGACCCTGCTGGGTGGCAGATCCGTGATGGTTATCGATGCTGCTGGCCTGGGCCTCTCCTGCTCCTCTTGCATTTCCTAAGCAAAAGAAAGAAGGCAAATCTCACGTGTGTGCGCCGGGAGGAGGGATACGTCTTTGCACAGCACCTAGTCAAACTATGGAACTTCCTCCTGCAGGAGGCAGGGGTGGCCCCCAAATTGGATGGGACAAATTCCTGGAGGAGGAGAGGGAATGTCAGAATTCTTCTGGAAAGCCCAGGAGGGAAGGGGCTGTTCTTCTGCTGGAATCCTGCCTCCGGGTTTTCCATGACTGCATCTGCTTGGCCCCTGTGAGAACAGGGGGCCGGACCCGATGGGCCCCTTTGCCTTGATCCAGGGGGCTCTTCTAACCAGGGCAAGACTGAGGCTGGATGAGGCCCTCAGCTCCTGAAGGGAATGGGGCCCTTTCTATGTGCAGCTGTACTTTGTCAACAACAAATTGCCACTGTTTTTTGGGTCGAATATATGCTATATCAGGCATAGACAAACTCGGCCCTCCAGATGTTTTGGAACTACAACTCCCATCATCCCTAGCTAACAGGACCAGTGGTCAGGGATGATGGGAATAGTAGTCTCAAAACATCTGAAGGGCCAAGTTTGCCTGTGCCTGTGCTATATATTATTGATGGATCTGATAGGTATCGAAAGCCATCCGAACATAACAAAATATGTATTTTATCAAAGTAATTGTTGAACTGAAATACAATTGAGAAGATGTATATTAATATATCTTATATTTTGGAAATGTACCGGTATATCCAGGTTTTTTTTACCTTTAATTTTTTGGGGGGCCCCCAAGAGGGTGGGGCCCTAAGCTAGAGCTTGTTTAAAAGGTAAAGAGACCCCAACCATTAGGTTCAGTTGTGGCCAACTCTGGGGTTGCGGCGCTCATCTCGCTTTACTGGTCGAGGGAGCCGGTGTACAGCTTCCGGGTCATGTGGCCAGCAGGACTAAGCCGCTTCTGGTGAACCAGAGCAGCGCACGGAAACGCCGTCTACCTTCCCGCCGGAGCGGTACCTATTGATCTACTTGAACTTTGATGTACTTTTGAACTGCTAGGTTGGCAGGAAGAGCTTGTTTAGCTCAGACGTCAATCCAGCCCTGCTTCTTCCATTGCGCCAGGACACCCACAAGGAGGGCCAGGTTGCCCCAAGGAGGACCCCTTCCTGCCTGGGGGACACTTCCTTCCCACCGGACAGACGCGGCTGCTGGCAGCCCCTGAGCCTGGGCGGGGAGGGGTCTCTGGGCCTGGGCTCCTGCCTGGGGGCTTCCCCCTGGGGGCATCTGCTTGGCCCCTTGGCCCTGATCCAATTAGTGCCATTGCCTTCCGTTAAGAGTTTGCGTGTAATCCTTGACGCCTCATTTTCCATGGAGGCGCAGGTTACAGCAACAGCCAAGGCGACAGTTTCCCACCTTTGCCGCATCAAGCAGTTGGTCCCTTACCTTTCCCACCCCGATCTGGCCACAGTGATCCATGCGACAGTCACCTCCGGGCTTGACTACTGTAATTCGCTCTACATGGGGCTGCCCTTGAAGCTGTCCCAGAAACTCCAGCGGGTGCAGAATGCTGCAGCGAGGCTCCTCACGGGGTCCCTGCCATGGGAGCATAGTCACGCAGTGCTTTTCAAGCTGCACTGGCTCCCGGTGGAGTACAGGGTCAGATTTAAGGTGCTGGTTTTGACCTTTAAAGCCCTTCACGGCCTAGGACCCTCGTACCTATGGGACCGCCTCTCCCGGTCTGCCCCACAGAGAGCCTCAAGGTCCATAAATAGCAACACCCTAGTGCTTCCGGGCCCTAAGGAAGTTAGATTGGCTTCAACCAGAGCCAGGGCCTTTTCAACTCTGGCTCCAGCCTGGTGGAACGCTCCGCCTCATGAGACCAGGGCCCTGCAGGATCTGATTTCTGTCCGCAGGGCCTGGAAGACAGAGTTGTTCCGCCTGGCCTTTGGCTTGGAATCAGCTTGATCCCCTCCCCCTCTTTCTTTTTTCATTTTCCTTTCTCCTCCTGTGATGAGGCTGCATTCAGTATTTTAATGTCGCATTTTAATCTTGTTTTTAAGTTGTATTCATTCAACTTGTTTTTATTATTGGTTATTAGCTGCCCTGAGCCCGGCTCTGGCCAGGGAGGCGGGTATAAATAAAAATCATCATCATTATTATTATTATTATTATTATTATTATTATTATCCAGCAGCCCCGCTCTTCTGAGGCTCCCATTGAAGCTCCAGCTGCAGAGGCAGTCTATCTCCAGGGGGCGGGGCTTGGAGTCCTTACTCGGGAGGGCAGGGGCGGGGCCACGTTTGCTCCTCCCTCGGCGCACCTGGTTGCCCCGGCAACGAAAAGGCGGCGCCGCCCACTCGCTCCCGAAGGTCGAGAGAGGCCCCTGGCTGGGCTGGCGCTCCCGTCGAGGCCCGGATGGACGGGTCTTTGGCCAATAGCTGCCGCGAGGCTCTTGCGAGAGACCAATTGGGAAGAGGAGAGGGAGGGGTGCCTGTTGGGGGGAGGGATCCCGCCCAATCGGAAAGCGACAGGAACGCCGCAGAGATAAGAAATGTAGAGGTGCAGCAGCGCCGGCTACTTGTGAGGCAGACTTCCCTATCAAATGTTCACGTTGGGAGAGAGAAAATGAAAGCGGCTGGTCAGAAGATGCTCTGCAAGAAATACCAAGAATAGAAGAATGGCAGGTGAAGATGCTGGATTTTTTGGAGCTGGCCGACCAGACGGGAAGAATCCGCGACCAGAAAGAAAAGAGGATTGGAAGAAATTTAAGGCATATCTAGCTAAATATTTAGTCGTTAAGAGTCGTCAACAGGCTCATCTCAGCTATCTGCCAATCTCCCATTCCCACCACCCTTCTGAGTAATACCCCTCCCCACCTTCTCACTATATAGAAGGATCTGGCAACTTCTGTTTCAGTGTATCTGAAGAAGTGTGCCTGCACACGAAAGCGCATACCAAGAACTAACTTAGTTGGGCTTTAAGGTGCTACTGGAAGGAATTTTTTTATTTTAGCTAAATATTGTGATAGAAGATAAAGAGAAAATTCTTGGCAATAATAAATAGGCTTAGGGGTAGAACAAGAACATCGGATAGTAAACTTTAAGGACTAGATTATTAATAAAGGAGAAGAGGTTAGTAAATGAAAGGAGTTAATATGATTAGAAATATGAATTTGGAGAACTGTTATACAGGTGATATAATGAGGTTCGGTTAGAGGAGATTCGAGGAAGTCAGTTATCAATGTCATGAGAATTAGGTAATTGAAGAAACATTTTTTCTTTGTATTTATTATTGTGCAATGTGTTTTTCTTTGTTGAGTGTTTTGTGAGGGTATTTTGGGGGTAAATGTCGAAAATCAATTAAAAATATTTGGGGTGGGGAGAGGAAGACGCCCCTGGCTGAAGCTGCGCCCGGGAGGCGGCGTCGGCAGCAGCAGCAGCAGCAGCAGCAGCTCCTCTCTCTACCCTTTTCCTATCTCTATGGGTGACGGCAGGAGGAGGACGTCCTTTCCTCCCCTCCTTTCCCCTTCTTAACCAATCAGCAAGCCGCCCGTGTCCGGCTGTTGGGCCGGGCGAGAGAGGGCGCGCGCGTCTTTTGCGTCCCGCCCGCGCGGTGCATCCCGGGAGGCGTAGTTCTCCTGGCCTGGCGCTCCTCCGCTCTCCGCGATGCTCCGGGCGACGCGGCTCTTCCTGGCGGCGGCGCTGGCCGTGCAGGCGGCGGCGGCGGCGGCGGCGGGAGGCAAGTACTCGCGGGAGGCCAACCAGGAGGCCAAGGCGGCGGCGCCGGCGCCCCCCGCCGAATTCCGCCTGGTCAAGCTGAGCCAGGTGTGGGCGAAGGCGCAGCGGGTGAGTCGGAAAGGGACCCCGGGAAACCCCCCCCCCGACGTCACGGGATCCGCCCTCGGAAGGGAGCCCCCCCCAGGACCCCCCCTGGAAATGCGGGGCTCCGACCTCGCCTGGGAAACCTCCAAGGAAGGGGAGGCCAGAAGGGGGGGGGGCGCTGCTTGATGGTTCTTGGGGGGCTCCCTTCCGACGCGAGGGGGTATCCCGTGACGTCGGGCTCTCCTTCTCGGGGGGTTTTCCAGCGGAGATCGTCCTGCTGAGATTCCTGCCCCCCCCCCGCTCTCCGACGTCACGGGATCCTGCCCCAGAGCGTCGGAAGGGAGCCCCCCCCCCCAAGAAGCATCTAGTCCAGCCCCTGGAAATGCGGGGCTCCGACCTCGCCTGGGAAACCTCCGAGGAAGGGGAGGCCGGCACCTTCCCGCCCTCGAAGGGGCGCGTTGCTTGTCTCTTTCGGGTTCTTCGCTATTTGTGAGCCGCTCTGGGGTTCGTTGGAACGGAAAGCGGCGCAGGAATGCAAAAGAAATCCGATTTCGTACTCAAAGTTACTCCTCACGTCGAGTCGGAGCCTCCATTCCCGTAACGAACCGTCCCACCCCCTCGGAGGGGCGGCTCCTGCTGGCCTCCATCGGGCCACTTGGCGGCTCCTTGGCGAGGCTCTGGAAGACCCCCCGCCTGCTGGGAAGGGTGCTGGGGGAGGGTCCGGCAACGTCTCCTGGATCCAGGCGGCCGAGGCCGGACGGGGCTGGCGCCCCGCTCGATGGCGGATCACTGGGTTAATCTTTAGCCGGATCCCGCCTGGACGGCGCCCGGAGGGGTTAATCTTCAGCCGCCCCACCGGCTGGTGGTCTCTCCAAGGTGCCTGGTCGCCCTCCGATGGACTGGCCTGGGGGTGAGGAGGCGCATTACAAGGGGGGCGAAAATCCAGTCTGAACAGGCGAGCAATGAGTAGGGTCCCTCCGTCGTTGTTTTTTAAAAGCCTGCATCTTTCTCGTCCATTTAGGGCAGGTCCAGTTGGGGGGTGATTTTGGCCAGAGGGCTTGTCAATGGGAGAGGGGGCAAGCAGGGAGGCAGCATCAAGGCAGTCTGGCCCCTTCCTCCATCTCCCCTGTCCCCCTCCCCACTGCCACAGCCAAAGACCTCCCCAGAAAGGACTCTTGTTCATGCTTTTTCCCACCCAAAGAATGGAGGAGACTCTTCATGGAGCAGATCTTCCCTCTAGGGAAGCTGAACACCACTTGAATTGGATTCTCAGTGCAACTGATTCAGACCCTCCTCTCCCCCCACCTCCCCAAATGCCTTCTGTTTTTGCAGCTCCACCTCTCTGCTGTTAAATTGGCAGAGCTACACAGCGATCTAAAAATTCAGGAGAAGGATGAGCTGAGCTGGAAGAAACTGAAGGCCGAAGGGCTGGATGAAGATGGAGAGAAGGAAGCCAAGCTCAGGCGCAACCTAAATGGTAAAGAACTGCTCTGTTCTGCAGACCCGGCTTTGGGTCACTGAGGCTTTTTAAAAGAAACCCCAAATAAATAGGAAAACCACCCCTTCCCATTAGAAGTCTGCATGCCTTAGCTGTCTAATGCATTCAGACAGGCTGTGGTGCAGTGATAATTGAGAACACTGTTGGCTGCAAACTCACTGATGCATCTGGTGTCAAGAGATCTAAGAGGCTGTGGGAGCAGCTTTCATTCATCTGGGTTCTTTGCATGGAAGCTCCCCTCTGAGTCACTGCAGAACTTCCTGCAAAGTGTTTTGCAATTTAACTGGCTCCGTCTTCTGCAAAAATTCCTGAGCATGAAAAGCTCTGCTGCAAACAGTGGCTCTTGTCGAGCTGGCTCCAAGCTGCTTCAAGGTCAGCTCTTGCCTGAGCTTCCTTTCTGCTAGGTTTTCCCAGGAGGAGGCAAATGTCCCGTTGTCTGTCTTGCTGGCTGCTTCTGGGCACAACAAACTGGCTTCCCAGGCTGCTAGGGGGGCCATTTGCCTGGGGAGACCTGTTTTGGTGTCTCCACCTACCGTTAGATGGAAGATACAAGAGCAGGATTTGGGGCAGTCCTAGTTGAGAAGCAGGGCAGTGTTCTGGGTGCAAATATCCTCCACTTTCAAGAAATTGCACTTTTTTGACCTTTCCTAAGCAGGAAGACCTCTTCAGGATGCCCTAACCATTGATGCTTGGTGGAAATATGGTCCTAAGACTGCCCTCGTGGTCCTGGGCAGGCATGCGTTGCTTTGCTGAGTCAGACCAAAGTCCCTTTAATCCAGGATTCTGTCTCCCATAATGGCACATTAGATGCCTGCGGGGGAAATGGACTGCCCCCTGGACAATGACCAGTGGTCCACTAAATTTGGCTTTGCTCGCCTCTGGCAAAGTGAACAAACAGGCCTATCTCAGCATTTTTTGGTCTTGCTTCTGACATACAAAAAAATTGGCGATGGCCTTTAAAATCCAACTCCCTCCAAGAGACCTGGTACCCCCAAGTTCATTATCAGTCAGAGAAGCATGAATGGAGGCAGGAGCAAGGAAGAAAGAAAGGCAGATCTTTATTTCTCTGTTGCAACAGAGTCCCTCCCCCCAGAACTTGCAAGGAGGTGAGGACCCAGAACAAAGGTGTGTAGCAACTTTCAAAGGCCTTATAAATTGCCCAGCCCCTTAGCCAAAGACCAGCCCAAAGCACCATGCACCACAAAACTGGGTTGCACATGTAACTCAGGCCAAGCTGAGAGCTCAGGTTTCTGCAACACATTTGCATGTCTGTCACTCAGAGATTTGAGCAATACCAGATCCTTGTTTTTTCTGGCATGCCAGAGCATCTATTGAAATGCTGCATACACAGGTACAGAATCTATTGACATAAGATTGGGTCCCATTCCTAACAAGATGTTTATTTATTAACAGGGCTTCAGACTTTCAAATATAAAGACTGCTGGCTGTGGAGGAATGGTTTTAGCAAGGACTTCACTTCCTTCTGTCTGTTTGGAAGTGGGTCTCACAGTCCAGCTGGAGGCTTAAGATGGCCTTGCTTTTGCTCTCTGAACTGTCTAATAATGCACTCAAATAAAGTGTCTGTTTTCCCAGAAAACATTTCTTAAATTTTTGAAGGGTGAAGGATCAGGTGTGGGTTTTTTTAGGGGGAGGGTTTCTTGCTATGTGTGTGTTCCTTGAAATTTGTGCGACCCTTCTGTTGCCCCTCCAGTGATTCTGGCCAAGTATGGAATGGATGGGAAGAAAGACGCGCAGTTGGGAGACACAAACTACGTCAAAGACAGCCTGGAGAACGATGTGCTCGATGATCCCCGGCTGGAGAAGCTCTGGAACAAGGTCTGCCTTTGAATGGGGGGGGGGGTCTTGTTGTGTCCACAATGTCAGCAGGTGCGTGGATCTAGCCCCTGAATTGCTAGTCTAATAGGAATGCCAGCACAGGGAGAAGCAAGCAGCAGTGGGGGGGGGGCATTAAACCCTAATGCTGTACCTGCAGATTTCCCCCCTGCAAATGCAGAGGCCCCTCCCCCCCCCGAAAGACTCGCATCTGATTCCAGAGCTTGGCTGTAGTGATAGATAGAGAAATAGATAGATAGATAGATAGATAGATAGATAGATAGATAGATAGATAGATATCAAGGGGAACCATCAGTTTTTGGAGCATTCTGCCCTCCCCTAATTCTGCCCTGAAGATGCCTCCCAGCCTAATTCTTGCAAGGGAAATTCATCTCTGACGGATAGTGACATTGGGAGACGCTGAATCCTTTAAGAAGGGGAGTGGGTCCATTAAAGGGGCACCCCCTATTTTCTGGTGACAGTTCCACTTCACACGTCTTCACTGATCAGTTACGTTCTTGCTGTTGGCTGTTCTGGGGAACTGAAGGCATCTGGCCTCGCCCCAGAATCAGGTGCCTCAAAACAGGATTTCCAGGGAGAGAAAATTTGTAGGACAAAGCAGCAGGACTCAAAGAAATTTTGTGTGCCCCACATTGCAGTCCAACACCTTCCAAAGCAGGATATTCCACAAAACGATGCATCCCTGCCCAGTTGGCAAAGTGTGGGATTACCCTTGATACTGAAAAATCTAGGTGTGAGGCTGCTCAGTCCCCCAGCTGGTCGGGCAGAGACCGCGGGTCCCTGCGGAATAAAGGAAGGATTCCAGCCACCAACCGGAGCAAATAGCTGTAGATCAAGGTTTATTGCGCAACAGGTTCAAAGAGGAATTTTGAACCCCGAGGATGGGGAGACGAGGACTTTTAGAACTTTCCCACCATATCCCAGAGTACAGTTCGTACAGCATCATTGCTACATCACTGACATATCACAAAAGGGAGGGGTAGACAGGGGTTACACTAGTTTAACCTTGGCAGACATGTCCAGACGAGTCCTTGGTACAAGATTAGCCTAAGCAGACATGGCAGGGCAAGACCCAGGTATAAGATTAGCATAGACAAATACCTCTGAAGTCCCACCACCCGAAGTACAAAAGAACTTCCTTTGCATGTCTGGCCCCTTGGCAAGTTTGGTGATGGGATTTGGCTTTCCTTGGCCAACAATCAGCTCCGCAATTGTCACCTCTGGGCACTTCCTGGAGTCCTTTTTCAAGGGGGAAATAGCTTTGGAATGGAGGAAACTGGCAAAGGAGTTGGTTTTATATTATTTTTAAAGCTAGGTAACTTCCCTGAGCTGTCAAGTTGAAAGGATACATTCAGGCATAATATTTGTAACATCTAACAATTTTAAAGATGTGCCCCCCCCCCATAATTTCCATAACACCCTCCTGCTACTGTTCTTCCTTGGATCTCTCTTCAAGGCCAAAACTTCAGGCAAGTTCACCGAGGAAGAGCTGGACAAGCTGTGGCGGGAATTCAGGCACCACAAAGAGAAAGTCCAGGACTACAACATCTTGCTGGAGACCGTCAGTCGGACGGAAGGTATTTGCACCCCTCCTGCCACCCCCTTTTTTGTAAATAATTTTTATTCATTTTTCATTAATACCACTCCAATTGATAGAATATCATATCTTCCCACATCAAAATACAAATAATAAAGCCAATCACACATTCCAAATTATATATTTTAATTAGACTTCCCGTGTTCTGGCTGGTCAAGAGAGATTTTTTTAGTTCTTGTTCCTGCTTTTTCTCTCTTGTTTATTCCCAATATCATAGTTCCGATCTTAATCCTTTATCTTATCAACCACTGGTGTGAGACTTTCACCTCCTGCCACTCCCTTGAGCCCCTTAGGTATTCCCACCCCTCACTTTGGGACAGGGTGGATTTGATTTAAATCAAATTGATTTAAATCATGATTTAAATCGCTAGTCAGTAAGACTTGATTTAAATTATTTTTTTTACGGAAAGACTCATTCTTGCATATTTACAAACAGATGAAGGTTTCATTTTTGGAATAATAAATTTTCAGAGTAGTTTTTACAGTTACTTCGAAAATTACTGATTTGAAATACATAGGCAGAGAATTATGAAATTATTGCGAGGTTTAATAAGTTAAGTGTTTATATTTGGACAACTTTTCTGCTGTGCTTTATTGGAAGGAGAAAAATAATCATTTCCTTAATAACAATTTAAACAATTTATTTAACTAAAATGATAACATTATAGCATATATATCCATGTTTATTAACTGATGTGGTTAAACAATTTTTTTAAAACACACACATACCTTAGACTGAGTTTTAGCACACATGAAAAACTTAAATCATTATTTCCTAATGAATAGCCTTTGGACTATAATGTAACTTAAAACAGAAAATTTTTAGAAATATTTTCCCTCCAAAAGCATTTTATTTTAAAAATCCGAATTAAATTTAAAAAATCAGTTGTTTTTTTTAAAAATCACCCATTCATTTTAATCTTCCCTGCTTTGGGAGCCTTCTCCCACCCGCGACTTCCTCCGGCTGATGGTGTTTTGCGTTTCGCCCTCCCAGACATCCACAAGAACATGATCTCCGGCCTGGAAGAGGAGGAGATTTCCCGCAAGCACGACCTGCTCCACCAGAAGCACTCCGAGCTCAAGGAGAAGCTGCACAGCATCAACCAGGGCTTTGAGCGGCTGCGCAGGGTCACTCACCAGGGCTATGATGACTCCAGCGGTAGGTCTCCCCCCCCCCGCTTGCACCTGCGAGTTATCTGGCCAGGTGGGTCTTGGCCAGGGGTCAGCAAACTTTTTCAGCAGGGGGGCCAGCCCACTGTCCCTCAGACTTTGCGGGGGGGACGGACTATATTTTGAAGAAGAAGAAAAAGAATAAATGTCTATGCCCCACAAATAACCCAGAGATGCATTTTAAATAAAAGCACACATTCTACTCATGTAAAAACACGCTGATTCCTGGACCATCCGCGGGCCGGATTTAGAATGCAGTTGGGTCGGATCCACTCAGCGTTGCCTTCACAAATTCCACAGCTGTTCTCTTGCCTTGGAGAAAGATCTGCTTTTGACACCCCCCCCCCCTGGCAGCCCTGTGTGATTCCAGGTGATCGTTGGGGGAACCGCTTGGGCGCCTGTGGGGAGCGGCATTTGGGCTGGCAGGGAGGCAGCAGGGAGGGTGGTTGTCAAGGCAACGGGGCAGGGAAGCCGATGTGCCTGGATGCTGTGGCTGGAAGTCGCAGGATGGGGGCTTGCAGGGGGCTGTGGGGCTTCTGTCTTGCTTGGGGGCTGCTTCTCTTTGGGGGCACCTGGCTGTCCACTATAGGAGCCAGCATCCTGGACCATGTGGGCCCCCTTTGGCCTGATCCTGATGCAGCCAGCCGCTCTCCTGAGGTTTTCCCTCTCTCACTCTTTGAACAATTGAAATAAGATGGCCAGAACTCCAGGAGCTTCTCAGCTGGAGTTTAATAGAGGGGAGATACGTTCTCTTTTCGTGCACAAGTATTTCCTGGGTGCAGAACAAATAGCAGTGAAGCCTTTTAGCAATCCAGCTGCCGCTGTTCGAGTTTCCACACAGAAATCTCCTTTGTCCCTCCAGAATTTGAGGAGCCCCGAGTGATTGACTTGTGGGATCTGGCAAAATCCACCAATTTCACAGAGAAAGAGCTGGAATCGCTTCGGGTATGTTGGCGTCAACCTCTCTGGTTTGGGGGCTTTTCTGGCCTAATTCTGATCATCCTCTTGGCCGAGAGGCAAATGCCTTCTTGCTTTAACATTTGGAGGGAGCAGGGGCTCCGGTTGGGTGCCTTGCGCTGCGTTAATCGGGAACAAAGCCTGGGATCTGGAAGAGCTGCGTTTGGAAGGGGCCCCAGACTGATTTGTAACAAATGCCTCCGTCTGAAAAATGCTTTGCGTTCCTTGCGGAAAAGATGGTCCTGGTGCTCTCTGTCCTTCCTTGGTTCTCTCTGGGTGGCTGAGGGTTCAAAGGATCATGTGTGTGTGTTTGGGGGGAGTGCTGTGACATGTGGGATGTGATCCATGAGAGGCAGTCAAGTACAACATTCCTTGCAATGCTAGAGAAGACACGCGAGGGAATGTTTGGTCCAGCCAGTCAAAACTTCCTCTTCCTTCTGGCTGGAGCATCCTTCCTTTTGCATGTGATAGAAGGTGGGCGTGACCTAACCTGTCCAGGTAACAAAAGGACGAGTCACGCAGCACACCTCTCTCTTTGTGACTTTCTTCTTCGTTTGACCGGCTTCTAGCTAGGACTGCTCTGCTAGCTCTCAGCTACCAGAAGCACTGTGATCATTCCCCCATATGGGGTAGATCCACATGTACATATTTGTAACTAAGTCTGCCTTCAGGAATCCAGCTGTGAACTGATGTAAGTAAACTTTTATTGACTTTGAATAAGATGGTGGCATCTTTATTCTTTTGAGGGATTCAAGGGAATTTACCAGGAACATACAATTCAATCTGAGACAGACTGAATTGTGTAATAGTGAAAGGCTCACACGAGCCTGCAACCAGCTATCTGCTGTGCATGTAAAAAGGGGAATGTAACTCTGCTAAGTAAAGGAACTTGCTAGCACAAGTTAAAGGTAAAGGGACCCCTGACCATTAGGTCCAGTCATGCCCGACTCTGGGGTTGCGGCGCTCATCTTGCTTTACTGGCCGAGGGAGCCGGCGTACAGCTTCCGGGTCACGTGGCCAGCATGACTAAGCCGCTTCTGGCGAACCAGAGCAGTGCATGGAAACACCACTTACCTTCCCGCCGGAGCGGTACCTATTTATCTACTTGCACGTTGACGTGCTTTCGAACTGCTAGGATGGCAGGAGCAGGGACCGAGCAACGGGAGCTCACCCCGTCGTTGTGGGGATTTGAACCGCCGACTTTCTGATCGGCAAGTCCTAGGCTCTGTGGTTTAACCCACAGCGCCACCCGCATCACTAGCAAGTTAGGAAGGATATTAACAAACAATATATCCTCTCCTGCCACCCTCAACATTCCCGCATGACATGGGTGTGCTCACCGTCCTTCCTTGGTTCTCTGGGTGGTTGAGGGTGCAAATGGTTGTGTGTGTTTGGGGGGTCGCTGTGACATGGGTGCTGAGGACCTCGAGGGCACGGGACGCCGCCATGCCCACCGGCGTATTTATCGTAAACCCCTTTGAGCTCTTTCAGCTACTGATAAAAGGAAGCGCTATCTCCTGCTTTTCTAGGAAGAGCTGAAACACTTTGAAGCGAAGGTGGAGAAGCACCACCATTACCAGAAGCAGCTGGAGATTTCGCACCAGAAGATGAGGCACATCGAAGGGATGGGAGACGAGGAGCATCTCAGCCGCAACAAGGAGAAGACGGCCATGCTGGAGGAGAAGACCAAGGAGCTGGGCTACAAGGTGCACAGGGGAGCCTCTGGGAGGGGAGGGGGTCCAGGAGCCCCCGTTCTTCACCCCCCCCTGCACATTCATCTGGGGGTGCTCTGTGGTCTCAGGGAGAGGCGGGAAATCTGAGCCTGCCTTGTTTGAGGGGAGACAGCGCTGGAGACGGAACGGGGTGTGAGCGCCTTCCTAAGGGATCTTCTTGTCTGCAAATGCGCAGGCGCTCCTGGTCCCAAGGCAATGTCCTTCCAGCACCCCAAGATCCTAAGAAGTGCTCCCCCCGATCCCCCCTCGACACCTCGCTGCTCTTCCTCAGACCCCCTTCCAGAACGGCTTTGGCCTCGCACTGCTTGCATGTGTCTGGGCAGGATTCCTTGGGGCAGCCGTATTCAAAGCAGCAGGAGCAAGCAGCTGTTTGGCTCTTGGCTGAGCTGCACCCAAACTGGCAAAACCTATTGGTGTTTCGCAACATTCTGACTAGTTGCAGGACCTTAGCCAGACCTAGCAGAGTAAACGCAGAATCCACGGAAGCAATTGGCGACTTGGCTGCAGACAGGATAGACGGAGCAGGAACCAGGAACTTGTAGTTGGGTGTTTATTATATACAGTGGACTACCGTATTTTTCGCTCTATAACACGCAGTTTTTTCCTCCTAGAAAGTAAGGGGAAATGTCTGTGTGTGTTATGGAGCGAATGCCTACGGATGGCAGGGGAATCCGCTGCAGTTTTGAGCAGTCCGTGGCTGTCTTTGAAACTGCAAAGCGGGTGTAAGCGGCTCCTGTCAGCCAGCCGAGCCGGGAAGGAGGGAGAGAAGCATAGCAGGGTTGGCTGCTTTAAAGCAACCCCGTGCTCTATGTCCCTGCCAGCAGTTTTTTGCTGTCCGATTTTGGATTAGCCACTGTAGGGGCTGTGTGTGTGTGTGTGCTTGAGCTATCGTTCTCCTCCTCCTGCTTCCTGTTCACTCTCCCAGCGCCCCAGCACTCTCCTGCGACTTTAGGATTGATACTCTCTGTGTGTATGTGAGAGAGAGGGGGGGGGATCGTTTTCCTTCTCTTGCTTCCCACTCCCAGCGCCCCTGCCTCTCCTGTGACTTTAGGATTGATACTCTGTGTGTCTCTGTGTGTGAGAGGCATCATTCTCCTTCTCTTGCTTCCCGTTCACTCCCCCAGCGCCCCTGCGACTTTAGGGCGACTTTAGCATGGATCCACATGGATCCTCAGGATTTTTGCATTGGGCTACCCCAAACTCACCATCAGATCACATGTCTGTGGCCACAGCATGAACCACAAAAATCATACATCCACTGTTTTGTTTAGAATTTTTTTTCTTGTTTTCCTCCTCTAAAAACTTGCGTGTTATGGTCTGGTGCGTGTTATAGAGCGAAAAATACGGTAGTTACAGGAACAGAAAAGAACACGGATCTTTGACTAGCTCTCTCATACATGACTCACAACTCCTACACTGACACTGAACCACAGAACTCCCAAACTCTCACATTCCAGTCAGTAGGCCATAAATCATCATTCCCGTGAGAGAGCTTGACCAATCAGGGAGGTGTCTCCATTCCTCTGTATCACCAGGCAGACTTACTCCTTCACATTGCCTTGGCTGTCTGCCAAACCCTAATTGACTCTGTGTGCGAAGCTGCACATATTCAGATTCCCAACAACCCATTATTTTACGCTGACATGCACCTGTCTCTTGTCTTCTCAGGTCAAGAAACATCTTCAGGACTTGTCCACCAGAATTTCCAGAGGCCTTCAGCACAATGAACTTTGAAACGTCCGTGTTCTCGTAGGATCTTTGTACAGTGATCAAAATCAGTATATATCCCGAGGTTTATATAATTAAAATTCTGGTGCAAATTGTCTTTGGTACAGTCGCCGCCTTCCTAGTTTCTCTCCTAATCCTTCATATCGGTGAATCTTTGAAGACTCTGGGCGTGCAGGCCTCCATGCACTGCAGAACAGAAGGCTCTGAAGTGAGAGAGGGGTGTGGAAGGAAAGGGAAGGTTTGCAGAAGTCACTTAACTGCTGGGAAGCACATTGGCAGGTGGGGAGGTTGCTAAAGATTTTCATGCACTGTGTTGATTTCTCCTCCTGAAGGAGCAAAATGTGGACATAGCCGTGAGCCCCTGAGCCTAGAAGAACCGTGATCATGTGTGCCTTTGCTATGGCACCTGCAAGGACCAAGTTGTTGTGTGTGCAAAGTGTGTGGTGCAAAGGACCCTGGAGAGACCGGCCAAATAGGCAGAATCCCCCTTCCTCCTTCCTCATCCTCCTCTTTCCTATAGCCAGCAGAGGAGGAGGAGAGGGTGCCTGTTGCTGCTGAGTCCATGTCCTGCTCTTCTCTTCAGGGTCCTCTGCCCCTCCTCACCAGCCGAGAGTGTAGGACAGACCTTTTCCTGTGAGAGTGAGCTGGCCGGCTCCTGGGGAAACTGAGGCTGCCTGTGGGGTGGTTTCCCTTGAGAGCATGTGGGGAACTGGGGGGAGTTGCACTGCTAGGAATGACACTGAGTAGCTTGGGCACTTTTGTTTAATTCTGTGTTTCTGTTACATTTTGCGAAATAAATGGTCCGACTGAAGTCTTGGTCTTGTAATGATTGCAGGAGCTTCGCTGCGCCGGAGTGCTTGCCGTTTTCTCTGGGCTTTCCATCTCCCAGCGGCTGACAGGATGACACAGTTGGGGGAGACAGGAAGGTGACTTGGGGGGGGGTCCTGGCCAGGGTCCCTGGATAGCCCCTCCCAGCAGGAAGCTGTGCTTTGAGGAGACCCCTGTGATGAAAATATTGGATCAAGGCTAGCTCAGTCAGGTACCTTTTAGCCAGACACATACTGAGCAGGGACTCAGTGTGGGATCCTAGTCCTGGTGTTCTAGCGATTTTTGCATTGATTAATTTGTTTTAGCATCTCTGTGGTTTTGATTACTGTATTTTTCCGGGTATAAGATGACCCCGATTTTGGGGGACTGAATTTAGAGAAAATGAGGCTCAAAATTGTTTAGCTTTTTTTAGGGGGAATTGCGCGCATGCTCCCTAGAGCACACACACCTCCCACAACGGCTGGGGGGGACTTGTGCGCCTGCTAACCAGCTGCCTGGCGGCGCACAGCTTCCCCCCCGCTATCCGTGTATAGGATGACCCCGGTTTTTTGACATGATTTTTGAGTCAAAAAACCTCGTCTAATACATGGGAAAATACAGTAGTTGCTCACTGCTGTGAATACACAGAAGGGTCTGAAATGGCCACAGTCTTGCTGGTGCAACAGAAGCCCATTTCTCCCCCAGTGCAAGGACATTTCTCTCTGTCTCCATCACTTGAATAGCAAAGTGGGCGGGGGGGGGGCAGACAAAGGCAGGGACGACAGCAGACCCATCTCCCCAGGGCCTATTTCTCTAGGCCATCCGCCCTGCAATGAATGGGAGCTGCTCGACAGCACCCTCCTTTTGCTTCGTGCAAGGGTGTGTGTGTGTGAGAGCCCGTGAAAAAGAGAGTCCGCCCTTCTTCACGCCTCTCCGGGTGGAGATGTTGTGGAAGACAGAAAAAGAAACCAGGCGAGAGGGCATCCTGGGGCACAGCCTTCTTGCCGGCTGCTCCACTGGGCTTCACTTCTGTTTAGTGTTCTTCAATAATTGAAAACTTAGAGGGGGAAAACCACTGCAGCCTCCCCCTCTTTACCTCTCAAGGCCTGGCTTCTGGCAGGCTTTTGGCTGTTCCTGCGCTGAAAAGCCAGGATTTGTGTGGGCTGCCTTGAGCAATTGCGGCCAGCCTGGCTCTGAGCCACACGTGTTTTCTTCTCTGCTGTCCTCTTGGCTTGGCCATTATTCCCCCCCCCCCCCCAGTTTAATATATTAATTGTATTTACTTAGGTCATATTTTTAGCCTGGTGTTCAGTTGTATTGATTTCCAAAGCAGAACACAATTGAATTACAATACAGTAGTACCTCAGGTTACATACACTTCAAGTTACAGACTCCGCTAACCCAGAAATAGTACCTCGGGTTAAGAACTTTGCTTCAGGATGAGAACAGAAATTGTGCTCCGGCGGCAGCAGGAGGCCCCATTAGCTAAAGTGGTGCTTCAGGTTAAGAATTTAATTCGTTCTGGAGGTCCGTTCTTAACCTGAAACTGTTCTTAACCTGAGGTACCACTTTAGGTAATGGGGCCTCCTGCTGCCGCCGGAGCACGATTTCTGTTCTCATCCTGAAGCAAAGTTCTTAACCTGAAGCACTATTTCTGGGTTAGCAGAGTCTGTAACCTGAAGTGTCTGTAACCCGAGGTACCACTGTAAGATCAAAAGCCAACATTAAGGAATGGATCTACGGTTCATCTTTCCGCCAGCAGGGAACAGCTTTAGCGACAAAGTTAGTTGAATTGCTTGGCCGTTTCTGAGTGGGAAGCAGGTTGCCCTGAAGATGCTGAGCTCTGCAGTCTCCCCCGGTCCTGGCGCAAGGGAGCCCCAACCCCCACCCCCGCTGAATGACTGGCGCATCCCTTGGCACAGAGAGGGCTGGATGCTTCTCTCAGATGCTGATCCCTGGGCTGAGGCCTGCGATGGGCGGGTGTTCATTTCATTTTTTATCACCCATGCAAATTGGCACCACCCTGCAAATGGTCATTTGCATTTTCCTCACCTGAAGTGCTTCCCATTTTCAGTTTGGTTTCTCAAAGCCCCCCCCCCACCTTGTTCAGACTGCCCCCCCCCGGACTAGAGTCTGGGCCCAGGAGGGGTTGCCTTGCCTTCTCCATCTGTTCTCCTCCCTTCCCACAAGGGGGATGTGGTGGGCGGCACATGTGCCCTCGTGCTGGGAGAAGAAGAGGAGGGTTTGCTCTCTCTTCAGAAAGCAGCTGCAGGTGGAAGCTGGAGGTGGCTGGGGCCCAGTGGCAGAGTTAGCTGCATGGGCACCCGGAGCAGGGGCTATGCATTGCACCTGCGGGGGGGGGGAGGTGATCTGCCACATGGGGGTGCGGCAATCCACAGTGGTGGTAGGATCCTCCGCAGCTGCAGAGGGGGCGGCACGATTCTCTGCACACAGCGCGATGGTACCAGGTCGCACCGCCACTCCCGGGGGCGATGGGGCAAGCCTCCGTGGGGTGCCTTTTTGTCACCCCCTCAGAGGTGGCACCCAGGGCAGACCACCGACCCCCTTTGTCCGCCAGTCCTGGGGCCGCCCTTGATTCAAGGTGATAAGATGCACCTGAGTCCAGAATCCAAGCCTGCCTGAAGATCCTTTCTGAAATCTGGGCCTGGGGGTGAGAAATATTACCTGCAAAGATCCACTGCCTACTCGGGGAGCCTTAACTGAAAGGGCTGCTTCTGTGATCACCACCCGCTCGGTCCTCTCCTCTTGTGAGTTTGGCACAGGCCCGGTTTTCCTGGGTGCGAGCTTCACCCCCACAGAGGAGGAGGCAGTGGTCAAGGCCGGGTTGTGGGATCTGCTGGCGCTGGCATCCGAGTCCCAGCTGCCTGGGCCCTTGGCAGGATGCACAGAACATCTTTAATCACACTCTCTGTGTATTTGCAGCCCTGCAATGGCTGCCCAGGGAGCCTCTGGATTCTGGGCTGCCGTTTAATTCTCTCCTCCTGATTTACTGTGCATGGGCTTCCTGTCAGACTTGGTTTGCTGGACTGCCAGAAGGAGCTCGCTTGCTTGCAGTGATGGATTGTCCCCCACCCACCGGGTGCTGTATGCGTCTGTGCGTGAGAGAGAGAGAGAGAGAGAGATGATCTACTTTGCCGCAGGGAAGGCTGCATTTGCTGCCAGCTCAGGGCCCAAGGGGGGCAGAGTCTGCTGCAGTTGGCCCCGGTCCAACCGGAGGGTTGCTTTGGCTGTGACACATCTCCCTCTTTCCAAGGAAGAAAAGCATAGACACCGTCCGGCCTGTGAGATTATTCTGCCGTAATTTCTTTACTAAAATACTTGTATACTGCTATGTCACTTTTTAAAAAAACCATAGCCCACTCAGCTGCATTTGTAAGAATTTGGTCTTTTAGTGTGGCAGCACCTGCACTTGGGGAACTCCCTGCCTATTGACATCAGGTGGGCGCCCTCCCTGTACTTTTCCTCGGCACCTGCTAAAAGCCTCCCACTGCCGCTGGGTGCTTCTGTTGTCTGGGATGGAAGAGCAGTCACTGCTGCCGCTTCCAGGGACCTGGTGAGGCCAGAGAGAGAGGGGGGGGGAGGCCAGGTCTCTGCCACAGCACAGCTGTTTTCTTTGTTTGGTAGACCAGAGACAAATGTCCTCCCAGGTGCTTGCTGGGCCCAGAGTTGGATGAGTCCCTGACCCCAGTTTCTGGCTCATTTACCGCCGTGCTTCTCCAATACTGACATAATCCCTGCAAAATGTACCTTATGCACAGAACTAACCAAGCCACATTCAAATATAAAACAAGTGCATTGCTTTATATTTCTTCTGTTCTTCCTCTTCACTGTCTGCCTGAAAGCGAACGTCCTGTTTTTAGCTTGCTGAGAGAATGTCAGGTTTGGTGGGGTAATTTCCCCGCCATCCTATCATCCAAACTTGTGTCCGTTGAATTCTTTGGTCCCTTTCATACACACCCAAAGCCTTTAAGCCGGCTGGTGTTGGAGAGGGAAGTGTCCTCTGTTATCCGCTCAGGGGAGGGGAAATGCTTCAAGGTGACGCAGGCCCCTTTTTTGTCCTCTTCACATGATTTCATCATCTTCGCACGCTAAAGTTAGCAGGAAGGTGTGAGGAGGAAGCCGTGGAACAACTGGGCGCTCCTGGGTTGCCGAACTAGTCAGGGCCGCCCAGGTTGGGTGGCTTGGGGAAAGCTACTCTGCCGAGACCCTCCGATGAATGCCCCATACCATGTCCTGCCTGGTAAAGGACCCCTGGACGGTTGAGTCCAGTGAAAGGCAACTCTGGCGTTGCGGCCCTCATCTCGCTTTCAGGCCGAGGGAGCCGGAGTTTGTCCACAGATCATGTGGCCAGCAGGACTAAACCTCTACTGACGCACGGAGGACTGTGACGAGTGCCAGAGCACACGGAAACGCCTTTTACATTCCCGCCACAGTGGTACCTATTTATCTACTTGCACTGGCGTGCTTTCGATCTGCTAGGTTGGCAGGAGCTGGGACAGAGCACTGGGAACTCACCCCGTTGCGGGGATTCGAACCGCCGACCTTCCGATCGGCAAGCCCAAGAGGCTCAGTGGTGTAGACCACAGCACCACCCGCATCCCTGCCTGGATCTGGTTCCCGTCAGAAGGAGGGCGCACCCTGCCCACTGGAACAGGCACAAGCCTCCTGCTTCCCAGAGCACAGCTGTATGTGGTTGCTCTCCCACCAGCCGTAGAATCTCTCCATCACTTAAATCCTACTCCACCCCCCTTGACCGCCGACTTTTTGCCCTTTTGTGGGGAGCAGGAGTGAGGGGTGCTTCTTCTCCAATTGCGGTGCGGTCTTCCTTTCTGCTGCTGCTGCACCTGCTGAATTCATACCTCCTCCCCCCTCCTCTCCCGAGCGTGTCTCCTGCATTAATGCCCCCCCTCCAGTATAATCAATTGATCCATTGATAGGTTACTTGATGGCTCCATTTTAATACAGTGGGTGCCCCCGATTACTTTGGCAGCAGATTTATTTTAAATAAAAAAATCAAAATACAAGTAGCTTATAAAAACTGCAGTTGACAGGCGGCTCCGTGGGAAAGGAGCTGTTTGAGGTGCGTGAGAGAGAAAGGGGAGGCCCTCTTGGAGGAGGAGAAAGGACCCAACAGAAGGCAGGAGGCTGAGTTACCCTTTAGAGATGTCTTTCTCCTTGCATGGAAAGAGGTGCGTTTGAATGCACAAATCAGCTGGAACCCATTTGGTTTAATTGACGTGTGCGCAGCTGCTCCTCCCAGAAGGAATAAATGTGGGCCTTTTCTGTTGCCAGGTTGGAATCCTGCAAATATTTGGATTCTGAAACGTCTTTTGCTCAGACTGGAAACAGCATTATTTAAAGGGCGAGTCCTACTCCCCTTCCCCAGACATTTTGGACCACAGGGGCTGATGGGAATTGTAGTTCAAAACATCTGGAAGTCACCAGGCTGACCCTGCATGTCGGGATCAAGCCCTGACCTGCATTCCTGCCTTTGCCCCTTCCCTCAACCCCTTCCCCCCCAGTTAACCCCTCCACCACCACCACCATGTGAAGTGATATGGCTGAAGGAGGCGGGGGGTTGCATTTCCCTTTATGGGAAGGCGAGGGGCTGATTTGCTAGACAATCTGAGAGCGATGATGTCTTTGTTAAGTGGGAAACATAATGTGAGAAAATAATCCAAGTCTACCTAAGACTCCTTGGATATCATAATTATTCTGGAATGTTATGCAGCCTTTGCCCTTATAGCTTCTAGAAATAAGGATGGTGACTTTTCACCCTGCTGAAATAGATATTTGGAAGTATAACTGCCAAATAAAATATCCTCTCCCACTTCTCTAAATCCATCCAACGCTCTGTTGCTTTTACTCCTCTCCAAGCAGCCACTGTCCTTTTTACCCTGGGGGGCTAGACCCCATAGCTCCCCTGGCTTTGCTCCTAAAGTAGGAGGCCGGCTGTGTGGAGCTGGCCTGAATGGTCCATCTAGCATCCATCTGCAGCAACGGCCTGGGGAGGTCCAGAGGTGGGGAAGGGCAGCCTGGAAAGGCATGGAAGGGCGGCAGGCAGCTCTCCTCTCTCCTTTGCCCCCCAGGATCTTGGAGGCAGACTCCCTGGGCTGTGGGGCTTCTAGCTTTTGCTCTGCTGCCAGTTGTGGCTGCTGGCCTGGGACAGGGAACATCTCCAGCCCTTCAGCTCCCTGACTTCACCCACAACTGCTGGCCTTGCTGGCTGCTGGGAATCAGAGTCCCTCAACGCCTAGAGCAGCGGTTCTCAACCTGTGGGTCCCCAGATGTTGTTGGACTACAACTCCCATCATCCCTGAGCTCTGGGGTGATGGGAGTTGTAGTCCAACATCATCTGGGGACCCATAGGTTGAGAACTGCTGGCCTAGAGGGACATGGCGTGGGGTCTTCTGCACTCCCACCAGCCAGGCACTTTCCAAGGCATAGGCAGGATGTTTGAGTGAGAGTGTTGCATGTGCGTAGCTCACTGTGCAGCCAAAGGCACCTTGGAGAGGGAAGGTGGAAGGCTTTGTGACACGCTTGGCAAAGAGGAGTGCCCAGCAGAAGGCAAGCGGGGGGCGGGGGACAGGGAACACTCCTGCTTGAGTCAGCCTCCTATGGCTACCCAGATCTGCTCCCCACAAGCCTTCCAGACCCCCAGAGGCGAATGCTGTGTGGGCAGCCCTGGGGGTCTGTTTCCAATGCTCCTCTTCCTCCTCCTCCTCCTCCCCAGTCTGCCAGGCTTTCCTCCCTCTCTCCTTTCTCCTGCCAAAACCAAGAATGAACTCCCTCCTAAAGGCTCCCCTGGGCACAGTTTGGGTCTTTCTGAAGGCAGCCAGGCTGAGGTGGAGAGGAAGCCATAATGCCCTGTGCCACCTGGTGGCTGGGCAGCAGGCGGGCAAGGGTCTTTAGCAAGCTGGACGGTCACATCCTGCCCCTCTGACTGAGCCAGCTCTGACTGGTACATTTCCAATGCCCACCTAGCCAGGTGCGCAGACGCTGACCTCCCATGAAAAGGGAAGCAGTTGAGAGAAAAGACACAAGAAACACCCTCAAAGCAAGCGGTGGTCCCACACCAGAGTGGCGCTCAGGGGGAGCGAGTGCCGTGCCCTCCCACTCCCTGCCAGTGGCCAAGGATGAGGGGAGCTGGGCACCTGGAAGCAGGGGGGGCCTGTCCCATTTTGCCACCTGAGGCATCAAGGGAACGTGCCGCCCTCTGCTCCCCACGCCCTGCCCACCCAACCGCTTCTGCCACATGATGTGCGGAGGAGAGCCTTCCGCAAAGCCTTGTTGCTTGTCTGCTCCCATTCTGGCAGTGGTGGAAGCAGCAGTGTGGGCAGGGGGCCGCCTCTGGTCCTTCTGCCACCCGAGGAGGCTGCTTCACCTGCCTCATGAGTGGGCCAGCTCCGTTGGGGAGGCACCCCTTTGGCCACCCCCAAGCAGGCTGCTCTTTCCTTCTTGTGGGGCAATCAGTGCCCAAAGGGCAGTGTGGGTCCCACCCACAAGCCCTGGCACATTCAGGAGCTCCTGCAAACCTTGCCCCACTCCTGTTTGGGGCTGCTTTGCCCCCTCGAGTCCTGATGCTGGGTTGCTCAGCACACAGCTGCCCCCCCTCCCATTCTCTTTCTGTGCTCTTCTTGCCCTGCTCCAGGCCTGTCCAGGATTAGAGGTCCGTTGGCACCGCTGGCATATCAGATGGTCTTTCCAGCAACCCTGGAGCCACCAAGGGGGCGACTCAGCTCCTTGCCACGGATCGTGGTGGTTCTGCAGCCGCAACTCCTCCTCCTTTCCTGCCACGGCCCTGCAGGCAGCCGGGTGGGCATCCCATGGAGGAACCTTGGAATGTTACTGGTGAGGTGGGTCTGGGCGCAAGCGTCCAGGCAGGTGGGCGTGTCTCTGGCCATGGGGCCCCGGGAGAGGGACGCTTGCCCGCCTGCCCCCCTCCCCGGGCAGAGCGGCCCCCCATCAGCTGGTGCAGACGCTGGTGACGGAGGCCCCCGCCCCGGGGTCCACCAGCCCCAGCTCCTCCTGCTCGTTGATGCAGAGCTGGTAGCCGCAGCCTTTCCGGCGAGGGAGGGGGCCGGCCAGGCCGGGGGACTCGGGTTTGGCCTGGGGGGGCAGCAGGAAGCCCACGCTGCCGGCGATGAGCATGTGCCAGATGCTGTGGATGTAGAAGTAGTTCTCCTCCGTCTCCACAAAGGCGTAGAGCAGCACCGCCGAGGCTGCGATCAGCGCTCCGGGCAGCAGGTAGAAGCTCCAGCGCTGCCACGTGGGAGGGTAGCAGTGCCTCCGGCGGATGCTACGTGCCGTCTGCGGAGGAAGGAGAGGGGTGTCAGGACCAGGCGACCCAAGTCCAGGTGGTTTGGGGAGAGGAAGGGCTCCCTCATGCCCTCCACCTTGGGATCCTAGAATTGTAGCATTGGAAGGGGACCCCCAGAGGTCATCTAGCCCAACCCCCTTGCAATGCAGGAATCAGAGCTAAAGAGCCCTGGGCAGACGGCCAGCTGACCCCTGCTTGAAAACCTCCATTTCCTTCCTTGTGCCTCCCATTGTAGGGAAGAGCTCCAGTGGTTCATGTGGGATGCAATCCACTGGGAGCAGTCAAGTACAACATTCCTTGCAATGCTAGAGAAGACACGCGAGGGAATGTTTGGTCCAGCCAGTCGAAACTTCCTCTTCCTCCTGGCTGGAGCATCCTTCCTTTGCATGTGATAGAAAGTGGGCGTGACCTTACCTGTCCAGGTAACAAAAGGACGAGTCACACAGCACACCTCTCTCTTTTTGACTTTATTCATCATGTGACTAGCTTCTAGCTAGGACTGCTCTGCCAGCTCTCAGCTAGCAGAAGAACTGGGATTATTCCCCCATATGGGGTAGATCCACATGTACATATAGTCGTACCTCTACTTACGTATCCCTCTGTATATGGGATCTTCGGGTTATGGCCACGGCAAACCCAGAAGTATATTCTTCCGGGTTTCGCCCCGCGCGCATGTGCAGAAGCACGCCTCTATTTACATAGACCCCCCAGAACGAATTAAGTTCGTATCTGGAGGGTCCACTGTATTTGTAACTAAGTCTGCCTTCAGGAATCCAGCTGTGAACTGATGTAAGTAAACTTCTCTAATTGACTTTGAATAAGATAGCGGCATCCTTATTCTTTTAAGAGGGATTCAAGGGAACTTACCAGGAACGTACAATTCAGTCTGAGACAGACTGAATTGTATAATAGCGAGAGGCTTACACAAGCCTGCAACCAGCTATCTGCTGTGCATATAAAAAGGGGCAATGTAACTCTGCTAAGTAAAGGAACTTGCTAGCGCTATTTAGGAAGGATATTAATAAACAATATATCATCTCCTGCCACCCTGAACATTCCCACAATTCAATGCACTGCATGCAGTAGATCCCAGGTTCAGTCCCTGGGGGCATCTGCAGGTCGGGATGAGGAAGACTATGCTTCCTCCATTCTTGGAGAGGTGCTGCCGGCCAGAGCAGATCATTGTGGGCTAGCTAGGACAACAGTCTGGCTTGGTGCGATGTAGCTTCCAGAGTGGTATAAACATTACGGAGCTTGGTGGACCACTGACCTGCTTGGCATAAGACCACATCCTGCCTTCCTCATTCAACCCAAGGCAAGGCACTTGCGGTTCCCAGGCGCTGATCAGGCCCAGAACAGCTGAGCTTTCGAAGGCAGTGACTTCCTGTGACTTCGGGCCACACTCTGGGGTAACTCCGAGTTGCTATTCTTGGGGGTGATCCCAAGATCACTGACCTCTGCACCACAGCAGTTAGGGGCATTAGTAATCAGTTTCCTTGTGCAATGCCCCCGCTGAGGGTCAAAGGGGTTCTGTGTGCAGCCCCCTCCCACAGATGGCAGCCTTAGCCATTTCCTCACGGACTCAGCATGTTCCCTCATCGGGTCTCCAGGATTTCAGTCCTATTCCAGGCTGAAAGAGGTGAGAGGAGAGCCCCTGATCTTTCGAGGAGCTGTTGGGCTGCTTCCACCCCACTTGGATCTGCGTTTACTGATTTATGACATTTGTAAGACACACGTTCTCTGGGTGCCATACAAATAAGTTCTCTATTCATGGAAACAAACGAGAGACGGACCGGATTTCAGGGGCCACAACCCCAGGTATGTAAGCCAGCCAGAAATCCTTGCCCAGCGGCCCTGCCTGCCCCCAGCCCTTCTGGCAAGAGTCCCTACTCACCCAGGCGACGGCCATGATCCCTAAGGCAAAGAGGCTGGGGCCCAGGAGGTTCCAGAGCCCGTGTCGATCCAGCTGCAAGGCCATGGAGAGCAGCATGGCTCCCAGGAGGTACAGCACCTGCCCAGGGGAGAAAGGGGGGGCGGGTGAATCCTTTGGTGTGGATGCTGAAGATGCACAGGCAGGGAAAGGGTTAAACCATGTTGGGAGGGGGGAGCCGAGAGGTCTTCCAAAGATGGGGGGAGGAATGTCCTGAACTGGATTCTCCCTGTGTGCCTGAGAAGTTGCTTTCTGCTCTGTTCAATTACAGAGGTGCCTTGGTATTCAAATGCCTTGGTTCTCAAACACCAAAACCCCAGAAGTAAGTGTTCCGGTTTTCTAACGTTTTTTGGAAGCCGGACATCCGATGCTGCTGTCGGCTATTGATTCCGGGGCAGCTGCACCAATCAGAAGCTGCGCCTTGGTTTTCAAACATTTCAGAAGTCAAACAGACTTCCAGAATGGAGTAAGTTTGGCTCTTTTGTTTTTGCTATTTATTTTGCGTTTTCATTTTTGAGGCTTTTCCGGTTAATTTGTTTTTGCGACTGTGTGGAACCCAGTTCAGCTACTGACTGATGGATTGTGTGACTGCAGAAATTGATAAAAGCCCCCCATCCAAACAATGACTATCATCAGTGCAGGTAAGGGGGGGGAGTGCTGTATTTTTCCATGTATAAGATGCCCCCTATTTTTGCAGCAACAACCAATCACCAGTCCACCCTCAGCACTATCCGTGTATAAGACGCCCCCTATTTTTTGACATTATTTTTTAGAGAAAAAACTAGTCTTATACATGGGGAAAAAAATAATAATCTGCAATACTGTCTTTTTAATTTTATGGTACAGTACATTGCTTCTTGCTTTCATTTTATGGATCAGTGGTCTTGTTAGAAAGTAAAATCCATGTTAAAATGCTGTTTTAGGGGTTGTTTTTAAAAGTCTGGAATGGATTAATCTGTTTTGCCTTACTTTCTATGGGAAAGTGCACCTTGGTTTTGGAACGCTTTGGTTTTGGAACAGACTTCCAGAACAGATTAAGTCTGAGAAGCAAGGGACCACTTCTTGCAGTTCTGCTTGCTATGCGACTTAATTTCTGTGCATGTGTAAAACCCATTTTCTCCTGCACCAACTTTGTCCAGGCTTTGCAGAAGTTCTCCCCAGGAGCGCTAAGCTGAATCCCCCCCCCATATTGATGGGGCTGCTATGCCCTGCTGCTGCCAGCCAAGTGCCTGGGAGCCCTCCATGTGCCCCCCTTCCCACTGAGGATCTCCACCAGGGATGCGTGGGGCGAAGCGTCCATTACCAGCTGGTGGGGGGCAGGGATGGTGGGCTGAGTCAGCCTGGCTGGACTGGCCAGACTGGGGGGGGGGTCTTATACATGTGATGTCATGAGTGCGCAATGCCACCCTCCAAAATGTTGGGTGCAACTCAGCGCACCTGGCTCTCCCCCACCAAGGCCCTGGCTGCCTCCTCTCCTCTCCTGGTGAGGCTTGTGGGATGTGAAACACAAGAGCAGTCAAGTACAACTTTCCTAGAGTGAGCATGTTTACACAGGGGGAGGAATGTTTGTCCAGCCAGCAGGTCAACTTCCTGTTTCCTTCTGGGCTGGGACAGACTTCCTCTGCATGTGACTAGAGGTGGGTGTGGCCTCACCTGTGCAGGTAACGACAAAAGCACAGGGCAGGGCAGCCATCTCTCCCTCTTTGACTGCATGCATCGAAGAAGCAACATCTGCTTAGCCAAAGGCTCTAGCCAAGCGGAGACAAAGGGACTGTCTTCCTATGATATAGTTTCTAGGTATATGTTACTTTTCTAAGCTAAGTCTGCCTTCTGGGATCCGATTGGGAACAGAATGATGTGTGAGGAAACCTTTTTATACTTTTATAGAAAACTGTGCCGTGTCTTATCTTTTATGAGGGAATAAGGGGAAAATACCAGAACAGTTATTATAGAGGCTTTAGCGAGCCTGAGCAAACGCATCCACTGCAAGTTTAAAAGGGGGAATGTTACTCTGCTAAATTGTGGAACTTGTTAACACAAGTTGGAATGGCTATAATCAGACAATATATCCTCTCCTGCCTCCCTGAACATTCCCACAAGGCTCCCCCCCTCTTCTTCCAAGGAAGCGCCCCACCCCCCAGCCACATAAGTGGCCCCACTGGTCCTTCCACAAACACCAGTGACTCACTGTGGGCATCCCGCGTGGCACTGGCCTCGCAAGGAATCCCTTCCCCTGTCCTTCTTGCCAAGCTTGTTGCAGATCATGGAATTGTAGAGTTGAAGGGGGACCCTCAAGAGTCATCCAGTCCAACCCTCATGATGCTGGAATCACACCTAGTGACTCCCCACACCTTTGGTCACCTCACCTGCTTAATGACCATCTGGAGGCGGGCCATGGCAATGACGGTGACCCAGACGGACATGAGAGACCCCAAGAAGTCGCAGAACTGCAGCACGTCGTAGTCCATGATGCAGAAGACCACGATGCCCGGCTGGTCACAGGCGTGGTAGAACTGGAGGGACGGGAGAGGGAAGGGGCACCAGAAGCTGACATTTGTCACGCAAAAGCTGTGCGGGACTTTCAGGTGGCACATGGCGTCTTTGCTGTTCTCACTGCCTGCGATGCCCTGATGGGGTCTGCGCTGGCGCTGACTGAGCAGGAGGAGCAGAGGCGGAGGCGGGGGGGGGGGGTTAGGCAGTGTGGGAAGCGCAAGGGAAATGCCAGCTCCCCATGTGAGAGTGAGGAAAGTGTCTGGGAAGCGGCTGAACACAAAGCAAGCTGTGAGGGCCCCCCAAGAAGGCAGCAGTCCTCTTCTCTCGTTGCTTTGAAAATGAGGCTGCAGAGCTGAAAGGCGCCCCAGGGACAGGGACAGAACTAGCTGTTGGTGAGGTTGGCAGTGCCAAGGCTGCAGGCCCAGGGAGGGCATTGCATTAGCAGCAGAGACTGCAGCCCTGGCATTGCACTGCTCAGCTCAGGTGCCAGGGAACTTGCCCCGCTGAAGGGAGAGAGCTATGGCACCGTGAAGGTTGTTAAAACCGGGAATGGAGGGGGCACTTAAACAACTCCCAAAAAAACCCAAGTCCCCACCACAGGCTCTAAGGCCAGGACAATGACCGTTGACACAGGCACCAGACATACACAACAGAAAACCAGTCCATCAATAAGCAGATACCATGTATCGTACTCCTGACAATCCAATATAGAATTAAATAATCTCCAAAATTCAATGGCTTGACCAATTTCCTTGGTTCCAAGGGCTAATGACTCCTCTGGAAGAGGGGAAACCAGGTCTCCTCCCCTGGCTCCATAATCCCTTAAGGATAAGGTCACACCCTCCTTCCCCCTCCACAAGGTGGGAACTTAGCCACACAATAGGAGGCAGGAGGTGATCAAGACAGAAACCCATCAGGATGGTGGATTGCATCCTGGTACTTTCAAAGGAGAAGCCTAGGAAAGCCTTGCAGCCAGGGGGATGTGCAAAAACGTTTATTGTTCTTTAGGAAAGAGGGTACTTAAAAGGTATTGGAAATTGGAGTTATTGACAGGGGTGGGGGTGGGCTCATATTTCTAGATGCCAAACATCCTACTCTGTGACATATTTGTGATGGATCAGTCCTTCCTCGCTCCCAGAATCTGGGCAACCAAAAGTCCCTTCATGGTCGCCATCTGTTGTAAACAAAACCTGCCCTTTCCCCTTATGGGGTATCCAAGAGCCCGTATAGAGTCTTTAAGTGGGTTCTCTCTTGGTAGGAGAAAATGACAGAGGCCAACCAGGGAATAATGAGAAGCAAAGCAGCCTGATCTTTCTTGAACTGTTGCAACAGGGGGCTGCCCTCCCACACAGGAAAGGAGGAGGACCCCGAACAAAGGTGTGCCCGCCCTTCTATAGACATTTTAAATTCCCTGCCCTGGAGCTCAAGACCACCCCTCCATACATCATGCATACATCACAGAAGGGGTGAAACCTAAGACTACCCCCCACAAACATCATACCTACATCACAGAAAAGGTGGTCTACAACAGAAATTTGAGTGTTGTTGTTTTTCCTGTCTGGCAGGTTTTTCTGATAATGCCGTATCTGATTGCCTGGTGATTACCCACTTCTGAGACAATGGGAAAGTTCCCTCACCCCCTCCCTCCTTGCAAAGAAAACATTTGGTCAGTTTGGGAGTCAAAATTGTTTCAGGGAGTCAAAATGGCTTCAAGAAGGTCTTCCTGTGCTGCTCCAGACATTGGTACATTTATGAACATTTTATTTCTCTCTCTCTCTCTCTCTCTCTATATATATATATATATGAGACCTTAAAATTCTTATAACACAATGATGCTGTTGAAGAATGTATTATGGGAAATGGGGAGAGGTCTTAAAAGTTCAGGCAACCCCATGCTCAGGGTTCTTACTCCAGGTGTGTGTGAACCCTGCTGAAACAAATAAAGATCCGGTCTACTGACTGCTGTTTGCTTCTTTACTTGGCAGGAGATTCCTTCTTTCGCTGACCAGGAGAGACCCATGGGGAGTGGCACCCCAATGAGCTGGGCAGTGGAGCAAACCTGCACCCAGACCTTTTCCTTAACAAGGTGCACAGGAGCTGCGCTGCGCTTTGCCCCCAGTGTAACTGCTGCGGTTTTTATTCATTTTAACTTGGCTGCAGACTCCTTTTTGAACCTGACTGATTTCTGGACCCGCAGAGCTAGACCCTGGTGGAGTTGGGAAACCCCTTTTGCAGGGGTACCCCAAGTTTTATTGCTCTTTAATGCATTGGGGCTCAGTGTCATGCAGTCAGTGGCCTGGGGGACTAGGCTGGTCCCCTAAATGTTCCCAGTAAATTAGAGTATTAAAGCCTAGTGCCTCCTTCCCCAAACCCAGGAAGCTTCTGCTCAGCTTTAGGGCAGGAGGTGCAATCCTCTGATTGACACACACACACACACACCCCTCAATCACCTTCACAGGCTGTCGCCTCTGGGACTACCTGTTCCCCTACAACCAATTTCACTGCATGCCGCTGTTGGGGCTCCTGGCAAGACCTCTGGGGCCTGGACCACCCCCCCCCCGCCCCCGGCCTCCTGCCACTCACCGTGGAGAAGAACATGGTGAAGATGTAGACAGCAGCCTCCAGGATGTAGTTGCTCCGGACAGCGATCACCACCGGAGGCACAAACATGAGGTTGCTGAGGCAGAGAAGGAGGGTGGAGAGGAGTTGGAAGCCATAGGAGAAGGCAGCTGTGTTGTCCGTACAGCCCCAGCCGCTCCAGCCTGAGAGAGAGAGAGAGGGGGGGGGGAGTCAGGGCTGGCAGCCACAGGGGGGACCCAGAACAAGAGATGCTGCCATTAGGGATTGTTCTTAGGTAAATAACATAAATAAAGTATACCATTCATTTCATCAAATCGCAGATTTCAACGGAATTAACTCATAAAGTTCAACAAACGAACAAAGCTGAAGACCCAGTGGATCAAATCATTCTCTAGTCAGTTCACGCATAAGGTCCATCCGTGCAATAGTGTCTGGGCTTCATCAGTAGGTAAAGCTCATATGTGATATTACAGGATGGCAAAACAAGGCCAATATTCCGGAAATCCTTGTCTTAGACTCTGTGAAAGGATTCTGAAACAACCTTTTATGTGGATTGTTTGGAACTTATGAACAGACAGGTGGAATAGTATACTTTATTTACCTAAGAACACAGCCGGTACGTCTCATGTGTTTATTATGCTTTATGTGACCATAGGTTTGTTTGTTTGTTGTTTTGCCATTAGGGATTGAGCCTGGGACCCCCCACTGAGCTGTGGCCCCTTCTCTTCCTCCCGGGCTCTGGTGACTGGGCAGAGCAAGGCAGCTTGCTCTGAGAGGACGGTGGCATCGCCCGGCCTCCCTGGGGTCGCCGGTGGGCCAGGCTCCCTGCTCTGCAACCCAGACTCCCGGAGCAACTCACCCGCTTTGCACTCGCAGGCTGCATACAGGTAGTTGTTGGTGCGCAGGAGCTTGCACTGGCCGTAGGGGCCGCAGTCGTTAATGCAGGGGGACAGGTAAGTGCGCAGGTAGACCTCGGCCGTCACATTGCCACAGGGCTCCAGCCTGGCAGGGGGAGAAGGAAGGCAGCTGAGGACGGGGCAAGGGATCAGGGGCACTGCAGGGTTCCTGTGGGAAGGGGCCTGAAAGGGAGGGAGGCAGTGTGGTGTAGAGGTTAGAGTGTTGGGTTCGGACCTGAGAGAACAGGGTTCAAATCCACACTGGGTGCATTTGGAGCCAGGCGCTGCCTCTCCGCCTCAGCTCCCTCACCAGCTTCTAGTGTGAGGATTAAATGATGAGTGGGAGGGGCACTTTGCAGGGGGTTGGACTTGATGACCCCTCTGGGTCCCTCCCAACTCTACAATTTTATATGCCCTTGGGAGGCCCCCGGAGAATAAAAGAGAAATGCAACAAACAAGCTATAAATGCAACAAACAAGCCAATGGGAGAAAGCCGTTGCAGAAGAAGGGGAGGGCAAAAGTGTTGAAAGAACCCTCCCCCTTCCTCTGGGCCCCCCCACCCCGCCCCCTAGACAAGGGTCAGGTCTTATTCGTCTTGCAGGTGTCAACCCCAAGCCCAGTGGGGTGCAGTGGGGCAGCTCTGCTTGTAATGACAGCAAACGCACACCCGGATCCCACTGGGGTGGGGTAGAAGTGGCTTCAGAAGTAGGATTAAGCCCCCCCATGTGTGTCCCTGGAAGGAACACCCCCCCATTCCAGCCAGCCCCTGCTGGAAAAGGAGCCTTGGGGGGAGGGCAGGGGGTGGTCATTGTCTCTCCTGCTGGCAGCCTCACCCACGGTCGGCGGCACAGAGCGAGCGCAGACTCAGGTACCAGCTCCCAGTCTGGGGGTACGGGATCCGCAAGCGGGTCAGGGGGGCTGTGGCATTGATGGACAGGAGGTACCCCGCCAGCAGCTCTGCCAAGGGAGAGGAAAGCAGCAGGTGAGCCCAAAGGGTGGCCCAGAACGTCACCCGCTGGCCACCCACCCACCTTCCCGCCTGGCAGGGGCTGCTCCCCTTCACTCTGCAGGGAGAGCAGCCCTGGCAAGCCACGGGGGGGGGGGAGGCTAACCTGGCCTGAGCCTTACCTGTCTCGCAGGTGACTGAGGAGTTCTCTTCAGACGCCAACGGGACCTCATGATTCAGGCAGGCGAAAACAGTGGCGTTCTCCCCTCGCAGAGAGGACTGTGGAAAGAGACAGCAGCCTCTGGTCTTACTGAGTTGTCAAATGTGCCGTTGAGCTCATTGCCTCAAGCATTCTTCCATGGGGGGGCAGGGTGGTGTCCCAAACCCACCCACACTTACCCTGGGCCACTTGTGAACTGCTGAGGGTCTTCGTTGACCACTCACAGATTTTTCTGCCTGTTGTAGAAATTGTAATGCGCCGGGCCAGATGTGTGATTTTAAAATTTCAGTTTTCATTGCTTCACTGCTTTCTTATGTTGCATTTTAGTACATTAAATCCAATATAAGAAAGAAAAGTAGTAATAAAAATACAATTTAAAAAATCAATGTGGGTATTTAATGCGGACGCATCACAGACTACTTGAATGAATGGGTTCTAGGTCTGGTTTCTGTTTTGATTTTATATTATGTATTTTGTATTCTCATTTTGCATTTTTCTGTTGTGAACTGCCCTGGGATCTTTGGATGAATGATGGTATACAAATTTAATAGATGAAGAAGAAGGAGGAGGAGGAGGAGGAGGAGGAGGAGGAGGAGGAGGAGGACGACGACACAGACCCTCGTCATCAACAGACCAGGGTCTGGGAACGCTTGAGCTAGGACACAACAGATGGATGTTTAATATATTTTAAATAAAATTTAAAATTGTGGAACGAACCCTTCCTGAAGCTGGCGCATCAGACTATTAGTAAGAACAAAAGAAGAGCCCTGTATCTGGATCAGGCCAGTGGCCCATCAAGTCCAGAATCCTGTTCACACTGCGACCAGCCAGATGCCCCAATGAGAAAAACCCACAAGGGGGATTCAAGCACCAGAGGCCCCCCCCCTCCTGCAGTTTCCAGCCCCTGGGATTCAGAAGCATCACTTCCTCTGACCATGGCTAGTAGCTGTTATAAGAAAAACTGCTCCTTTTCCCTTATGGATACTCAAGAGCCCGTACAGAGTCCTTATGAATTGTTACAACAGGGTCCCCCACGCAGGGAGGGAGGAGAGGAACCCAGAACAACGGTGCACAAGCTCTTAGATAGACTTTTGAGATTGCCCACCCTGTAGCCCAAGACCACCCCCCAAAAGCACCATCCATATATCACAGGAGGAGGCTGTCTCCAGCAGAAATTTGAGAGTGTTGCTTCTCTCCTGTCTGCCAGGATACCTGATAAGGCCTTACTTAGTTGCCTTTTCTGGGTAGTCTGGCCATTCCTTGGAGATGGTAGATCCTTAGTTCCTGAATCTCTTACGCATATTGAGAGTGTGCTCAGCTGAACAGATACTTGCCAGGCTGTATCCGAAAAGGGAGGTGTAAGCAACCCCTACGGTCCACAGACCTTTGGAAAGCTATCTCCTTCTCCTTCCTCCTTGCAGAGAAATATTTGAAGTCCATTTGGGAGAGTCAAAATGGCTTCAGGATTGTTCTCCTGTACTATTTCAGACACACGGTTTATATACTTATGTATGTGTTTGTACATTTATAAACATTTATTTTATATATATAAGACCTTAGAATTCCTATAACAAAGCCATCGAGCGCCCTCCCCTTGTGATAGGAATGTTGAGCTCTTAGATATATGTTCAATGTTTATAAGGGTACCAACCAAGCACATACATAGATCAGCACAGGAAGACCGACCTGGAACCATTTTGATTCCCAAACTGACCAAATGTTTTCCCTGCAAGGAGCGGGGGGGGGGGGGTCAGGGAGCCTTCCCATTGTCTCAGGAATTGAATAACCAGCATTTTAATGGGGGACAATCAGGAAAGACAATCAGGAAAGGCAATCAGATAACCTGGCAAACAGGAAAAACAACATTCAAATTTCTGTTTTAGGCAGCCTTTTCTGTGATATATGTATGATGTTTCTGGGGATGTCTGAATCTACAGGGTGGCAATTTCAAAAGTCTATATAAGGCCTTTCGCGCCATTGTTCTGGGTTCCTCCTCCCTCCTGCGTGTGAGGGGAGCACCCTGTTGCAACAGATCAATAAAGATCAAGCTTACTAGCTGCTTTGCTCCTCAATATTCTCTGGTTGGCCTCTGTTATTCTCTCCTACCAATAGGGAACCTATGTAAGGACTCTATATGGGCTCTTGGACACTCCATAAGGGAAAAAGGGCAGATTTTGTATACAACACCCTCCTCCATGGATTTGTCTCATTTAAAGCCTTTGGGGTTGGGGCCATGACTGGGATCGAATTCCATGTTCAGCCTCAGCACCCCACACTCCAGCGGGGGCCCCACAGGCCTGAGCTCCCCACTCCCTTGCCAGCGCTTCCCTTGCCCCCTGCCCACTCTGAGGTCCCACAATCTGAGCCCCCCACCCCACGCCCCGCCTGGAGACTCACCACATTCAGCCTGAGCTCCAGGTTGAGGGCTCCTCCGCTGTCCAGGATGGGCAGGAGGTGGATGGCAAAGACGGCCGGTCGGTCGGGGGGCACCGAGACGTTGGGGCCAAAGAAGATGTAGAAGTGGACGGAGAAGGTGTCCAGCTCGTTGCGCAGGGTGGGGCGGATGGGCCGGCAGGACTCGCTGGCCGCTGGCCCCGGGCGGTGGGTGCTGTTGAGCTCAGAGGGGGGCAGGACCTCTGCCAGGGGCAGCCCCCCCATGGAGCCAAAGGAGTGGGGCATGTTCAGGCTGGAGCCAGGCAGCTGGAAGAGGGCGCGAACCAGGCCAGTCCGAGAGCAGTCTGGGGGGGGGAGGAAGGAGGAGAAGGGGGGCAGGTCAGGGGACAGGTGCTGGCAGGGCCCCCTCACCCCTGCCCCCTCCCTTGGCTCCCAGACCTCCCAGGCTCTGAACCCACGCTGGGCAAGCGCCAGGAACCCCCCACAGCCTTGCACCGCTTGGAGATTGTGGTGATGTGTAATGGTATTATTGCAATGTAATAATAATATTATAATAATAATTTAAAATTTATACCCGCCCATCTGCAGTCAAACCAGCAATCCATGTTTTGCTAGACAGGCGCATGATAGGAGCTGAAGCTCATGGAGTTTTCCTGTAAGTTTGCAAGGGGGAACTCTGTGAGAGAGACTCCCACTGCGCCCTGACAGGCACGCAGCTGTGGATATTCTGCTTACCTGCAAGGTCTTCCCCTCGTCTCTTCACCACCAAGCCAGAAATGTGAGGACATCTGCTAAGTCTGAGTTCCAATTCAAGCTAGACTTAAGGATGCCTTTGTACCCAAATTATGGTACCATTGCAAGCCTGTCTGAGCAAAGCTGCTATATCAGAGTATTCTGATTACAGGTAGGTAGCCGTGTTGGTTTGCCGTAGTTGAAACAAAACAAAATAATTAAAATAAAATAAAATATAAAATAAAAAATTCCTTCCAGTAGCACCTTTGAGATGAACTAAGTTAGTTACAGTGGTACCTCGGATTAAGTACTTAATTCGTTCCGGAGGTCCGTTCTTAACCTGAAACTGTTCTTAACCCGAAGCACCACTTTAGCTGTGCCGCCGGAGCATGATTTCTGTTCTCATCCTGAAGCAAAGTTCTTAACCCAAGGTCATATTTCTGGGTTAGTGGAGTCTGTGACCTGAAGCGTATGCAACCTGAGGTACCACTGTATTGGCATGAAGAAGTGTGCATGCACATGATAGCTCATGCCAATAACTAACTTAGTTGGTCTCTAAGGTGCTACTGGAAGGAATTTTTAAGATTATTATTATTTTAATTATTTTATTTTGTTTTGAGTATTCTGAGTAAATGTTATTTGCACCCTCCTGGGCGGTCCTCCTCCTCACCCAGCCCCTGATTCTTCCTTAGCTGAGGATTGAAGGAGCCTCTCTGTAGCTTGCCTTGTTCCTCGTCCGCTTGCAGATTCCCAGGAGGCCTTTGTAGATGCCCCCCGCCCGCCTGCTCTGCCGATCCTGCCCCAGTTCCTCCCACCCCACAGCCACCCAGCCCAGCCCCTCGCTCACCCTTCAGCTGCACCACCAGCTGGAAGTTGACGTTGGTGGCCACTCCCAGGTACTTCTCCACCAGGATGTAGTACCAGTTCTGCCAGAAGGGGAGGTCCAGGGCCAGGCGGCAGGTGGGGCGCCCCCGGCAGTCCACGGCGGTGGAGTTGTGCAGGGGGGGCGCCTTGCCGCGCACTTTTAGCCACAGCGGGCAGCCCTCCCCGCTCTGGTTGGCGCCGTGGCAATTCCTCAGCTGCACCAGCACCCGGGATGTGTAGCTTGGGATGAAGACCCTGGAGAAGGCATGAGGAGGAGATGGGTTGGTTGGTTGATTGATTGATCCAAGGATCTAAAGGGCTCCCACCCTGCCCGTCAGCCCTGGCTCTCCCTTCAGAGAGAAGCAAAGTGCCTTTGAGCCCCAGGACTCATTCCTGGGGGGAGGAGGTGGGGGCTCTGAGCCAGGAGGAGCTCATCCCAGGCTGCCTGCAGGGGGCCAGCCCTACCAGGAGGCCATGTGAGGTGGCTGCCTCAGGTGACAGATGCAGAGGGGCGAAGAACAGACTGCTGGGTGCGCACCAGGGGCTGGTTACGCCAGCTTTCGGTGCAGGAAGCTGCTGGCCCACTCCCAGGGAGGAAGGAAGAGTCAAGGGCCAGTCTGGCCAGAATGGGGGGGGGGCATTTCTCCATTGCCATGTGTCTGGCACTGGCCCCCTCCTACTGGGCAAGGAAAGGTGGGGCTTGGGGAAGAACTAGGGGGCAACTAAGGAGACCCTTGGCTTTTCTTTAGGGATGCAGTTCCAGCCCTTGAGACTGCAAAGTGTTGAGTGTTGGGTGGGGCAGGATTACTGGGGGGGGGGCACCTCAGGACCCTCATCACCCCTTCCTCTTTGCCATGCGGACTTCCAAGGAAAGGAAAGGTTGAATCCAGCAGGAAGGCTGGGACCGGCATTCATTGATTATGAGAATCAAGCAAGTCTTCCTGTAGGTGTCCCACAGCAGGATTAATTATGCAAATGAGGTCACTCTTCATGCAGATGCACCTCTAGCATTATTCATTATGCAAATGGGGTCACTCTTTGTGTATATGCCCCTCTAGCATTATCAATTATGCAAATTAAGTCACTCTTCCCATAGGTGTCCCTCTGGCCTTATTAACTATGCAAAGGAGCTTATTCTTCCCATAGGTGCCCCTTTAGCATGATTAATTATGCAAATCAAGTCGCTCTTCCCCTGGGGACCCTGCTAGCATTTCCCCCCCCTCCTCTTCCCTACAAGCAGGGGCAGGGCATCTGGGGCGCTGTCTCCTTTGCGCACTCACTTGTACAGCAGGGAGCGGTTGTGGGGGGAGAGGACGTGCTCCGTCACATAGCCGGGGTACAGCACCCCAATCCCCACCAGGCGCTGAACGATGAGCTGGGGCTGGAAGAGGTACTGGCAGTCCTCAGCAAGGCCCTGTTGGCGGGGGGGGCACAGTTAGAAGGGGGACCCCCAGCACCCTCAGTCGGGCGAGGGGCCCAGATTCACCACCAGAACTTTCAGGAGGACCCACACAGTTGCCAGGATGACACCAAGCTGGCAGCCAGGCACCCCACCCCCAGCAAGCTATAGACTGCCCAATCACAGCAGCACAGCATTCCTGCCCCCCCCAAGCCTGTGATTCCTGGGGCTGGACTAGATGACCCTTTGTGCCTCTTCCAACTTTTCTACCATCCTTGTGGTCTGCAAAGAGGGCAAGCAGGGCTGTGCCCTGGCAACCCCCTTTCCCCACCACCCTCTAGGCCCCACTTCAGATTTCCACAGGGCTGCACCAATTGCCCCCCTCCCTAAACCTCCTGTGCCAATAATAATAATAATAATAATAATAATAATAATAATTTATTATTTATAACCTACCCATCTGGCTGGGCTTCCCCAGACACTCTGGGCTGCTTCCAGCAAAATATAGAAATACAATAAGTGGGTAGGTGGAAGCCCTATACCTAAGACGTTGGGTGCTTGGTTGTAGAGGGGCTGGGGCTGAAGGCAAGGAGTGGCCAGAGAGGGGGCTGGAGGTTGTGAGTGGGGCTGGGCTGCTGGCATTCACCCCCAAGAGTCGAGCCAAGATGAGCTGCCTTGCGCTGGGCCAGATTCCCTTGGAGCTCATGGGCGCTCCTTCCTTAGAGGTTTCAAGCCAAGCTTGGATGGCCGTCTGTCAGGGATCATAGAATCATAGAATCATAGAATCATAGAGTTGGAAGAGACCCCAAGGGCCATCGAGTCCAACCCCCTGCCAAGCAGGAAACACCATCAGAGCACTCCTGACATATGGTTGTCAAGCCTCTGCTTAAAGACCTCCAAAGTAGGAGACTCCACCACACTCCTGGGCAGCAAATTCCACTGTCAAACAGCTCTTACTGTCAGGAAGTTCTTCCTAATGTTTAGGTGGAATCTTCTTTCTTGTAGTTTGGATCCATTGCTCCGTGTCCGCTTCTCTGGAGCAGCAGAAAACAACCTTTCTCCCTCCTCTATGTGACATCCTTTTATATATTGGAACATGGCTATCATATCACCCCTTAACCTCCTCTTCTCCAGGCTAAACATGCCCAGCTCCCTTAGCCGTTCCTCATAAGGCATCGTTTCCAGGCCTTTGACCATTTTGGTTGCCCTCCTCTGGACACGTTCCAGATGCTTGAGTTGAGATGCCTGCATCCAGGGGGTTGGACTAGATGACCCCTCGGTGTCCCTTCCAACTCTATGAGACCACCTGTCCTCACAGCCCAGGGCTTTTCACCTTGACTGCTTGCCCCATCTCACTGCTTCAGGTCTTCCCCAGCCCTAGTCAAGAGACTCTCTTAACTGAAGGAAAAGCCTTAATAAAAACTATTTTGCAAACAATAATGAAGGCGTCATCCTCACCTAGGGCCGGCCCACCCATGAGGCAAGGTGAGGCAGCCACCCAGGTCAGGAAGCTCTGTGGCCCTTCCCCAGCCCAGCCCTGGCTGGCCAGCCGAGAGGCTGAGCGTCTTCCTCACCTTGACGGAGATCTTGCCCTGCTCTTTGGGCAGGTGGGCAGCCAGGAACCAGTCCCCAGGCAGGGGGCTGGTGATGTTGAAGACGCCCGTGGTCCTGTTGGGCAGCGTCCAGGTGAGCGTCAGGGCAAAGGAGCCTGGCACAGCTGTGTCCCGGGGGAAGTGGGTGCGCAGAGGGTTGATGACGGGGGGCGCCCCAGAGCGGAAGTACCTGCCAAAGAAAGAGGGGGAAGGTGAGCAGCAGAGCCAGTGTGCGTGAGAGAGAGAGGGGGGGGAATTCAGAGGGAGGGGGGAAATGGAGAAAATAGGGGGTGGGTGGGTGTCTTTATTGATTTATTCCATCCTGTGCCCAAGCCAGCAAGCTACGAAACAGCAACAGCAACACATGCCAAGCTCAAATGAGGGGTGATTGAGTCATAGACTCCTGGAATCCTAGAGTGGGAAGGGATCCCGAGGATCATCTAGTCCAACCCCCTGCAAGGCAGGAAGATGCAGCTGTCCCATTTGGGGAATCGAACCTGCAACCTTGGCGTTCCTAAACCTCTCTTTTGAGTTGGGGAAATCTATCCCCAGTGTATCCTGAGCAGAGTCCTCCCAGGACAGAGTCTCCAAGCCGGCCATGGCCCCCTTGACAGCCCTCCCTATGGCCAATCTAGTCTGAGGGAAGTACAGTCCATCTCCCCCCCCCCCCGCTTCTTTCCATCCCACAAACAGATGCTTGCCTGCTTGCCATGCCATCAACACCTCCAGCCAAGCTTCAGGCCATCAGGGCTGCTGGGGGCAAAGAGAGTGTTTGGGGGCATTCATGCTCCCCCATGTCTGGAATAGTTTGGGAAATGTTGTGGAAGCTCACTCCTCTCTCTGTCCCACCTCCTTCAACATGGGGGGGGGGCTGCAGAACCTCTGCTGCAGGTTTGCCTGACAAAAGTGTGACAGGTGGGCCACCCTGTGTCCCCCCCCATTGCCATGCATCAATCTCCCCTGCCCCCCCCCTGGCCTGGCCCGGCTTCCCCCACCGTGAGCCCCTGTGGGAGGGAGGAGTGGGACCCTCCGGCCAGAGAGGGGGGCTGGTTTCTTCTCCCCCAGGCTTGCTGGGGACTTGGCAGGAAGTGATTTTCCATCCTCGTTCCCCATTTTCTCCTGCGGGGAAGCAGATGGCGATGGGAGGGGGAGGGGAGCACTCCGGTTGCCTTGGAGAAGCAACCATCGCTTCTTCCTTCCCCTTATTCTTTCGAAATTTCATTTCAGTGCTGGGTTATTAATATTGATCTTCAGCGTCGTGGTCTGTGTGTTTGTGTGTGTGTGTTTGTGTGTTTGTGCTCACGTCTCTGTGTGTGCGGCTTGGAAGGGAAGGAGCAGGAAGATGACTCATGCGGAAGACAGTTCCCTATCTGGAAAACTCAGGAAACATTCCAGGCAACAGATGGTCCACGTGGCCAATGCCTCTTCCACCCTCTGAGCCTGGCTGGAGATGCCCACCAGAGCCACCTCTTTGGGGGGAGCCATGACCACCGAAGAGGCCCAAGGGAGCTTCAGGGGCCCAGGTCCTTTCCCCCGCCTCCTGCTGCAGAGACGTGGTGAGACAGCTGGGACTTCTCCTCAGCAGAAATCTCCTTGACATAGCTATCCATAATATCCGTAGATTCTGGTATATAGGACAACTTGTTAACCCCGGAAAAGAGGTTGAAAAGTCTGGGGTCATCTTATACGCCGGGTATGGCTGCAGTGGGCAGCAGGCTCTGCTCCACACCGGGAGGAACCCGCCCAGTGAAGCTGCCCAGGGATGCTAAGCGGGCTTCGCTGGGCGGCTAACTCCTGGTGCGGAGCCCACCACCCACTGCTGCTGCCCAGCGAAGCTGCTGAAGCGTATAAGACGACCCCCCAAATTGGCAGCTGCCAATTTGGGGGGTTGTCTAATACGCCCAGCCACCTAATACGCCGGAATCTACAGCACCATATTTTTTGCTCCATAAGACGCACTTTCCCCTCCTAAAAAGTATGGGGTAATGTGTGTGCGTCTTATGGAGCAAATGCAGGCGGGAGGCTCTGCTCAGCGCTCCCTTTAAAGAGTGCATGGAGCGTGTGTGCGGCTCTTGCTGGCTTTTCCCCGAGGAGGGAGAAGGGCAGCCCGTCATAAGCCCAGAATCCTCACTGGGGCAGCGTGAAGGAATGGGCCTCAGCAGCCCCACTGGCTACAGGTCCTTCGCCAGGCTCAATCACCTTTCAGTCCATAGCTTGGCCTGAAGGATTCTGTCCCCATTTGTGCATTGAGAGCCTCATCGGAGACCTTTCTCCAGGTGCCTCCACCATCAGAGATGAGGGCAGCCTTCCCCAGGCAGATGCCCCCACCAGGTGTCATCAGCTGCGTTTGACACACCTTTGCCATTTCTAAGTTTGATGTGCGTCTCTTAAATATTGTAAACTGCTTTGAGACCCAAGGTGAAAGGCTGCTTCGATTTTATGTTTCAATAAAATGAAATGAGCAATAATTTGGACTACACAGAGAAGAGTTTGGATTTGATACCCCACTTTATCACTACCCTAAGGAGTCTCAAAGAGGCCAACAATCTCCTTTCCCTTCCTCCCCCACAACAAACACTCTGTGAGGTGAGTGGGGCTGAGAGACTTCAGAGAAGTGTGACTGGCCCAAGGTCACCCAGCAGCTGCATGTGGAGGAGGGGAGACGCGAACCCGGTTCACCAGATTACGAGTCCACCGCTCTTCACCACTGCACCACACTGGCTCTCACTACACCACAGAGTACAAGGTTCCCTCGCTAGGTCTGCCCCATTCTGAGCATTCCCCAAGAGATCAGGAAGCACTTGGCTGTCCATCTGACCTCAGGAGGGATGGCGTTGCAGGACAGGCCTGGCTAACAGATTTCAGGCTCATGAATCCTCTCCAATCTCACTGCAACATAGACACCACAGGAGGATGGAAAATGAAGAGGCAACACCCAGCTCTTTCTCCTGGAAGCAGCTGGGATCCTGTCCCAAACCCAGCACTGCCCACTCTGGTGAAGCTGTGGGCACAGGGGCGGCAGGAGTCCCCTCCCTTTCTCCCTCCCTCCTCCCCCTGACTCACACAGTGATGCTTCGGTCTGGGCACTGGTCCCCAAAGGTGCCCCCCTGCTCTTTGAAGGTGATGAGGTTCCAGACGGCCACGACGGTGTCCTCTGGGATGCGGAAATGGAAGAGCTCAATGCTGGTGAAGGAGCGGAAGGGGTTCAGCTTGCGGGGGGTCCGGGTGAAATAATCGGTGACAAAGAGGCCTTCTGAGAGAGAGGAGAGGAGAGAAGTGGCAGCACTGGATCAGCATTGGGCTACTGAACACCTCCTCAGAGTAGCCCTTCCTTCCCCCACCCTCTCCACCAGTCTGCACAGAGCACTCACAATCCCATGTTTGCTAGGTGACCAAAGGATTAAGACACATGGAGTTTCCTGCACAGTCCCAGGCACTCTGTGAGGCCACTTCCTCTGCTTGCCCAGGTGGGAAGGGAAACAACAGGAATATCACTTTCTGCCACCTGAGGAACAGCTTCTTTCTTTCTCGTCATGCAGCCACAGGGAGAGGATACAGGGCCTGGGCACAGAAGACCATCTTTGATCTAAACCAGGCATAGGCAAATTCCAGCCCTCCAAATGTTTGGGACCACAATTCCCATCATCCCTAGCTAACAGGACCAGTGGTCAGGGATGATGGGAATTGTAGTCCTAAACATCTGGAGGGCCGGAGTTTGCTGATGCCTGATAAACCATATATTTTGTCATCTAGAAATCTGTTTTGCCTGACTTATTTCACTGTTATTTTCAGCTTGATTCACAACTGCAACTTTATGTGATTCAGCAATATTTTTATATTCTTACATTGCAGACTTTGTGTTGCTACTTTGTTCAGAGGGATAATTGTAGAAAGTGACATAGCTTTGTCCCACGTTTCCGTGTTAACGCTGCAAATGGTGGTATATTTTTAACTCTGTTAAACCAGACTCTAATCTTGCTCAAGTGAGTAAGCAGAAAGATAGTTAATAAATAATATATCCTATTATACTTTCCAAATCCATCCCAACAATTCTCCCCCTTTATGTTGCAATGCCCTGTCCATGTGGCCAGCCCTCTCCAGACATCTCTCACAGGGGCAAACAGTCAGTGAGCCCCACGCATTAGCTTTTCCAGCCCTGCCAGGAATTAGGCCCATTGACCCACCCCCTGCCATACGCCCCTGTCTAGGCCAACCCCAAATGGCAGACCAAAGCTAGAAATGAGAATCTCTCTCACCCCCCAAATTAATTAATACACAAACCTTGTCCTTCCCAGCTGCTGCCCCTCCCACCACACCCCTTGTGCACCTGTGTGAGACGCAGCCATGAGCATGCTGGGGGGGCGTGCCAACGCCTCACTCTCCACCCAAAGCTGCCCTCTTCCTTGGAAGATTAACAGGTCTCCTTCCAGCTGAGAGAGAGAGGGGACTTTGAGGTCCTAGGGGTTGGCCAGTTTGGTTCCCACCAAGGGTACAGATCCAGGGGAGGGCGCAAAAACTGCACCTCTCCACTCTGGCTCCTCTGGCAAGGGGGTGCAAGGCAGCTTAGGGGCCCCTCTGCTTTTAAGGTGCAGCATTGACATAAGACTCAAACACCGCTTAGTGTAAGGAGACTTTCCTTCAGCCGTCCTCAGAGCAGAGAGCCTTCTGTCAACCTCCTGCCCTAGCCAGCCACAAACAGCCTCCACAGATCACCTGTTGCCTAACAGGTGGGCATTGCCTGGCACTCCCTGATCCATCCCTGTAGGAGCAGCCCAGGTTAACTCATTTCCAGCAGGAGGAGGAACAAGCAAGAAATTGCAAGGCCATTCTGTGCAGAGCAGCGAGATTTCTCTCCTGCTCTGCAGAGGATGGGAAAAAACACGCTCCAGCTTCAGAAGTGAGAGAAGGCAGCAGTTGACAAAGAGAGGAGCCCCTGCCATGGCTGGTGTGTGGGAAGAGAGAAGCAGCATGGCTCTGGAGCGGCTTCCTTTGTTTTGCAGAAGACGGATGGGAACCTGCTCTGCTTCTCTCTGCAAGTGGGCAGCAAGGAAGGGGGAGGCCAAGACTGGCAGCTTTGCTTATGATGCATTAGCAGCCCAAGGAGCCCCTAAGAAGAAACACAGAGCCTGCTGCCTCTGACCAGCTTCTCCAGCACCCTCTTCTCACAGCAGCCAAGTGGGTGCCTGTAGGAAAGCGGCCAGCAGGTTCTGATCACAAGAGCAACTCTCCCCTCTTGCAGTTGCAGGCACACGCACTAAACCCTGTCTGTGGTGCCCACCCCTTTACCCCAAATGATGAGACAAGAGACCAGAGTAGGGGTTCAGATTGGCCACAACTTGACTGAGCTTCAGAAGTGGGAAACTTGGCACAGGCCTTGGCAGGTCACCCTCTCAGCCCGCCTGGCTGAGGATATGCAGGCAGATGAGGTCCAGTGAGAGAGGACTGAAAAGCGCAAACTTACGCAGCATGCCCTTCCACCGACCTCGTCCCCGGAGTTTGACCTACATGCTGCCACTCAAGCAAGTGGGTGGTACCCGCCCAGGTGAGCCCCGCAGGGTGCCGCAAGCCCTGCCCACCTGTGGGGAAGGGAGGGCGGAAATTCCCAGCAACTGAGATTGGGAAGCCTTGCTGCCGCTGACTGTAGTGAACAGAGCAGAGCCATCCTGGCTAGGAGTTACTGACACCCCCTTCCTTCATGAATTTGTGTCATCCTGTTTTAAAGCCCTCCAGGTTGGTAGCCTCCTGGGCAAGTGAGTTCCACAGTGTAACCCTCTGCTGCATGAAAAAGGACTTTCTTTTATTTGCCCTGGATAGACTGATTCTCTCTCTCTCTCTCCAGCATATGAGAGTGCAGCTGCCTACAGGTTCCTTGCCCTTCTATGACCAGGGGAGCATTTGGAATTGTGGTGGCTTTCACAGCAGTGTCTTAACACACCATGTGTGGCCTATAGCCAGCCTGGCCAACAGTGTGGCTGCTTCACTCTGAACCAGCCAAAGTTTCTGAACACTCTTCCTGGACAGTTCTTTGGGGATTGCATTGCAGCAGTCCAAGCAAGATGTAACTAAGGAATGTCTCAATCTGGCCAGATCTGGTGTCTACACAAAAGCACTCCTGGCCACTGCTGGAGTCAGGGCTCAGTCAGGGTGTTCCCCCAAACGGCCAGCAACCAAGTCCTTGACCAGATGAGCCCCTCCTCCCTGGCCAGGACCTGGCTGTCTTGCCTAGATTGAACCTGAGGTGCCTCACCCTCCTCAAGTCTATTCCCAACATCAGGGGCTGATTCAAAACTTGGTTCAAATTCCTTCAGTTTAGATGGAAAGGAGGGGGAGAGTAAGCTTGGTGTCATCTGCATACTGGCGACACTGAACCTGAAAACCCAAAGCAACCTCACACGTTGCCACTTTCTCCCCCTCCTCCTCCCCATGAGTTTTGAACCTCCATCTGCACCAGCCAGCAGAGTCAACAGAAAAGAACTAGTTACAGGTAGGTAGCTGTGTTGATCTGCCGTAGTGGAAACAAAATAAAAAAAAAACTCCTTCCAGTAGCACCTTAGAGACCAACTAAGTTTGTTACTGGCATGAGCTTTCGTGTGCAGGCACACTTCTTCAGATGCACACGAAAGCTCATACCAATAACAAACTTAGTTGGTCTCTAAGGTGCTACTGGAAGGAGTTTTTAATCCCCCCCCCCCGACTACGGCAGACCGACACGGCTACCTACCTGTAACTAGAACTATGGAAGGCACCACACTGAGCCGCATGAAGAGAAAAGAACTGTGCAAGTTTTGGTCCAAGGCAGCAGGAGGGCCTGAGGCTGGGCATAGCTGCCTCAGTTCAATGGCCAAGGGTGTGCCAATTCCCAGCAGCCGCTTCCTCAGGTAGGGCTGGGCAAACCCCAGAGAGTCACTGCCAGGCAGTGCCAACAGCACTAAGCTGGCTAGACCGAGGGCCTGGTTTGGCAGCTTCCTAGCCACCCCTCCCTTCTCTGTGAAGCACAGTGTACCTAGGTGATTTTATATAACAAACAAGCGAGCCTGGAGCCCCTTTGCAATGGCATGGCATCTGAATCTAGCGACCTCTCCTGAGACCGTCTGCTGCCTTTAGGGTACCCAGATTTGGGGAAAGGAGATCACAGGATGGCTTCTGAACTACCTCACGGGCACGATGCTGGCAATCCCTTTCTTCCCCCTGGCATTTGCTGGGCAAAGGCACACTCCACCTTCTAGCTGAGAGCGAGCGGAGAGCGGCGACGTGCGCATTCCAAGTCTCCAGAGAAGACAAAGAGGAGATGCCTTAATGAGGGCGATCCCCTCCGAGCCTGCAGGCGAGCGGCCTTAATGGGAAATCCCAGCAGGAGCTGCCCAGACTCCGGAGCCTCCCGGGGGCGCGGAGAAGACAGCCCAGCCGGGGGCTTTGCAGGAGCAAAGGAGCGGAAGCCCCCCCCCCAGGCACGTCCTTGGCGAGGCGTGTTGGGAAGCGCATGCATGTAAACAGAGGAGGAGGCTCCAGCTGGATGCCCACTGCCCGGGGAGCGCGGTGCTTCCCTCCGAACAAAGCCCGCGCATCGCGCAGGGCCCAGGCTGTAAATCAGGCTAAGTGCTGTCAGCCTCCGCCATAAAATACTTTTTTGTAAGTTCAAGGGAGCACATATAATATTCTGCCAGCCATTTCCCTCTCCATGAAAATGATCTCATTATTCTTGCTGAAAGCCATCAATTACCAGGTAATTAAATGTCCTGGGATGTTAGTGACAGTATCACTAAATCTACGCCCGGAGTTATGAAGCCCGGCAAGCCACGGACGCCGCCGGCTCCAGAGAACGATCGGCGGGCAAGACCCAGGCAGGAGGGTGTCCATTAAAAATGGCAAATGTGCCCCCCCCCCCGCGCGCGCGCATGACCTCCTATTTAGCGAGGGAGGGGAGTAAGAGCGGGCGGGGAGAGTGGGAACTGGGCCAGCGAAAGCAGCGGAGGCGGCAGTTCCCCAGTTGGGAGCCAGGAGAGGAAGAGGCAATGAGAGCGCCGGGGGAGAGCCCTCGTGGTTTATTTAACCAGCAACGTAATGACGGGTAATTTATTCCCGTGATTGAATTTAGACGGAGAGGACAGGAAGGGGCCACCGAGGCTACAGACAAAGGGGACTCTGTGCGCGGGGGAGAGAGAAGCGATGATACTGAGAGGCGGCTCGGAGGAGGACAAGGCGCGTGCCTGTAAATCTCTTCCCAAAGTCCACCTGGCCCGTGTGACCCGCGCATCAGGCGAAAGGGAAGCTTAAGCCCCCGGGGCGACCGGGGCTCCCCCCGCACATCCTTCGACCGCTGCCCCCTCCCTTCTTCCGACCCGTGGAGGGTCTTTGCATCGCTCCCCTCACTGTAATGTCCTCAGGGCAGAGACCTGGCGCGCGCGCGCGCATCTGCCCACTTGTTTTACTCTGGAAAACAACATTATTATTCATTAAATTTCATCCGAAGATCACAGGGCGGATTACAGTACAAAACGCGAACAGCTGGTAACCAGTTTACACTTCAGAGGGAGACCTCCGAGGCTTCCCTGCTCGATTATCTCGAAGCCCTTTGGGGTTGTTTTTTAGGAGAGGGGCGTAAATCCTTAGCGGTCGGAAAGTGGCGAGCAACTCCCCAGAGAACTACCGCGTAGAGGGCAAACGGGGCCGGTCGGGCAGGCTGCGGCGACCCTCTCCCCGCCGGCCCGCCGGCCTCCCCTCCCCCAGCCAGCTGGAAGGCAGCGCCAGCTCCAGTTCCCGGCCGCCCCCTCCCCCCTTTCAGCACCAGGGCGGGGGACAGCACCCCGCCGGGCCTCCCCGCCGCGGCCTTCAGCACCACGCCGCGCCCGGACAGCTCCCGGCCGCCGCGCCCGTTTCTCTTCCCGCGGGGGCGGCGCTGGGCCCGAGACTCCCCCCCCCGGGCTCCCCCCTCCCCACTCACCGGCCGGGCGTCCCAAGCTGAGCCAGGCGAGCAGCTGGAGCAGCAGCTGGAGCCGCCCGAGAGCCGCGCGGCCCATGCTGCGCCCGGAGCCGAGCCGAGCCGAGCCGCCGCCGCCGCCGCCTCCCCGCCCGCCTGGTGGACGCTGGGGCTGCCGCGCTCCAGCAACAGCAGCAGCAGCAGCCATGACGTCAGGCTCAGCTGCCGCCCGGAGCCTCCGCGCGTCCCCCATTGGCCCAGCGCACGAGGCTGCCTGGGGAGGCCACGGCCCATTGGCCGGCCGAGCTGCCCGTCACTCGCCGCTCTGCAGCGCCGGCCGCCTCCGGACCAGAGACCTGCCAGATGCTGGAAGAGGAGGAGGAGGAGGAGGGCGCCTGGAGGAGCTGCCCGGCTGGGGGAAGTTCGGGGGGGGGCGTTCCGGGTGCCTTCGTAGTGCAAGGGAGAGACTCTGAGAGGGCTCTGGGGGTGCGCCGCCAAGCCCTCCTCCCCCCTGCGCCAGAGACAGGGTCTGCTGGGCCCACCGGGGAGTCTGGGCTTCCCCACCATCTTCCAGCTCCACAGAAGGAGCAGGAGGGCATTCCCTCCCTTGACCGGGTCGCTACCCCAAAACCAGAGTGTCCTGCCCAAGCAGAGGATGAACGTTGAAGAAGGGGGGGATGGGTTGGTCCGGCCTCCGCAAAACAACTGGACTGGTTCCTCCCCGCCCCCCACGCGAGACAATTGCAGGGGAGTATGTGGAGCTTGACGCACAGACACCCCCTCCACGCACGTCCATTCCACGCTTTCGCTTCCCTGCTTCCAGCTCAGCAAGAGGCAACTGAATTCCCAGACTCGCGGGGATGACTTAAGCAGCTGCACAGCCCCGTCTGGGTGTGACCCTCCCCCCCCCCCAGGGAGCATTGCCTCACTTGGCCGGCTGAGACACCGGCAGCTGCAGAGACCTGGCAGGGAGGAGCGGAGTCCCGAGTGGCAGAGAGGCAGAGGCCGGGCTGGGGTCGAGCGCGCGACCGGCCACGGCAGGCGCGCGGAGTTCCTCCGTGCATGGTTTCTTCCTGCGCGCCCCCTCCACGCTCCCGAAAGAAACACGCGCGCGAACAAAAGTAACTTGTGAAGTATCCTTTGGCGTGGGTACCATCCTGCTCAAGTAGCCGAAAAGGGTCTTCTTGAAGGTCTCCTGCTGAGCTGTGACAGTCGCTGTGTTTGGAAGGAAAGCCTGCAGGATCCACAGCCCATCTAGTCCAGCCTCCTGTTCTCCCCTTGACCAGCCAGATGCCTGCGGGATCCAGCAGCAGGATCCGAGCACAAGGCCCTCTGCCCTCCTCTGGTGTCCAGCCAGTGGCCTTCAGATGCATTGCTGTCTCCAACTTCTGAGGCAGAACAGAGCCCTTGTGGGAACAGTCCTCTTCTCCATGAATTTATCTAATCCTCTTTGAAAGCTGTTCAGGTTGTTGGCTAGCCTTGCTTTCTGTGGGAGGGAGTTCCACGTTTAACTATGTGCTGCATGGAAAAGTACTTTCTTTTACAGTGATACCTTGGGTTAAGAACTTAATTGGTTCCGGAGGTCCGTTCTTAACCTGAAACTGTTCTTAACCTGAAGCACCACTTTAGCTAATGGGGCCTCCTGCTGCTGCCATGCGATTTCTGTTCTCATCCTGAAGCAAAGTTCTTAACCCGAGGTAATATTTCTGGGTTAGCGGAGTCTGCAACCTGAAGCGTATGTAACCCGAGGTGCCACTGTATTTCTCCTGAATCTTCCAACATTGAACCGCATTGAGCTCTAGTGTTATGAAAGAGGAAGAAACATTTTTCTCTATCCATTTTTCTCCATAGAGTTGGAAGGGACCCCCGGGATCACCTAGCCCACCCCCCCGCAATGCAGGAATCTCAACTCAAGCATCCCTGACAGGTGTCCATCCAGCCTCTGCTTAAAAACCACCAATGAAAGAGCGTCCACAACCTCTTAAGTTGTCCTCCCAGTTTGGTGTCATCTGTAAATTGGATGAGCATCCCCTCAATTCCTTCATCCAAGTTGTTTATAAAGACGTTGAACAGCAACAGGCCCAGGACACAACCCTGCGTCACCCCCCCCCCCTTGTCACTTTCCCCCAGGGTGATGAGGAACCATTAATGAGCCCTTTGGTTTCAGTCAGTCAACCAGCCACAAATCCACCTAACAGTTCGTTCAACCCACGTTTTACTGGCTTCTCTGCAAGAATATCATGGGGGACTTTGTCAAAAGCCTAAGATACACTACATGCACAGCATTCCCCTGATCCACCAAACTCGTGGATCAAAAGAATAGATTCTTTTGACATGACTTGTTTTTGAGAAACTCATAGTAATCACACCATCCTTCTCTAAGTGCCCCCAGGCTGACTGTTGAATGATCTGTTCTAGGATATTTCTATTGGATGGATTTTATAGACAATAAAGGATATATTTTACAATTTATCCTCCATATTATTCACGTTTGTGAGCAGAAAGTTTAAAGTAATCAGTTTTGCATTTAGAAGTCATACACTTAGTTAGCAGAGTTTAAAACACCACCCCTTGCGGCATTAAAGTGGAATATTTGGGACTAGGCTGTGTGACCTTATTTTTATTTATTCAGGCTGTGGCAACAGACTTTATTTTTCCATGTTCCTTCTTAATAAAAAGAAGTACACAACAGACAGTAAATTAAGCATTAAAATAGTATTTATTCGCATAAAGTATTGCACTCAGTTCCAGCAGTCAGTAACAGAAGCAAGGCAGGCGCATTCTACTTATAGATTACAAAATACATAGTTTAGTTCAAGAATGGAGTCTCTGCTGGAGCCAAGACCAGACAGGCATCCATCTGTCTCAGAAGTATTTTGGCAAAGGGAATGAGTTGTGAGGCAGGAGAAAGTAGAAAGGATTACACCCTCCCCCTCCCATCTGCCATAAAACCCACGGGAAGGGGAGCCACACAGTGCCTACTCTAGCAATCATGAATTCTGTGAGTCTTAACTCCTTCATAGCCTTATTTAGAAAACATGCATTTGTTATTCTGACCGCAAATTCCCACTCTTTCCTGACATCAACATCAAGCTGACCAGTCTGTAGTTACCTGGGTCTTCTCTCTTCCCCTTTTTTGAAGATGGGGACAACATTTGCCCAGCTCCAGTCTGCAGGGACATCACCTCTTCTCCAAGAATTCTCAGATTATAGACAGAGGCTTGATGCTGTGAATAATTTTATAAACTCCTGTCATATCGCCCCTGTCACTCACCTTTTATCTAAACAAAAAAGTCCCAAATGCTTCAACCTTTCTCCAGAGAGGAGTCTCGCCATCCTTTAGAATATTTCGGTTGCCCTTTTCTGAACCCTCTCCAACTCTACAACATCCTTTTTGAGTTGAGGCAACCAGAACTGTACACAGTACTGCAAACGCGGCTGCACCGTAAATTTGTATAATGGCATTATGATATTGGTTGCTTTATTTTCAGTTCCTTCCCTAATACTCCCTCGCATGAAATTTGCCTTTTTCATGGCTAATGCACGCTGGACCGACATCTTCATCAACTCTGCTAGGATGCCAAAGTCTCCCTCCTGGTCCATCACTTGCAGTTCAGAGCCCAGGCGGGTGGACATGAAATTAAGGTTTTCTCTCCAGCATGCATCACTATGTAATATGTAGCATGCATACTACAGTGTTACCTTGGTTCTCAAGCTTAATCCATTCCAGGAGTCTGTTCGACCTCTGAAACCATTCAAAAACCAAGGCACAGCTTCGGATTGGCTGTAGGAGCTTCCTGCACTCAAGGAGAAGCCACGTTGGACGTTCAACTTCCGAAAAACGTTCGCAAACTGGAACATTTACTTCCGGGTTTGTGGTGTTCGGGAGCCGATTTGTTTGGCAACTAAGCTGTTCAGGAACCAAGGTTTGACTGTACATAGAACTGCATTTGCCCTTTCCCATTCACTCAGTTTGCAGAGGTCCTTTTGGAGCTCTTCGCAACCTCTTTTTGTTTGAGGAACCCTGAAGAATCTCGTGTCATCAGCATATGCAGTTTGAGCCTGAGAGTAACCACTCCTGGTGCCGCAGATGCTGGGCTGGCATGCAGGATGGTGCCTGCATCTTCAGAGCAAGAAGACACATGGGGGGGCTGGGACTTGGGCATGACGGACCCACTCTAGGCTGGCGGGGGGGGGGTGGAGGCCTTGGAGCAGGTCCTGCCAATCTGGCCCTGGCATCTCCAGCCCCCAGAGGAACTGTAACGTGATGCAATCTAAACCACGGAGAAGAACGCGGCAGGCCCCTCACCTTACGAGGATGGATGGCTGCCAGTCCCATAATTCATCAGAGCACCCGGGGGGCATTTTTGCATTGCCCTGTTTTTAATTTTGCTTTGATCATGCAAATCCAGGGCCCTCTGCACTGCCAAAGCCTTGCTAAAAGTAAAGATGGATTTATGGTACAGTCAAATCTGGTCCATAGCTGAAATATGAACTCAAAAACTAAGCTGCACTTGCGGGTGAACAAAGAATATTCACTTCCGACTATTTGGCAAACATTTGTTCTATATACAAATGATGATGACAATGTTCAAAAGACCCCTGTGAAAAAGATGACTATTTGGCATTCTCTGTGACATTTCAGCTTTAAGTGAGAATGGCACAAGACCCTGAGGACAGTAGCCTGATGTTCATTGATGAAACAAATCTTTTTAAAAAGGTTACTTCCCTGCAACACCAATACTACTACTACTACTACTACTACTACTAATGCTTTTTCCCAGAGATGGGGAATGAAACAATCCAAATTTGCATTTTCAATGTGCATGTTTAATTTCATTTTTATCCCACTGTACCATCTTTATTTCTTTATTCTTGTACATTGTGGAAAGGTGTGTTCCTACTTTAATCATTTAAATATTAGAACCATAGAATTGTAGAGTTGGAAGGGACCCTGAGGGTCATTTAGTCCAACCCCCTGCAATGCAGGCATAAATTAAAATTCAATTTAAAAAGTGCCAAATGTGCACCAGGAAAATCAGCCAGTGTAGCCCATTTGTGATATGATTTCACCCCCACATCTAGAAGTGTGTTGAATAGGAAATCCTCCAGCACCCTGGGGCACACTGCAAAGGAACTGATCTATAAATCTGCAATAAGCTGTGCTTTAAGATGGCTGGTGGAGGCTTCTGATGTGCTTCTGTCTTCTCCATTCTGTTCCTGAGTCTGTGCTGCGCCCGCCCTCCTGCTTTATGCTACCTTTCTACAACCGAAAAAAGCCTAAGGATCTGAATGTGGAAATGTTGAGGGTGGCAGGAGAGGATATATTGCACTAGCAAGCTTCTTCACTTAGCAGAGTACATTCCCCTTTACACAGCAGAAAACTTGTTGCAAACTTGTGTGAGTTTCTAAAGACAATAAGCAATTCAGTCTGGCTTGTGCAGATTGAGATAGAATCATAGAATCATAGAATCATAGAATCATAGAATCATAGAATCATAGAATCATAGAGTTGGAAGAGACCACAAGGGCCATCGAGTCCAACCCCCTGCCAAGCAGGAAACACCATCAGAGCACTCCTGACATATGGTTGTCAAGCCTCTGCTTAAAGACCTCCAAAGCAGGAGACTCCACCACACTCCTTGGCAGCAAATTCCACTGTCAAACAGCTCTTACTGTCAGGAAGTTCTTCCGAATGTTTAGGTGGAATCTTCTTTCTTGTAGTTTGGATCCATTGCTCCGTGTCCGCTTCTCTGGAGCAGCAGAAAACAACCTTTCTCCCTCCACTATATGACATCCTTTTATATATTTGAACATGGCTATCATATCATCCCTTAACCTCCTCTTCTCCAGGCTAAACATGCCCAACTCCCTTAGCTGTTCCTCATATGGCCTCGTTTCCAGGCCCTTGACCATTTTGGTTACCCTCCTCTGGACACATTCCAGTTTGTCAGTGTCCTTCTTGAACTGTGGTGCCCAGAACTGGACACAGGACTCCAGGTGTGGTCTGACGAGAGCAGAATACAGTGGCACTATTACTTCCCTTGATCTAGATGCTATACTCCTATTGATGCAGCCCAGAATTGCATTGGCTTTTTTAGCTGCTGCGTCACACTGTTGGCTCATGTCAAGTTTGTGGTTAACCAAGACTCCTAGATCCTTTTCACATGTACTGCTCTCAAGCCAGGTGTCACCCATCTTGTATTTGTGCCTCTCATTTTTTTTTGCCCAAGTGCAATACTTTACATTTCTCCCTGTTAAAATTCATCTTGTTTGTTTTTGCCCAGTTCTCTAATTTGTCAAGGTCGTTTTGAAGTGTGATCCTGTCCTCTGGGGTGTTAGCCACCCCTCCCAGTTTGGTGTTGTCAGGGGTTCAGGAGCAGAGGCAAGGGCAAGGGAGGAAACAGAGAGCGAGGGGGAGGAGGCAGAGGAAAAGATTAGTGATGACGACGACCCGAGATCTCCAAGTCTTTCCAGTGAATCAGAAGATTCACAGAAAGGAGCACCAGTGGCCAGGGCAAGGGGGGAGCCTAGGGGGACACCCCAGGGAGATAGAGCCAGAGGGGACTCAGAGGAGAGCAGTTGGAAATCGGGACCAGCGTCACCGCCAGAGAGCAGGGAAGAGGAAGAGAGCCAGGGATCAAGCGCTGGCAGCTCACAACAGGGGGGAGGGCATGAGTCAGGAGTGGCCACACCTCCATCGGGGAGCGAAGGAACGGTCAGACGGAAAGTGGAAGGTTGGGCGCGCGCGCCAAGTTCAAATGCACAGGGAAGTGACGCAGTAGGCAGCCCTGAAAGAGAGCCAGGTCCTAAAGCCCGGCGCAAGGAGACAGGAGAGTCCGGGGGGTCGGCGTCAGAAGAATCCAGGAAGGAAGAGACCCCGGGGGGCAGAGGGACCCAGAGGAGAACAGTCAGGCGGAAAAGGTGGAGCAGGGCTAGGATATTAAGTTGGTGCGCAAGGGGCGGAGACTCAGACGGGACTTCGCCGATCTAGCCATTAGACGTAGAGTTGCACGCAGCAGCTTGAGAATGGAAACTGTAACTCAATAAAGACTTTTACTTAATGATCGCTGGCTAGCGTGATCCTCTGTGAGCTAGGATCTGGAAGCAGCTCTGACAGTAAGTCCCGTCTCCTTAATTGTGGGCATCTACAGCCTCGAGGAGAGGAGAGAAGCAGGTGCCTACTAGCGAGCTCACGAACGGCAGACGACATGACGGCTGAGCAGCAGATAGCGGAACTCAGAGAAGCAGTGTCACAACTGAATGCCGAGGCTCTCGCATCCAGGAAGAGAGAGGAGGAGGCAGCTGCCGCCTACAGGGATCTCCAGATCAGGTTGGACATGCTTACTAAGCAAGGGCAACTGACACCCAAACAGGAGGGGATTGGGTTGGCGAGACGAACAGGCGGTCTGGTCTCTCACTTCGATGGGAATTTGCAACAGTACCCCAACTTTAGAGCAGATGTAATGTGTGCACTGCAACTGCTGAAAAGAGACTTTAGAGATGAGCAAGAGAAAGTGGGATTCATCATGTCTCATTTGCATGGAGATGCTAAAGCATGGCTGCGCAATTTGTGGAGGGATGGGGATCCGGCGCTCCAAAATGCGGATGCCTTTATTAAAGCGATGGATGGATGTTTCTTATCAAGTATTGACGTGGATCTTGCTCGGCAGCAGATACATGGATTGAAACAAGGGAGGGCCAGCATAAGGCAGTATCATGCACGCTTTTTCGCCTTGGTCAGTGCCCTGGAATGGGACAGAGATTCGGCTCCTGTAAGAGACCTGTTTTGGGAGGGATTGCACAGCTCGGTTAAAGATGAGATTGCGAGGGGGGAGAGACCCCGGACCACGCAGGAGATCGTTCAGAGGGCGCTGGCGGTGGGGGTGCGGCTGGAAGAACGTCCGTGGAGCAGGGACGAAGGGCGCAGCGGGCGCGAACCAGCCAGGGGCTCCTCCTTCCTTCCCAGAGAAGCAGCGCGTGCGCAATCCACGCCTCCAACAGGGGGAGGGGTGGAACCGATGGAGGTTGGGAGTGCAAGGGCTCAGTCAGCAGCCAGAGCCCTAACACCGGCAACAGTGAAAGCGAAGCCTCCTAGAGGGAACAGGAAGTGTTATATCTGCGAGGATCCAGGGCATATGGCGAAAGAGTGTCCCCGGAGGCTCCACAAGCACACTGCAGCTTCGGCAATGGTGACTGCAGCAACGCAGCAAGGAGAACCGCAGCAGGGAAACGACGATGTCTGGCTGGAGGAAGAGGCACTGGGGCCCAGCCAGACGTGTCAGTGAAGCAGTCCCCAGGGAATTTACCACCCATGGACCCCCTCCCGCCCAAGCCAGTAGTGAGGCTCACCGCATCGCTCCAGCTACCCAATGGAATCACCATGGACGTGCCAATCACCGTCGACTCGGGAAGCAATGCAGACTTCATAGGGCAGGACTTTGTCGACCGGCACGCTATACAGTTGCTGCCTGCCACGCTGCCCCTGCAGGTTGTCACGGTGGATGGCAGGGAGCTGCTAGGGGGGCAAGTGGTGAAGCAGACGCCACCTATGGTGCTGCGGCTTGGAAATCACAGGGAAATCATCAGCTTCAACGTCACTCAACTGTCGGACACGCCTATTGTATTGGGCATGAGTTGGCTGGACAAGCACAGCCCGGCGCTGGCTTGGTACCAGAGGCAGCTGACCTTCGGCTCTTCCTTTTGTGCTGAACACTGCATCATGCCCCGGCAGGAAGGAGAGCAAGAGGAGTCACAGCTGCTGCTAGGCACGCTGCAAGCGATTCCCCACAAGTACGCAGAATTTTTGGAGGTTTTCTGCGAGAAGGAGGCAGACAGGCTACCCCCCCACAGACCATATGACTGCAAAATTGACCTACTGCCGGGGGCGGCGCTGCCTAAAGGGAAGCTGTATTCCATGTCTGAGGACGAACTGCAGGAACTCAAAGAGTTCATAGATCATAATTTGGAGCGCGGTTTCATCCGGGAGTCCAAGGCAGCGGGGGGCAGTCCTGTATTCTTTGTTAAGAAGCGGGACACGCCCCCAAAAAGGCTGGTCGTGGACTATCGCATCTTAAACAGTGTGACCAAGCCATCGGACTTCCCCATGCCCCGAATCGACGACCTCCTCGCAAAGGTACGGAAGGGCAGCGTGTTCACCAAGTTGGACCTGCGAGGGGCGTACAACCTCATTCGCATGCGGGAAGGAGATGAGTGGAAGACAGCCATGTTCACGCCACTGGGCACCTACGAGTATAGAGTTATGCCTTTTGGATTGCAAAATGGCTCCCACGTTTTTCAAGCGTTCATGCATCACGTGTTGGCGGGGCTCCTCTACAAGACGTGCGTCTGTTTCTTAGATGACATCCTGATCTTTTCGGAATCGCAGCAGGAGCATGACAGACACGTCAAGGAAGTGCTGAGCAGGCTGCAGCAGCATAGGCTCTACGCCAAGCTGGAGAAGTGCCAATTCGACGTGACGGAGGTGGATTTTCTGGGCTACAAGTTGTCTGACAAGGGGCTCGCCATGGACAGCGCCAAGGTTCGAGCGGTGTTGGATTGGAAAAGCCCGCGCAACCGGAAGGAGGTCCAACGATTTGTCGGCTTCGCGAATTTCTATCGCAAGTTCATCAAAGGCTTCGCTATGCAGACAGCGGCCATCACGGACACGCTCAGCTCCAAGAAAAAGAAGTTCATCTGGACGGAGCAGGCGGAGCGGTCCTTTCAGGCACTCAAACGTCTCTTCGCGTCGGAAGAACAGCTGCTGCATGTCGACCCCAGCAGGCCGATGAGGGTCGAGACAGACGCCTCGGACAGAGCCGTGGGAGCAGTCCTGCTGCAGAGAGACCCGCAGGGGGTTTGGCGGCCGGGGGCGTTTTACTCCAGGAAGCTCAGCAAGTCCGAACAGAACTACACCATATGGGACAGGGAGTTGCTGGCCATTCATGCAGCGTTCAAAGCGTGGAGGCACTTCCTGATCGGCGCCAAGCACAGTTCCTGAATCAGAGGCAGATACGTTGGGCTGAGTTCTTTGCGAACTTCGACTTCCGAATAGAGTATGTCCCGGGGGACACCAACATCATGGCGGACGCGCTCTCCCGTAAGCCACAGTATCTGGAGGACGCCACGCCAGCGGCCGCCATGCACATCTTCGCACCAACAGTGTGGGCGTGCGCTGCGGCGACAGTGGGCCTGGAGGCGGTGCGACGAGCGTTGCAGAATGACTCCTTCACGCAAGCAAAGATGGCAGAGGTGCAAAGGGGCACGGCAGCGACCGACGGGTTCCAGCTGAGAGATGGATTGCTCATCCGTAAAGGGGCCATCTACGTGCCGGGAGACGAACTTCGCGCCAAGGTACTGCATCAGCTGCACGACGCGCCCACTGCCGGGTACTTTGGCAAGGAGAAGACGGTGGAATTAGTCGCCAGGGATTTCTGGTGGCCCGGAATGAGAGGGGAGGTCGCGGACTACGTGGCGAGGTGCGACACCTGCCAGCGGGCCAAACCAGTGCACAGACCGCCGGCCGGACTGTTGGAACCGCTGCAAACTCCGGTCAAACCATGGGAGAGAGTGGCCCTGGACTTTGTCACGGATCTGCCCAGCTCGAGGGGCAAGACGGCCGTGCTGGTGGTGGTGGACTTGTTCTCCAAAATGGCACATTTCATCCCGTGTGCGAAGGTGGCCACGGCGGAACAAACCGCCAAACTGTTCATAGACCACGTGTTCAAGGTTCACGGTCTGCCACGGTCTATTCTGTCCGACTGCGAGCGGCAGTTCATCTCGAATTTCTGGCAGAAGCTGATGGGCTTCCTAAACGTCAAGATCAACCTGGCGTCGGCGAGACACCCGCAGACCAACGGGCAAGCGGAGCGGGTCAATGCCATCATGCAGCAGTACCTGAGATGCTATGCGAATCAACAGCCTGCGACGTGGGTGGATTACCTGCCGCTCGCCGAGTTCGCCTACAACAACACGAAGCACGTGTCCACGGGGGTCACGCCGTTCTTCGCCAACAACGGGAGGCACCCCAGAACCTTCCCGGGACTGGAAAGAATGGTGGAGGGGGAGCCGCAGACAGCAGATGCGTTCGCGTCGGAGTTGCAGGTGGTCCACGATCAGCTGCGGCGGCACCTGGAGCTGGCCAAACATGCATACAAGGTGCAGGCGGACAAACACAGAAGGGTTGGCGAAGAGATCCATGTGGGAGACTGGGTCTGGTTAGCAGCCCACGCAGTGCCGGCCAGGTCGTTGGCCAAGAAGAAACTAGGGCATAAGCAACTGGGGCCCTACCAAGTCGAAGAGCAGGTCAACCCGGTGGCTTTCAGGCTGGCGCTTCCGGAGGGTTCCAGAATGCATCCGGTGTTCCACAGATCGGTGCTCACTCCCTACAAGGCACCGCACAGGTTTCAGGAACCCGGAACGGCGCCGAGTCCGCTCAGGGAAAGAACCGGGCACGCGGGAGTGGCACAGGAGGAGCGCATCAACGAAGTCACGGAGATTTTGGACTCCAGGTGGGGGGAAGAGGGAGTAGAATACCTTCTCGCCAAGGAGGGCACCCCGGCCAGTGCGAACAGCTGGGTGCCGGGCTACGCCTTGGACGAACCTCTGCTCAAGGACGAGTTTCATGCCCTCTTCCCACATAGACCAATGCCAGCAGACCTTTTCGACGACTGGCTTTTCACTCCCACACTTTCTGCAAGCACGTTCCGGGGGTTCGACTCGGACGAGGACCCGATACGAGATGCCCGTTCCCCGGAGGGGTCACCCTCGGGATCTGCCTCAGAACCCTCGTATTGGTGGGACGATAGACCAGAGGAGCAGTGGCGCAAGAGGTGGCTGGAAGGTCCCGGACGAGCAACGCCGCCAGGAGGCAGTGAGGGAGAGACGGACATGGACGTTTTCGGGGACGACCTTGGTTTCGAGCACGGCGGCACAGAGATGGACGCGGAGGTGACCGTCGTCGACGAGAGCAGGGAGGAAGAACCGGGAGACTTCAAATGGAGGCCCACCACGGGAAGCGAACGGTATCCGACGTTCGTCCCTCTGCCGCAGCAGCACCCAGCTCCCGCACCGGAAGGAGGGGAGGGGGGAACGGGGGGCTTCGAGGGGGGATGGATGTCAGGGGTTCAGGAGCAGAGGCAAGGGCAAGGGAGGAAACAGAGAGCGAGGGGGAGGAGGCAGAGGAAAAGATGAGTGATGACGACGACCCGAGATCTCCAAGTCTTTCCAGTGAATCAGAAGATTCACAGAAAGGAGCACCAGTGGCCAGGGCAAGGGGGGAGCCTAGGGGGACACCCCAGGGAGATAGAGCCAGAGGGGACTCAGAGGAGAGCAGTTGGAAATCAGGACCAGCGTCACCGCCAGAGAGCAGGGAAGAGGAAGAGAGCCAGGGATCAAGCGCTGGCAGCTCACAACAGGGGGGAGGGCATGAGTCAGGAGTGGCCACACCTCCATCGGGGAGCGAAGTGACGGTTAGACGGAAAGTGGAAAGTTGGGCGCGCGCGCCAAGTTCAAATGCACAGGGAAGTGACGCAGTAGGCAGCCCTGAAAGAGAGCCAGGTCCTAAAGCCCGGCGCAAGGAGACAGGAGAGTCCGGGGGGTCGGCGTCAGAAGAATCCAGGAAGGAAGAGACCCCGGGGGGCAGAGGGACCCAGAGGAGAACAGTCAGGCGGAAAAGGTGGAGCAGGGCTAGGATATTAAGTTGGTGCGCAAGGGGCGGAGACTCAGACGGGACTTCGCCGATCTAGCCATTAGACGTAGAGTTGCACGCAGCAGCTTGAGAATGGAAACTGTAACTCAATAAAGACTTTTACTTAATGATCGCTGGCTAGCGTGATCCTCTGTGAGCTAGGATCTGGAAGCAGCTCTGACAGGTGTCATCTGCAAATTTGATCAGGATGCCCTTGAGTCCATCATCCAAGTCGTTGATAAAGATGTTGAATAAGACCGGGCCCAAGACAGAACCCTGTGGCACCCCACTAGTCACTCTTCTCCAGGATGAAGAGGAACCATTGATGAGCACCCTTTGGGTTCGGTCAGTCAGCCAGTTACAAATCCACTGAGTGGTAGCATAGTCAAGACCACATTTTACCAGCTTCTTTACAAGAATATCATGGGGCACCTTGTCAAATGCCTTGCTGAAATCAAGGTAGGCTACATCCACTGCGTTCCCTTCATCTACCAGGCTTGCAATTCTCTCAAAAAACGAGATCAGGTTAGTCTGACATGACTTATTTTTCAGAAATCCATACTGACTATTGGTGATCACAGCATTCCTTTCTAGGTGCTCACAGACTGTTTGCTTGATGATCTGCTCCAGAATCTTCCCTGGTATTGATGTCAGACTGACTGGGCGGTAATTATTTGGGTCCTCTCTTTTCCCCTTTTTGAAAATGTTCTAATATTCCTGGTAAGGGCCCTTTGAATCCCTCCTAAAAGAACAAAGACACCACAGTCTTATTCATAAGTAACAAAAACTAGTTTTACTTACCATCAGGCAGAGCAGAGTGTGATCCCTGAAGGCAGGCTTAAGGCTTAAAGTTACCAACAGGTTTACATCCATGTGCTTACCAGGAAAATACTCTTCAGCTTACAATCTCAATCCTTTGCAATCCTTCAAAAATACGCTACGTTGGGGCCCATAACCCTTTGTGGGAATGTTGAGGGTGGCAGGAGAGGATATATTGATGTATACTGATATCTTTCCTAACTTGCGCTAGCAGAGTGCGTTTCTTTCCCTTCTCTGACTGCAGACCTTCCTGGGCAGACACAGAGTCATCTGAGGGCTCTCGTGCCCAGATGCTCAGATGCAGGGAGTTCATGCGCAACCCCTTAATGGTCGAGATGGTGAGGAAGCCCAGATCCCACACATGTCCCAGCAACGAAGAGGCGGTGTGGGTGGTCCTGCACCCAGCAGAGCATCAGCCCCCACTGAGAGAGGGGCACCCCCGGCACCCCCCTGCTCTGGCACAGGCACCCTTGGAACCCAGCTGGCTGCTGTGGCAATAAACAAGGCTTCTGTTGCCATGGCAATGCTCCCTCCTTCCCTCCCACCCTGCGGCCAATGGGATGAGGGTTCCCTGGCTACAGCTGGCCTGGTCTGGCCTGCCCTGTGAGAAGCCCAGCCCAGGTAGGAGAGCTGCAAAGCCCGGCCACCAAGCGGCAGTCCTGCTCCCCACCCACCCAGCTCCCCCCGCTATGGATGACCAGCCTGTCTTGACGCACCCTGTGCCCACCCCCTTGGCAGGGGATCATCTTTGGGACGGTCCTTTCACAGCCCTTGTATCTGCTTAGCAGGGCTTAGCCTGACTCAGTCCCCATGAGGTCGGCTTCCTCCGCTACAGACCCTCCGTAGGGCAGAGAGGGCCCTTCGGAAGCTCTGGGTGGCTGTGGCCCAAGAGTGGCCTTCTCTGTGGTGGCTCCTAATCTGTAACTCCCTCCCCAGAGAGGCGTGTCTGGCACCTTCATTATAAGACGCACCTCCTGACCCTGCCCTTTGCCACTTGTCGTGTATTTTTAGGACTCAGCTCATTTCCACAAATTTAGCTCGTTTTAATATTGTGTCTCAGACCTGGGGCCTTGGGGTGAATTGTGGGTAAATAATATTCATAATCACAATAGGCAGTGTGGTGTAGTGGTTAGGGCTTGACCAGGACCTGGGAGAGCAAGATTCAAATCCTCCCTCAGCCTTGCAGATCCCTGGGCAACCTTGGGCCAGGCACTCTGTCTCAGCCTGTCCCACCTCTCAGGGTTGCTGTGGATGAGAGAGAGGGGAGGAGAACCATGCCCACCACCTTGACTCCTTGGAGAAAAGGTGGGGTATAAAAGAAATAGATTCAATAAATAAGAATAGTTCAGTGGCAGAGCGCATCCTATGTTAAACTATGGAACTCCCGCCAGGAGGAGGCAGTGATGACCACAAACTTGAATGTCTTTGAAAGAGGATTAGGCAAAACCACAGAGGATTGGGGGGGGCTATCAATGGCTACTAGCCAAGAGGGCAATGCTCTACTCCAGAGGCTTTCAACCTTTCTGAGTCCACGGCTCACTTGACCAACTACATTTTTCCCTGCGGCTCCCCTGTGGGGCTCAGGAGCCCAGTTAGCCCCCCCCCTTGCCTGCAGAGCTGGCAGCCCCTCACCCCTTTTCCAAACACTTGTGGAGTGTTCCCTCAGCCTCCTCTCCTCTCTCCTCTCCTTGGAGTCCTCTGGGCAGCCGCTGCTGCTGCCCCATGTCTCTGAGCTGCCCTCCTGCCCCAAAGAGAGGGGCCTCCCAGAGCCACCATTCGCCTGTGGGGCTTAGAGCCAGGGCTGCTGCAATAAACAGCTGTGCAAGCCTTGGGGAGGCAGAGACGCAAGAGGGCACCAGAGGAGGGAGGGAAGAAGTCCAGAGGCCAGTGTTGCCCATGGCACCCCTGACCACCATTCAGGGCACCTCAGGGTGCCACGGCACGCTGGTTGAAGACCACTGCTCCATGCAGTTGGAGACAGCAGTTCTCCTGGAAACCACAGGAGGAGAGCGCTGCTTGCAAGCTTCCCATTGGGCAGCCACTGAAAGAACAAGGTGCTGGACTGGAAGGGGCTACTGGCCTCATCGTGCAGGCTCTTCTCATGTTCTGATCCTGCTGTGCATGGCAGAAGGTCCCAGGGTTGGACCTCAGCACCTCCAGCTAAAATGGCCTTCCGTACTGAGGCTGGGAAAGACCACTGACCCTGCTCTTGCCATTAGAGAGTGAGGAGGGCTGCTTCCAGTCAGAGCCAAGGAGGCCCAGCTAAGTGGCCAAGGGGTGGGCTCCAGGCAAGGCCTCCCCTCCCTGGGCTCACACATCCAGACTGTGTCCGCCTCTGCCCTGGCAACGTCTTCTCCCTGCCTTTTTTGGCCAGTCTCCAGCTGCTCCTTCCTTCCTGTTTGGTCTCCAGGACCATTGCCTAGTGACGCACAATGCCACCCCCCTTCCCTTCCCTTCCCTTCCCCGGCTGCCCCCTGGGAGTCCAGGTCAGCCCAGCCCCTGCACTGCTCTCACGGGCCCTGTTTGCATCCCAGAAGAGCCAAGATGGAAGAGGAGCCCATTGAAGACGTGCCCATGGGGCCCTCGGAGGAAGAGCAAGAGCAGGGGGGTCAGAGGACCTCCTCCACCGCCCTGGAGGTGGAAGAGGAGATCATCCTGCCGGCTTCCACTTCCTTAGATGACGAAGACGAGGAAACCATCTTGCCCGTGTCCACATCCCTGGAAGGGGAAGATGGTGGCAAGGAGACGTCGCTCCCGCCTTCGGAGTGGGAGACCTCCGAGTCGCTGGTCCCGCAGGAGCAGAGCCCCAGCAACGACGGGTCTTCTTCCCAGCCTCTGGAGAGCTCAGAGCCCTCTTCTTCCTTGGCCTCCTCACCTTCCTCGTCGCCCGTTTCCTGGAGGAGGCAGAAGGAGAACCAGCTGCAACCCCTGCGGGAGGTGGAGGACACTGAGGAGGCCACGGCGGAGCTCAGCAGCATCCTTCCCCCGAGGAGCCTGGAGAAGAAGGCCAAGAAGAAGGGCGCCATGGTCAAGAAGGGAGCTCTGAGTAGGTGGCGCGGGATCTGACCCACAGGGCAGGGGGCTTCTTGGGAGGACTTTGGGTTGGCTGTGCCCGGGAGGAGGGGGTGAGGGTTCTAGGGGAGCAACATGTGGCACCTGGAAGCTCTGCAGGACAGGGATTCACAGCATCATAGAACTGGAGAATGGGAAGGGATCCCCAAAGGGCATCTAGTCCAGCCCCCTGCAATGAAGGAATCTCAGCTGGATCATACATGACAGATGGTCACCCAGTCTCTGCTTGGCGCTTAAAAACCGCCAAGGAAAGGGAGTCTACCACCTCCTGAGGGAGACCGATCCACTGTTGAACAGCTTTTACTGCCAGAATTCTACTGTGTTACCATCTTCCTTAAGGGATGCGGGTGGCGCTGTGGGTTAAACCACAGAGCCTAGGACTTGCCGATTAGAAGGTCAGCGGTTCAAATCCCCACAACAGAGTGAGCTCCCGTTGCCCGGTCCCTCCTCCTGCCAACCTAGCAGTTTGAAAGCACGTCAAAGTGCAAGTAGATAAATAGGTACCGCTCCAGCAGGAAGGTAAACGGCGTTTCCGTGAGTTTCTCTGGTTCGCCAGAAGCGGCTTAGGCCTGCTGGCCACATGACCCGGAAGCTGGACACTGGCTCCCTCGGCCAATAAAGTGAGATGAGCGCCGCAACCCCAGAGTTGGCCACGACTGGACCAGGGGTCCCTTTACCTTTACCATCTTCCTTAGTGAGTCAGGCAAACTGCCGTTCCAAATAATGCTTTTTGAGGGGGGGCAGGGGGTGAGTTTGTGGAACCAAAGCAGCGGGGCCATCAAAAAAGTTTGGGAAGCACTGATTTAAATCATTCCTATTTAGCCTTTCTGAAGTGAACTGAGCAGATCACGAAGCACCAACTCTTGTTGGGCTGGGCTTACGAGTTTATGAGTAAATGGCAACCAGTCCCTCGGAAGCCATTCCTCTCCTAATGCTGCTGGGCCGGATCCCGTCTCTCTTGCCAGACTACACAGCGAGGCCTGTGGTGCCGGCTGAGAAGGCAGAGCTGATATCGGTGGCCAAAGCGATGCACCGGGAGAACTTTGGCAAGAACGTCAAGGAGCTCTTCCACCTGGAGAAAGAGGCAGCCCTGAAGTCCATCGAGACAGGTGGGCGGAGCCTGCAGGCCAGGCAGATGTTCCAACCTGTAACGTGTGCGTGAGTATGCACAGGCACATGTGCAAAGTTCCGCTTTTAGGCAAAGAAAACCCAAGGCCCGCGTGCAGGAGGGGACCCCTTGCCTTGGCAGCAGCACATGTGGAAAGCATCTCAGCATCAATGCCAATTGCAAACTGAACATGAGGGAGCAGGATGGGACACGGGTGGCGCTGGGGTCTAAACCACTGAGCCTCTTGGGCTTGCCGATCAGAAGGTCGGTGGTTCGAATCCCCACAACGGGGTGAGCTCCCGTCGCTCTGTATCAGCTTCTGCCAACCTAGCAGTTCAAAAGCACACCAGTGCAAGTAGATAAATAGGTACCGCTGTGGCAGGAAGGTAGACAGCATTTCCATGCACTCTGGCTTCCATCATGGTGTCAGAAGCAGTTTATTCTCACTGGCCACACGACCCAGAAAGCGGTCCGTGGACAAACGCCGGCTCCCTTGGCCTGAAAAGCGAGACGAGCGCTGCAACGCCATAGTCGCCTTTGACTGGACTTAACCATCCAGGAGTCCTTTACCTTTTGCCTTTATGAGGCAGCAGTGTGACACAGCTGCAAGTGCAATTTCAGGCTGCATTGATACAACCGTAGTCTCCAAATCAGGAGAAGAATTAGTTCCATTTTATTCTGAGCTAGTCAGGCCTCACCTGAAGTCCTCTGAGCGGTTCTGGAACAGCTTAAGAGGTGGAGGGCTCCAGGGGAATGGAGAGCTAGTCCTGTGCGGACAGGTCAGAGGAACTGGGTGTGCTGAGCCTGGAGAAGAGAAAGAGAGGGGGCGACAGGAGTAGTCTTCTTCTTCTCCTCCTCCTCCTTCTCCCAAGGCCTGACAGGATCTCCCAGCCAGAAGGGGCTGCTGTGGCTGGTTCTCTGCTGCCTGCGAGGGCAAACGAGGCACCCATTTGCCAGTGGAGCCAGCGGGCTTTCGCATCACGGGAGTTCCTTGAGCAGAGGCTAAATGCCCACCTGCTGGCGATTCCCACAAGATCCCCTCCGTCCTGACTCTCTGAGTCCCTCTTGCTGCTCAAGGATGAGCTAGGACTACAGACGGCCTCCCCAAACTCCACTTCCGAGGGTTTCTGGCGGGACCATTTCTGCCACTGGATGTACTCGAAGCCCAGCATTTGGGGGCTGAAGAACCCTCTTTTCTCTCTCCCCAGGTAAGACACGAGAGGACCATAGATGCCAGCTACGCTGTGCCAGCAGGGGCAGGCCCCCATGAGGAGATGCCAGGCCCCCCACAGGGTTTCTGCCACCCCCAAACCATACTGGCTGAGGAGGTAATCCCCATTCCCAGCAGTGGGGTTATGAACAGGGGAAGCAGCTGGATCCTGGCCCCATCTGTTGGCCCACCTGGCACAGCAGGATCCGCTGTGGCTCTTCAGGGTCTTGGGCAGAGAGAGAGGGGCTTTCCCCAGCCTCCCACCCCAAATCCAGTGGGGTGGAGGGGGCAGGGGCAGACCCCGTGAGCTGTGCTCTGGCCCTAGCTATGGACCTTCCCTTCAAAGCTTCCTCAGACAAGCAGCACCCCCACACCCAAAGTCTGTTTCAGCGTAGAAGGGCACAGCTTGGCATGGGATGCCCCTCTGTCTCCCGGCCCAGAAGCTGTTCGGCAGTCTGAACGGCGGCAGCAGCAGCCCTTGCCCTCTCCCACGGGGTCAGGATTATGCCAAGGAGGCGTTTGGGCTCTCTAGAGGAAGGTTGCAGGAGTAGATGGGGCCTTTTCTGCTCTTACAATATGCCTTTAAAGCACATTCAGAGAGCGACTGTCGTTTACCCGTCAGCCGCTACAGTCCTTCCCACAGGGGTTAGGCTCAGCCTGGTAGAGGCAGCGCCTGGTGGTCTGGAGCAGCCAAGCCCAGAGCTCAGATATCAGGGAAGGAATGGGGGGAAAGCTCCTCACCTGTGCCAGTTTGGCCCAGGCAGTGGGGGGGCTCAGCTCCCCTGCCTCCCGTCTGCCTGAAAAGCCGCCTCTCCCACAGGCCTCTATATCGGCTGGCGCTGCCCAGAGTACCTGTGGGACTGTTTCCGCGTGGGCGACGAGTCCAAGTGTTTCTGCGGGCATCTGCTGAAGCAGCACCAGGTCTATGTAGGTAAGTCATGGGGGGGGGAGGTAAGGAGCTGGCAGTCAAGTCGTTGGTCCTGTCTGAGAGAGGGACCTGCGGGCATCGGAACCAAGGGCAATTCTGAGCCCTGCAGTAGAAGTGGCAGGCCCCCCCCCCATTGGTTTGCCCACAGCCCTTGATGTGCAGGTCTCCTGCTTCCGCCCATGGAGGTTCCACTTAGCTCTCAGGGCAGTTCCTGCTTGATGTGCCCTCTGTCAATGTGCCCAATGCTAATGATGGCCCTCAGGTGACAAATGCAGTCATCATCTCACAAAGAAACGCTCAGTGGCTCGCTCAGTTTTCAATTCTTGGATCCCCAGAATCAGCGGCGGAGGAAGCTGCTCAGGCACCTGGGGTGGGGCGCCCAGGGGTGGGGCAAGCCCCCCATAGGAGTGGGGCACACTGCGGGGCCTCTGGAGTCCGCCTGCCTCCTCCCACTCAGCTGCCCTACAACTGGGGGGGAGGCAGCAGGCAGACCGTTTGGGCAGTGCAGAGTGGTGGCTTAGGTGCGCTGTGGGCTCCATGGTGAGTGCCGCCTGGCATTTTGTCACCCCCCCCCCTCCAGTAGTGACACCTGGGGCGGACCGCCCCCCTGCCCCCTTCCTTCGCCCCTGCCCAGAATGAGAAGGGACTGGGGAGGCCATGCAGACTGACCCCACCCCCAAACTCACAACTGTGCATAGCTGTCAACGTTTCCTTTTTTAAAGGGAAATTCCCTTATTCCGAATAGGATTCCTCGTAAGAAAAGGGAAAAGTTGACAGCTATGCAACTGTGCCGTGTTTCATCTACAGTGTAGAAAGCTGGCACACCTAGGGCATGCCCGGGGCAGGCTCTGCTGCGGCAAATCTTGCACAGTGATGGCACAGGAGATATGGGGCACGTTCAGCTCCACAGGGTGGGACACCTGTCTCTTGCCACAACTCGTCTCTGAGCGGCTCCTGCCTTTGCTTTCAATGCCCCCCAAGGACTTCCCCAGCCCCTCCCTGGGCTCCTTCAGTCCCCGTAGCTCCTCCTGACCAGCTCACTGCCGCTCCTTTCTCCAGACAGGCGGGCGACCGTGTCCTGCACCCTGCAGGGGTGCAAATGCCAAGCCTTCATGTTCATCCCCTCCCGCCCAGAGGAGGTGGGCGAATTCTGGCTGCGGAGGAGAACTGGCTTCGACCCAGCGGCCTGGCGGGCCAAATGCCGCTGCAAGCACACCCACGAGGAGCACACGCCCAGTGGAGCCCGGGGCTGCGGTGCCCGAGGTGGGTGTGGGGTCCCTGGGGTGCAAGGAAGGGCAGAGGGTGCCAGGCATGAAGGCCTGCCCACTTCAGTGGGTAGGACAAGATGACCCTGGGGGCCCCTTCCAATTCTACAGTTCTGTGATTCAGGTAGTGGGTGGGATGAGCCGTTCTGTGAGGGGGGGGGGGCAAGTGGGTTGCACCACGCCAGCGAATCTTCATTTTTCTCTGTGCCTAAGCCCATATCCTTGAGGGTCTCTTGGCTGCTCCTGTAAGAAATAGGATTTCAGGAGAATCAGAACCTGAATGTCCATTTGTTCCCATTCAGATTTAAAGAGCAGTTTTCACAGAGAAAGGGCTGGGGCAAAAAGAAAAGGGCACTCAGACACAGTACTTTAAATTGTAGACGTGTGCCTAGAAAGTGTGGGGCAAAAGCTTAGTGTGAGCCCCCTGGTTTTACGGAAATCCCTTGTCGCCCTACACTCTGAACAGCCCTTGTTCTTGCTGTGGGGGACACAGTTCATAAACCCTTGAAATGACCCCCCCCAAGCGGCCTCTTTGGGGTCTTCCCATGAGCCCAGGAGAGTTGAGAGGGGCACACAGCCCGGCCTCACATGGTGTCCTGCCCCCACCCCAGACAGGACTCCAGACCCTCCAAGTCTCCCTATTTTCCAGGGACATCCCTGACTTAGAGAAGCCGTCCCGGTTTCTGATTTGATCCCGGAACGTCCCCCTTTCCCTTAGGATGTCCCTATTTTGATCAGAGAAATGTTGGAGGGTATGGAGTTATGTGACCCTGAGCCGCCGGAAGGCATTTTAAAAATGCTTAATGTTTTTATATATGTTGGAAGCTGCCTAGAGTGGCTGGGGAAACCCAGTAAGATGTGTGGGGTTTAAAGAGTAAAATTATCGTGATGGAATGGGATTGTCCCTATTTTCACTGGAGAAATGTTGGAGGGTATGGGACCCGAGGAGGGCCAGTTCACACATTTCAGCCTGCTAGCCCTCTCTGTATTACAGAGACCCAGCAGATCCTCCCATGCCTGGAAATGGGTGGCCCAAGGGGGCCTCTTCCCCCACTTTCTTCACAACAGCCCTGCAAGGTTGGTTCCTGCCTTCTTTCAAGCTGCTTAACGTGATATTCAGGGCTGTGTGGGACCCTCTCCCTGGGCCAGAGATGCCCCCCACACCCCAGACTGGCATCCCACCCCCCAAGCACTGATGCCCCGCTCTCTTTCCGCCCTCTAGGCTGCTCCTGCCTGGCTTTCACCTCCAACTTCTTGTGTGCTGCCTGCGACCGGCGCTGGGAGGAGCACGAGACTTTCTTTGAGTCGGAGGAGACGCGGCGGAAGGGGGGCCGGCCGTGCGGTACGGGCAGGAGGGGAGCAAGGGAGGGGGCACTGTGGGGGCCACATTTTCCCCAGCCTATCCTTCTGGTGCCCACAACTGAAGCTAGTCAGTTTCCCATCCTTCCACCCCAATTCCATGGGGCTCTGCTCCAGCGGAAGCTCGTGAAGCACCGAGGGCAGCCCCACAGAGAGCGCATTGCAGTAGCCTGGCCTTGAGGTTGCAAAGGCAAAGATCAGGGGTCAGTAGACTTTTTCAGCAGGGGGCCGGTCCACTGTCCCCCAGATTTTTGTCGGGGGCTGGACTATGTTTTGAATGAATTCCTATGCCCCACAAATAACCCAGAGATGCATTTTAAATAAAACGACACATTCTACACATATAAAAACACGCTGATTCCTGGACCGTCCGCAGGCCAGATTTAGAAGGTGGTGGGGCTGAATCTGGCCCCTGGGACTTTTTTTGCCTACCCATGGCATAGATTAGCACACTCTGCCGCTCTCTTTCCTTGGATATGTTACTCCAGTAAGCCAAGCCAGACCTGTGTGCTCTGAATTTACCTTCTGAAATTGTGGAGGTCACCCTAACTTTTCACGAAACTGCTGCCAGCCTTGCCATGGTGCCTCTGAACTCTGCGTATTAGCTGGGATTCTTGCATTGCAGGGGGCTGGGCTGGATGACCCTTTGGGGTCCCAATTGTATGAACAAAGTAGCATCCTCATTTTCATCCCTGCAGTTACCCTCATGTTCAAATTCAGATTCTACAACCACCTGGGAATTTTTCCACTCAATATTCTGGTTTCGCAGCCTCCGCGATCCTTCCTGGAGAGCCAGCCTTTGGGTGCTGTGTCCTCCTGGCTTCCCGGGGCCCTTCCTCCTGCCCCCTGCCAGGCTCCGTCCCACACCTGCCTCTCTCTCCCCCAGGAGAAGCCTATCTGCCTTTTGCCGAGATGCCCGACCTGCGCGATGCCGTCCTGACGGGGCACTCCGAGGACAGCTCTGCCTACCAAGCCCTGCAGGGCCAAGCCTTCCCGGCCCTGCCTGCCCCCTCTGGCTCACGCGCTCTGCCTCTTCCCCCCTCAGGGCCCCGGAGGATAGTGGAGAAGGACCACAAGAAGGCCTGAGGGTGGCCGGCGGACGGGACCCCCCCCCACAGCGAGAGGCAATAAAGAGAGGCTGCTCTAGCCGGCCGCGTCTGGGCGTCTCTTCCGGGCCCCTGGGGGGTGGGGGAGGGCTCTGCGGGGAATCCAGGGCCAGAGGGGGCTTTGGGGCAGGAGAGGGGGCAGGATGGGGTTCCTCCACGCATGACCAGGATAGTCCTGTTCTCACAGGGGCCAAATACTCCAAAGAACCCAGGGATCTGGACAGACTGCCTCTGGCCCTGGAAGTTCTGTAGAAGTTCTGAGAAGAGCTTGGCCACAGCGTCCTGTTCTCACAGCCAGGTGCCACGAGGGGAAACCCTCCAGCTGCAACTCTCCTGTGGCTTCCAGAAACTGGGATTCAGAAGCAGCAACGCCTCCAGCCACAGAGCACAGCCATTGTGTCTAGCAGCCTTCAATAGCCCTCCACTCCATCAGTTTCCCATTTCCAAGTTGGTGGCCAGCATGGCCTCCTGTGGCTGGGAGTTCCACAGATTAATGATGTCCTGAGGACTTCCTTTGCACAATGAGGCTCCCACAGTAGCTGCCTCACAGGAAGAATGGGCAGCTTTTTCTGAACCAGCTACCAGCTGGGGCTTCCGTGGCAGCCTTGGAGAGGGGTCAGCTGGCAGGGGGGGCTAGGGCAGGGCCCCAAAGAATGAGCCAGGGAGTGCCACCCTCCAGGCCAATGGGGGGGCCCAGTGCCTTTTTTTCTAGAAAAAAGCTGAAGCTGTTACAGGAAGGGCTTGTTCTGGCCCTGGCCCCAGCCTCCCCATTTGCCTTGCAGGGGACTGCACTCGCTGACCCTCGGGGTCCCTTCCCATTTTGAGATTCCTCCTGCCAGTCCTCGTATTACCCGGGGCTCCAGCCCCACTGGCGTTGGTGACTTGGGCGCCTCCAGCCGCTGCTGCGCCCGCCCTGCCCCAACCCTTGTGAGCGCTGTCAGCGATGTGTCCAGGGCACACTCAGCCAGCAGCAGAACTTGCTGCATAGCAGGGGGAAAACATCACTTGCCACACTGCCCATGCTCACATTCCCCAAGGAGGAGTGGGACGTGTGCTCTGGCCAGTCCGGGGGGGGGGCAGTGGCCTGGTCCCAGCAAGGCTTTCCCCATGACACAGCTCCCCATGCGGCTGAGTGTCGGTGGGGGGAGGGGCTGCCAGTACTGTGCGCTGCAGAAAAAAAAGCACTGGGTGGGCCTTTCCCCCACCTTTCTCACTAGCTGCTACGGATGCGGGTGGCGCTGTGGGTTAACCCACAGAGGCTCTTGGGTCTGCAGATCAGAAGGTCAGCAGTTCAAATCCCCACGACGGGGTGAGCTCCCGTTGCTCGGTCCCTGCTCCTGCCAACCTGGCAGTTCGAAGGCACGTAAAAGTGCAAGTAGATAAATAGGTACCGCTCCGGCGGGAAGGTAAACGGCGTTTCTGTGCGCTGCTCTGGTTCGCCAGAAGCGGCTTAGTCCTGCTGGCCACATGACCCGGAAGCTGTACGCCGGCTCCCTCTGCCAATAAAGCGTGAAGAGCGCCGCTACCCCAGAGTTGGCCACGACTGGACCTGATGGTCAGGGGTCCCTTGACCTTTAGGAGCACAATGGCCAGAGAGTTGGATGGAGAGCTGAGCTGGAAGCAGGAGACCCAGAGACCCGCTTGCTCTGTGCTGGGTATCCAAAGCCGCGACTGTTTGGGGGTTGATGCTGTGAGCCCCTCCAGCCTGCGCTCAGGTTGTAGAGCAGTGGAAATGAAACCGGATACCCTAAACAGCACAATGGCAGGACTCTTGAGCAAGAAGGACGGTAGGAGGGTGGCAGCAGAGGAAGGATGAGGCCCTGCCTGCTTAGCCTCTGCAGGCTGGAAAGCAGGCCCATTGCTGGGGGGGGGGGTGAGGAAGGCCCCCGCCAGGCGAGGGAGGGTGGCAAAATCAGCTAAAGATATGTCTAGAAATAAAAATATTGGCTAGGAGGTGCAAGATCACCTAACCATGGCTCTGATGGTGAGGCCCCCTTGTGGGTGGGCCCCTTTCTGGGCTGAAGGGCCAAACTCCTTGCACCTTCCGCTTGTCATTTCCAAGCAGCCCAGGCCATCAGAGGAGACCCCCCCCCCATTCGCTCCTGGCCCATTGCTTGTGGCCAGAGATGTCTGGGCTGGAACTTAGAGGGGCAGAAAAGAGCACCTGGCTGCGTGCCCGCTGCCCCTTCCCCCTTCCTGGCAGGGGAGGGCGATGGCACGCCTTGGGCACAGGGCTGCTTCGGGTGGATCTTGCGGGAACTCAGTTCCGCCCCCTCCCAAGAGACTGAGGCGGGTGTTCAGGGTGGGTTTCGGCGCCTCTTCTTCTAGAAAAAGAGCACTGGCCATTGCTGTGAAATGGACCCAGCAAAAGATGGGGGGGTCAGCTGAGATTCCCCCCCCGCCTGCATTTCCAGATTTCCTTGTCTCCCTCTCTAAGCAATCCTCGCGCAGCTAATGAGCGGGTGGCGAATGGACGTTTGCACCGGCAGAACGAGATTTGAAACGCCTCTAGATGAAATATACAAATCTCCTCGCCCAGCAGCCACGCGTTTCCCGGCGCCGCCCTCCGGCCGCTAGGGGGAGCCGGCGGCCCTCCCGCCCGGCCCCTCTGGGCGCCGCCTCCGTGGCCGCTCCTTCCGCCTGGCGCGCCACGTGGTCCGCGAGCGCCTCCGCCTCTTCCTCCTCCTCCGGCGCCGCGAGTTCGATCCCCGATGGCGGCGGCGGCGGGGGGCGCCTTCCCGCGCGCCCTCTTCCCGGGCTACTTCCAGGCGGGGCCGCCCAGCCGCAGGCGCAGCGCCTCCCGGGCCAGCCCGCTGGTGGCCGGCTGGGGCTGCTACGGGCAGGTGCTGCCCGACCCCGCGGCGCCCGGGCAGGTGAGGGGGCGGGGCCCAGGACAGAGGGGGAGGCGTCCATGACAGAGGGGGAGGAGCCCAGGACAGAGGGGAGGGGCCAAGGACAGAGGGGAGGAGCCCAGGACAGGGGGCGGGGCCCAGGACAGAGGGGGAGGGGCTGAGTGAAGGTGAGGAGGGGCCTGGTCGGGGGAGGAGCCCAGGACAGAGGGGCGGGGCCAAGGACAGAGGGGAGGGGCTGAGTGAAGGTGAGGAGGGGCCGGACCGGGGGAGGAGCCCAGTACAGAGGGGGCGGGGCCGAGGACAGAGGGGAGGGGCCGGGCCGGGGGAGGAGCCCAGGACAGAGGGGGCGGGGCCGAGGACAGAGGGGGAGGGGCTGGGCCGGGGAGGAGCCCAGTACAGAGGGGGAGGGGCGGGCGCCCCCTCCTCGGTGGGCACCCTGCCTTCCCTCTGGCTGCCTGGCTGCCGCCAGGGGGTGGGTATTGGGGACCCCCCTCTCGCCGCCAACGCCCCCCTCTCTTTGCCCCACAGGACCTGCCACGCTTCGTCCCCCGCCGCCTCCCGAAGGGCATCGGGGAGAGATGGACGCCCAGCGAAGCCGCCCCGCTGCCCCTGATGCTGCCCAATGCTGGTGAGCGCGCCCTCGAGCAGGAGAACCCGCCACCCCAGTGGGGCTGCTGCCAGGGGTGCCAACCTGAATCATATAAGGGGGGTGGGCAAGTGAATAGATCACATGACACGGTGCACGTACATCATTTGAATGGCAACGCCCATCAACTTGGGTGGGCATGCTTTATTGGGGGTGGGCAAAACCCCCTGGCCCCTCAGAGTTGGCGCCAAGAGATGCCGCTGATCAGAATGTCAGAGTAGCCCCATCTAGTCCAGCATCCTGTTCACGCAGCGGGCAAATGCCCCAAAGAACTGAGACAGACTGCCTCTAGGCCTGGAGGCTCCCAAAGAGCATCAGAAGACCCTGGCTGCTGGATCCGGCCAAAGCGGCCGTCCTGTTCTGGGACCCTGTCTCCCAGAGGCCAAGCTGATGCCCAGGGGAAACCAGGGGGCAGAACACAGGCACAACTCTCCCCTCCGGTGGGTTTCCAACAACTTGTACTGGGAAGCTTTGCTGCCTCTGTGGCGGGAGAGCGGAGCCATTGGGGCCGCCAAGAGCCTCTCCTCCTCCTGGAATTGATCCAGTCCTCTTCTCAAGCCCTCCAGGTTGTGGTCATCTCTGCCTCCAGTGGGAGGGAGTTCCACAGTTTAGCCAGGCTCCTGTGAACCGGCCATTTGCTTTCTGGGGTGTCAGGCGGAAGCCTCTGCCTGGAGACATTGGGGACCAGTGCCGGTGGCAGACGGATTCTCCTTCTGTCCCAGGCTGCAGGGTGCCCCCCGTGACTCCCCAAGACATCCTTCTGCAGGGACTGATGCTGCGCTCCTCGGAAGCCACCAACTCTGGCTCTCAGGCTGCCCTGGGCTTCCCAGATCAGGTAGTCAAGAGGGGACCATCGGGGGGGGGGGGGTTGGAGGGCATCTGTGGGGGGTGAGACCCCAGGCAAATGCTCAGCCTCTCCCCTCTCTGCTCCCACAGCTGGGCGCCTTCTTTGTGGACTATCCTGACGTGGCCTTTGGCACCATGGGGCAGCTCCTGCAGGACAACTTCCACCTGGGAGATGTGCCAGTCCAGGTGAGTGACCCTCCCTTGTCGCGGCCCAGAGAGTTGGGTCCTGCCCCTCTGGTGTGGGGCAGAGCAAAGGGATGCTGGTGGAGGGAGGAGCCTCCTTCAGGCCGGGAGTTTGTTTGTTTGTTTGTTTCATTGATAGCCCACCTTTTAATACGTGGTGATCCTCACAGAACTCTAGCCCAATGGTTGCCGTTAATTGGATCTGAACTGATTTTAGAATGAATTGATTTTAGAATGCTGTATTATTTTACTGTTGTTAGGCACTCTGAGCCCGGCTTCGGCTGGGGAGGGCGGGATATAAATAAATTATTATTATTATTATTATTATTATTATTATTATTGATCTCCCCCTCCTCTTTTAATCTCCCCCTGGGCCAAGAGGCACTGACCGGCCTGAGGTAGCTTAGCTTCATGTCCAAATGGGGGTTCAAACCCTGGTCTCCCAGTCCAACACTAACCACTGGACTGCACTGCTGTCTTGACTTGAGGCTTGCTTGGGTTCCCTGCTTTCTTCTGTTCCCTCCTGGCTGCCCCGTCTCTTCTCCTCCGTCAGGAGGAGCAGCAGCAAGTTCTCAAACTCTCCCCACGACCCTGCCAGGTAGGCTAGTCTGAAGGGGGGGGGGAGAGGGAGACTCTTTCCCGGGGCTTCGCCTGACCCTCCTGGCTGCTTCCATCCCCTGCAGAGGAAAAAGCGGCGCAACGTCTGCCGAGTGAGCCACCTGCTGAAGCACATTGATGCCCCTGATGCCGTGAGGTGAGTGACTCGCCTTGGTCAGGGTGGGGGGCAAAAGCGGGGCAGGCGGGTCTTGGGGCTGGCGCTCTGGGTTAAACCACTGAGCCTAGGACTTGCTGATCAGAAGGTCGGCGGTTCGAATCCCCATGACGGGGTGAGCTCCCATTGCTTGGTCCCAGCTCCTGCCAACCTAGCAGTTTGACAGCACGTCAAAGTGCAAGTAGATAAATAGGCACCACTCCAGCAGGAAGGTAAGTGGTGTTTCCATGCGCTGCTCTGGTTTGCCAGAAGCGGCTTAGTCCTGCTGGCCACATGACCCGGAAGCTGTACACCGGCTCCCTCGGCCAGTAAAGCGAGATGAGCGCCGCAACCCCAGAGTCAGTCACGACTGGACCTAATGGTCAGGGGTCCCTTTACCTTTTTAGATCAAGACCACCCCAGAAACATCATACATACATCACAGAAAAGGCGGTCTAAAACAGAAATTTGAATGTTGTTTTTCTCCTGTCCTGGTTTATCTCCTGTCTGGCAGGTCACTTGATTGGATTGCCTGGGGAGCCTGGCCAGTCTTTTGTAATCATAAATGCTTAGTTCCTGGGCCAGGTCACAGGCTCACACCCTATTCATCTCTTAAATGTGCCCTTAAGACAGGATTTGTGAGGAAAGAGACAATGGGGAGGCTTTTCCATTTTCCTTGACCTTTCAAAGAAAACATTTGTTCAGTTTGGGAATCAAAAATGGTCCCAGGTCGGTCTTCCTGCGCTGATCTATGTACGTGCTTGGTTGGTACATGTATGAACATTGAACATATATCTAAGAGCTCCAAATTCCTATCGCACCCCACAGCTGCAGCTTCTTTGGGGGCAAGAGCATCATGCGCCTGTGCCGGGACTGGCTCTTTGAGCTGCCCCTGGAGCTGATGGCCGACTGGCTGCACGAGGACCTGGCGGAGCAGTGGAGGCGCCTTTCCTTCGACGAGACCCCAACCGGGGGGGCCTTGGCCTGGCTGCCCAGAGAGGGCAGCGGGGGCCCGTCGTCCAGGGGTCGCCTGGTGTACCCCTCCGGGGAGGCCATGAACCAGCTCTGTATCCTTTCCCGGGGGCAAGAGGCGCTTGGGTGCAGCCAGCTGGCAAGGGAGAGCTCTGGGGCTCTGACCTTAATAATAATAATAATAATAATAATAATAATAATAATAATAATAATTTATTTATACCCCTCCCTTCCCGGTTCAAAAACCGGGCTCAGGGTGGCTAACAACAAATTTAAAACACTTAATTATAAGAGCAGCATAAAATACAGTATAAAGACATGAATAACAATAAAATTAAAAAATCAATTAGATAATCGCCAGGGCTAGCTGGCTGAATTGGTCCTACTAGGGCCACCGAGGAGGCCAGGGGAGAATTAGCTGTGGGATCTTAGAGCGGGTGATCTTCATAAAAGGGGAGTGGGGGGGGGGAAGAGAAGGGAAGTGAAGGGAAATAAAAGATCAGGCTAAGTTCAAATTGAAAGCCAGGCGGAATAGCTCTGTCTTACAGGCCCAACGAAAGGAGGTTAAATCCTGCAGGGCCCTGGTCTCATGGGACAGAGCATTCCACCAGGTCGGAGCCATCACTGAGAAGGCCCTGGCCCTGGTGGAGGATAGTCTGACTTCCTTAGGGCCCGGGACCTCTAAACTATGGTTATTCATGGACCTTAAGGTCCTCTGAGGGGCAGACCAGGAGAGGCGGTCCCGTAGATACGAGGGTCCTAAGCCACAAAGGGCTTTAAAGGTCAAGACCAGCACCTTGAACCTGACCCTATGCTCTTCCGTGAATCTTGCATGTGGGTTTTCTGGGTGGTCTCTCTCTCCCCCTCACCCCCCCCGTCTGCCATGTTCCTCCCCCTGCCATACCTCTCCTTCCTCTCCCTCGAGACCCCCCCCCCGTACCCCTTCCTTAGCTCTTTCATCAGGCTTCCAAGACGTGGCTCTGAAGCCCACCGCCAGCGGCTCCCTGAGTCCTCGAACCCGTGGCCGCCCTGCCCAGTTTGAGCTCAATGGCCGGGTCCAGCAGGTGGCAGCTGCCCAGGTTGACGGCATTGGTGAGTGAGGCGTCCGCCAGAAATCGCTGCCCTTTCTCCCCCAGTATTATTCCGAGGGTGCTAAGCCTGGTCTCTCTGCTCTTCACCCCCCATGCGCAGACTTTGTTGGGGTGCGCTCAGATTACCACTGCGGCGCATGGAAGGTGAAGCCGGGAGGAGCCCCCTGCCTTCTCCAGGTGGTTGGCACAGAGACCCCTTGCTCCTCCATCGCAGTCAGGTAAGAGGGAAGCAAGGGGGGCTTGTCCCACCTTTTAATTTTTTAAAAAACCTGCCCTTTTGATGTGGAGGCAGAGTCATGTTTGGGTTCAGCCTCCTCAACTCTCTGGCCCCTCTTGCTGCGTTCCGAAGGCAAGGAAGGATTGGACCCTGATTAATAAAATACACACAAGGCTTGGCCAGCAAGGCTCTGGGAGGAAGTGCCAATAATAATCCGCCACACCCTGGTCTAGGCCCCTTTTATTAACAAAAGAACTTTTAGCACAGCGCTTGTAAGAACCAATCAGATTTCCTCTGAGCATTTCAAAAACACATGGGACAAAGTCAGATCAGAGAAATCCTTGTAACTACAAAGAAACTATTTCCTACTTGAGCATGCATACATAGGTAAAGGTAAAGGGACCCCTGACCATTATGTTCAGTCGTGGCCAACTCTGGGGTTGCGGCGCTCATCTCACTTTACTGGCCGAGGGAGCCGGCGTACAGCTTCCGGGTCATGTGGCCAGCAGGACTAAGCCGCTTCTGGCGAACCAGAGCAGCGCACGGAAACGCTGTTTACCTTCCCGCCAGAGCGGTACCTATTTATCTACTTGCACTTTGATGTGCTTTCGAACTGCTAGGTTGGCAGGAGCAGGGACCGAGCAATGGGAGCTCACCCCGTCGCGGGGATTCGAACCGCCAACCTTCTGATCGGCAAGTCCTAGGCTCTGTGGTTTAACCCACAGCGCCACCCGCGTCCCATGGATACATAGTTCTGAGTAAATAAAATAGGAATCAAGGAGGAATGTGTTTAGCTAACCCCGGAGGTCCTAAACAGCAGTAAACAGGAAAGGAAGGACAGGTAGTATTTGCCATCTCCTTGTGATCTCTCCTCTGGCCCTTAAAATCTACCTAAAGATTAGCAAACTACATCAAAGCTACCTTCTATCTTTATGGCCCAGGATGTCCGGTGAAGCAACCGGTCAGAATGCTGATACGTGCCTGTGAGGCAGAGAAAATGAACAGTAGAGAAGATGGGCAGAGATGCAGAAGCTTGTGGGATTTGATCAGAAATTATTGTCAATGAATCAAGCCCAGTCAAAGCAATGCTTTCATCGCTGACACAATGGCGTTCTCCATTTTTTATAATTCCTCTTAGCAATCCCACCTGACCCCACCTCTCATCTCACCTTCAGCTTTCCCGGGGCCAAGAAACTGTCCTGTGCCCCACCCCAACCACCCCCCTGGCCCTCTCGGCATGCCCAGAACACTGGATTCATCACCCTTTTATCTAAACGAAGAAGCGCCACTGTCAAACTGTTGGGAAGAAAAGAGAGAAGTATTGCCAGCCCACAGAGAATCTCCTGGGGAGGGGCGTCTGGGTGCCACCACAGAGAAGGCCCTGCTGTGCTGCGTCCCAGCCAATCCCCCCGGTGGCTCCAGAACCCCTTTTTATGTGTACTGCTAATGCTAATCATCCCTTAAATGTTCTTTATTACTTGTGGTTAACTGATCTTAATTGATGCTTTTAATATTCCTTAGCAGTTTTATTGCAAGCAAGTCTAGTGGGATACACGGTAAATCTTGCTACTAAATCTTGCTACTTGAGAGGCTGCAGTGGGGCAGGCCTGGGGCTGGAGCTAAGTCTGGGGAGGGGGCCGGGGGTCTCTGCATCTCCTGCTGCGCATGATGCCTCTCCTGTCTCCCTTGCAGCCCCCACCTGCCTGGTGAGCTCTCCTTCTGCACCCACGGAGGAGCCCTATATGTCTGGAATGTGGAGACAGGGTGAGCACTTGCGGGGCTTATAAGAGCCCCCCTCGTCTTGTATGCAGATGAGGATGGATGGGGGGGGGAGAAGACATGCTTGGCCCTGTCTCTGGAGGGGAGGCGGGCAAAGGGAGGGTTCAAAAGCCCCTGAGGATTACATTTTGGAGTGAGGAAAGGAAAGGGAATGAGAAGTTACTTTGGAAAAGCTTTCTTCCGATTTCTGCCCCCTTGAAACAGGCAAAACAGAGAATGCTGAAATTCCTTGGGTGACTTTCTCTCCCAATAAACAAAGGGCTGTTTTTAAAAAAATTGTGGAGTTGGAAGGTTCCCCAGGGGTCATCTAGTCCAGCCCCCCCCCCCCGGCGCATGACGCAGGAATCTCAGCTAAAGAAGTCCTGGCAGCTGGCCATTTGACCCCTGTTGAAAAACCTCCCATGAAAGAGAGTCCAGTGTTGGAGTCATCAGCGACTCAACCTTCGTATTTGGGGCTTCAGGTTTGAGTATTGTAAGAACCCGGCTATGTACTGAGATGCCCCGGGGGATGCAGTTGGGCACTTCTGATCTGCAGACTCAGGGGCGTTCGAAAGGGAGACCTTCCCCCAAGTGCAACAGGGCGAGGTCTGTGCCGGCAGCCACCCCGGGCCCAGGCCCAGAAGCCAGCCCCTTCTCCTGCCCCCTTCCTGGAAGACTCAGGATGGATAAAAGGAAGTTACCGTATTTTTTGCTCCATAAGATGCACCTGACCATAAGACGCACCTAGTTTTTAGAGGGGGAATGCAAGAAAAAAAAATTATTTAAAGGGAGCGCTGAGCAGAACCTGTATGCATCCCGGAGCGTGTGTGCGGCGCTCGCTTTAAAGAGCCACGGCGCTTGCAGGCTTCTCCCCAAGGAGCCCGTCACTGACCGGCTGCCCTTCTTCCTCCTCGGGGAAAAGCCCCCCAAGAGTCGCACACACGCTCTGCGCTGCTCTTTAAAGGGAGCACAGCTTTGGGGGCTTTTCAGGGCGTGGGGGAAGGGACTGAGGGGCTAAGCCAGAAGCTAGAACAGCAAGAGGGAGCGCTTTCCCCTTACTTTTTAGAAGGGAAAAAGTACGTCTTGTAGAGCGAAAAATACGGTATTCATGCAGCACATCGTTAGACTGTGGAACTTCCTGCCACAGGAGGCAGAGATGGCCACCAACCGGGATGGCTTTAAAAGAGGATCCTGCTGGTGGGTTTCTCACAAACATCTAGTTGGCCCCTCTGAGAACGGGATGCTGGACTGGCCGGATCCAGCAGGCTCTGAATATCCCCCAGAGCTGTGTTGGACTGGCACCCTGAGGCTGGCATGGAGTGCAGGTGAGCCAGACTAGAAGAGCTGTGCCAAGCGCCAGTCTGCCATGCCCTCTCCTTCTTGCCAGGCTCCAGCGGCTCCACCAGGACAGCGAGACCCTCTTCTTCCGGGACCCTTCCCCTTGGCGATGGAGCGAGTTTACTGCCCACCCGCGGGTGCTCAGCTTTGCCGACCGCACCGGCCTGGTGGGGATTGACCAGAGGGTGAGACTCTGGGATGGGGAGGTTGCTCGGGGGGGGGGGCGGGGAGAGGAGATGCTGCAAGGGGGCTCCACACGTCCTGCTGCTGCCACACACAAGGCGGGTTCGGGGGACGAGAGGAGCCCCCAGGGGTGGCCAGGGGACCCTGCTCTCTCTCCGGGGCTCAGGCTGCTCCTCTCGGTGGCCCCCAGGTGTCCTCTCAACATCGCGTGGAGCTCTTCAAGGTGGGGGGCGAGGCCGACTGCCAGCGGGGGGAGCGCGTGGTCCTCTCCAGGTACCTGGGCCAGGCTGAGCCCTACCAGCACCTCGTTGCCACTCAGGTAAGTGCCAGCGCTTTCCAGAGACGGGCACAGGCGTCCTCTTGAGACTTCCCAAGCTGGGGGGGGGGGGAATGTTCATGAACTTGTGTGGAAATCATGGGGGCAACCAGGGTGGATTTGATTTAAATCTAATAGTTTTAAATCACATTTTAAATCACTTGTCAGTATGATTTGGTTTAAATCACTAGTCGGTAAGACTTGATTTCAATCATTTTTTTTACTGAAAGACTCCTTGTTGGTAATATTTACAACCAGAAGAAGCTTTCATTTTTGGAATAATAAAATTTCAGAGTAGTTTTTACAGTTATATCAAAAATTACTGATTTGGTTGTACTATTAGAAATACATAGACCGATAATTATGAAATTATTGTGAGGATTAATAAGTTAACTGTTTATATTTGGACAACTTTTCTGCTGTACATTATTGGAAGGAGAAAAGTAACAACAACAACAATTTATTATTTATACCCCGCCCATCTGGCTGCGTTTCCCCAGCCACTCTGGGCAGCTTCCAACCAAATATTAAAATACAGTAATGCATCAAACATTAAAAGCTTCCCTAAACAGGGCTGCCTTCAGATGTCTTCTAAAAGTCAGATACAGTGGTACCCCGCAAGACGAACGCCTCGCGAGACGAAAAACTCGCAAAACGAAAGGTTTTTTCGTTTTCGAGTTGCCTCGCAAGACGAATTTCCCTATGGGCTTGCTTCGCAAGACGAAGCTTGCCCCGGGGACAGCGGGTCTTCTCTTTTGAAGCAAGGGGCTGCGGGGAGATCGCTATCTCCCCGCAGCCCCTTGCTTCAAAAGAGGTCCGGGGGCAGCGGGAAGCTAAGCGCTTCTTTCCCGCTGCCCCCCGACGTCTTTTGCAGCAAGGGGCTGCAGGGAGATCGCTATCTCCCCGCAGCCCCTTGCTTCAAAAGAGGTCCGGGGGCAGCGGGAAGCTAAGCGCTTCTTTCCCGCTGCCCCCCGACGTCTTTTGCAGCAAGGGGCTGCAGGGAGATCGCTATCTCCCCGCAGCCCCTTGCTTCAAAAGAGGTCCGGGGGCAGCGCGAAGCTAAGCGCTTCTTCCCCGCTTCCCCCGGACGTCTTTTGCAGGGTTGCCGCCATGCCGAAGCCTGCGCGCGCTGACATCAGCGCTCCCAGGCTTCGCGGACCTCTCCGCCAGCGCGCGCAGGCTTCGGCATGGCGGCAACCCTCCGCCAGCAGCGGCAGCGCTGCCGCTGCTGGCGGAGAGGTCCGCGAAGCCTTGGCCGGACAGCTTTTGAAGGCAGGCGGGGGGGGGGGGAGCAAAGACTTTCGCCCCCGCCAGCCTTCACAAGAGGAAGGCTGGCGGGGGGCAAAAGTCTTTGTCCCCCCTGCCTGCCTTCCCAGGGGCTTTTAAATTGCCCCGGACAGCGGAGAAGTCCTCCGCTGTCCCTGGGCGATTTTAAAATGCCGCCCGCCAGCATTTTAAGATCGCCCCGGACAGCGGAGAAGTCCTCCGCTGTCCCGGGGTTTTTTAAAATGCTGGGGGTGGGAAGAAAAGCCCTTGTCCCCCCCCCCCAGCCTTCAGAAGAGGTCCGGGGACAGACTGTCCCCGGACCTGGTCTGAAGGCGGTTTCCCTAGGAACGCATTAATTGATTTTCAATGCATTCCTATGGGAAACCGTGCATCGCAAGACGAAAAAACCGCAAGACGAAGAGAATTGCGGAACGAATTAATTTCGTCTTGCGAGGCACCACTGTAGTTGTTTTTCTCTTTGGCATCTGGTGGGAGGGCGTTCTACAGGGCGGGCGCCACCACCGAGAAGGCCCTCTGCCTGGTTCTCTGTAGCTTTGCTCCTCGCAGCGAGGGAACCGCCAGAAGGCCCTCGGAGCTGGACCCCGGTGTCCGGGGTGGAGACGCTCCTTCAGGTATACTGGACTGAGGCCGTTTCAAGGTCAGCACCAACACTTTGAATTGTGCTCAGAAACGTACTGGGAACCAGTGTAGGTCTTTCAAGACCAGTGTTATGTGGTCTTGGCGGCCGCTCCCAGTCACCAGTCTAGTCTGCCACATTCAGGATTAATTGCAGTTTCTGGGTCACCTTCAAAGGGAGCCCCACACAGAGCCCATTGCAGTAGTGCGAGCAGGAGATAACTAGAGCATGCATCACTCTGGCGAGACAGTCCACGGGCAGGGAGGGTCTCATCCTGTTTACCAGATGGAGCTGGTAGACAGCTGCCCTGGACACAGAATTGACCTCCATGGACAGCTGTGAGTCCAGAATGACTCCCAGGCTGTGCACCCGGTCATTCAGAGGCCCAGTTACCCCATTCAGGACCAGGGAGTCCCCCACACCCACCCTCCTCCTGTCCCCCCAAAACAGTACTTCTGTCTTGTCAGGATTCAGCCTCAAACCCTGGGGGTCCATCCCTGCTCTCCAGTTTGAGGAGTCTGTGTGCTGTGAGTGTTGCTCTCTCCTTCCGCAGTTCTCGGTCTACGTGCTGGACGAACGCTTCCCCCTGGTGCCCGCCCTCAGCTGGGAGCACATGATGCAGCGGCCGCCCATCTACGGCCTCCTCAGCCCGGCCGTCGCTCCGCAGCGCAGCCACAAGCTCCTCCTGGGCTCCCACCACGACCAAGAACTCTTGCTGCTGCAGTACACAGGTGGGGGGGGGGCGAGGCAGGGGCTGGGGGGGCAGGGAGTGGACCAAATGCCCCCCCATTGGCATATGCACTTACTGAGGTCTGAGTGGGTGGCAGCTGACCAGAGATCTTGGGGTTGTGGCGGCAAGCACAACAGAGATGCCCAAAAGCCTCTCCTGCCAGGAAGTGGGATGTTGAAAGAAGCAGGACGGCGATGGCTTTAAAAGAGGAGGAGACAAAATTTGGGGCGGGGGGAGGCGGGGGGAGGGTGTCCTGGTGATGCTCCTGTGGTCAGCGATGCTTCTGGATCCCAGTTGATCCAGCGGCCAGGCCATTATGTTCTTTACGCCCCCAAGCAGGACTCCACGCAGCACCGAAACTATAAAGCCCCCTCTGGCAAGGTCTGCTGGTGCCCCCCAACTTCAGTGATGCAGGATTGGGTGCCCCCCCTTTGGCCTGATCTTGCTGCTCCAGAGCTTTTCTGGTGGGGTGACTCCTTGGAGGTCGCGAGCGGCCGGCTGCGCTGGGAGACGCGGTTGTGGGCTGGGGGACTAACCCACCTCTTTCCGCAGGCGGCGCCGACACCCCTTGCCAGCTCTGGGGCCCCCCACGGAAGGTCCCTTCCATCCTGGAGAGCCTGCCCCACTTCCCTGTGCAAGTGCCCATCCGGCAGGAGGCTCTGCGCCAGCGTCTCGCCCTGCCCACTGCAGGTACGGGGGGGGGGGGGCTTGAGCCAGACTGGAAGCAGCTTAGACACACACACACCCCAAGTGGTGAGCAGGGGCAGGTGTGCAGACCAGTCCTTTCAAAATCTGACGGAAAGAAGCAGACTTCATTGATCCGTCAGAAAGCGGGGGGGGGGGGGGGACAGGGACAAGGAGGGGAGCATGTCCAGGAAAATGGTGGGAGGTGTCGCGGAAGAGAGAATGTGGAAGAACAAGCCTTGCTTGAAGCAGAAGCAGCGTGGCTTTTGCAAGGGGAAATCCTGTCCCATTAGCCAAGGAGAATTCTTTTCAGGGCGTCCACAAGCAAGAAGAGAGAGGTGGCCCCACCAGGGTCAAAAGCTTGCAGGGCTTAGGGCAACTGAAAACCACTGCACAGCTCAGGGAATTACTTTTAATTAGCAATCTACCATTCGGCTTTGAAATGTCGGACGAGGGTAATTTAGCTCTCGAAATGTAGGAGCTGTTTATTTGTTTAAAAAACATTTTTATTGCTTTTCCATTTTTTCCCCATTTAAACCTACTTTTGACATCCACTTTATAAATTGCTCATCTGAGCATTGACTTCCCTCTCTCCCACTTCATGGTTTCCCAATTTATATCTTTACATCCAAGCATTTATTAGTTTTCCCTTCTCCCTTATTCCTTCTGTTCTCTGATTTTAAGTAATAGGAAAAGGGTACGTATCATGAACATTACAAGCCTGCTAGTGTTGTTAATTGCTTACAATGTTTGTCTCCCACCAAAGATGCTGGACTCTCCTTTCTTGGAGGTCTTTAAGCAGAGCTAGGTGCCCATATGCCAGGGGTGATTTGGTTGAGATCCCTGCTTTGCCGGGGGTTGGACTAGATGACCCTTGGGGGGCCCTTCCAAGTCTTAAGATGATGTGATTCTATGAGTGGTGTGGACAGATGCATTTGTGTGGTGTAGTGGTTAAGAGCGGTAGTCTCGTAATCTGGGGAACCGGGTTCGCGTCTCCGCTCCTCCACCTGCAGCTGCTGGGTGGCCTTGGGCCAGTCACACTTCTCTGAAGTCTCTCAGCCCCACTCACCTCACAGAGGGTTTGTTGTGGGGGAGGAAGGAAAGGAGATTGTGAGCCGCTTTGAGACTCCTTAGGGTAGTGATAAAGCGGGATATCAAATCCAAACTCTTTGTCTCTTCTTTTGTGAAAGAAGATGCTCCGCAGCCCTGACCCCTTTTACTTTACTTTTACTTTACTGCTTTATTACGGTCATAGACCAGCATAAGCAAAACATCTAAATAAATAGCATAACAGTATGAATCTACGTGAATAATTATGAAATAAAAGGGAGCAACAACCAAACGTAGATTTAAACATATACATAGAATACTTAGTTGAGCTTAGATAATGGGTGAGTACAAATTTATTAGGAAAATTAAAAGATCAACACAGCTGTATGGGGTGAGCTTCAGAAATGCAGATCCAACAATATGGGCCTTCAGTTTAGGACTGAATTGTAGCATAGACCATTCTTTGTCGGATATCTATCAAGGCAGCACAAAATCTGGCGACTGAATATGTGACTTCTGGGCGCTCCTGACCCCTTGAAATGAGGGGCCGGACTCTCTGGCCGCGCCCTCTTTCCTCTGCCCAGTGCGGCCCCCCACTGACGGTTCTCTTCCACCCCCAGGCATCGCAGCCGCCCTGGGTCAGCAGGGCCAGAGTCAGACCCTGCTGGTCTTCCAGCTCTCCGAGGCCGGAGATCTCTTCTACCAGCCCTTGCTCCACCAGGAGGAGGACGAGGAGGAAGATGGAGACTGCGAGGGGCCACAGCCGGCCCCCGAAGCCCCGCAGGAGGAGGAAGAAGAGGGTGCCCACCAAGGCCCTGACGAAGCAGCCAGATCCTGCGAAGACTCCCCTCCAGTGCCTGCCGCTCCTGCAGCACCCCTCGCCCCCCCTGTGGCCACCCCCTGCCCTTACCAGCGCTGGATCAGGGCCTTCCGGAAGGCCTGGAAGTGTCTCCCCGAGGCAGCCCAGGGCCGGGCACGGCTGCCGGCCGTCCTCAGCCAGAGCCGCCTCTTTGCTCGCCGGGAGCTGCGGGAGCCGGCCGGGGATCAGGCCCCCTCCTACGGGGAGGCCCGGCAGCGCCTGCGCCAGGCCATGCGGGAGAAGCGGGCCGTGTGCCCCCAGGAGCCGGCTGGCAGGGCCCCCTCGCCCCCGGGGCTGGAGCAGGAGGGCCCCCCGGGGGAGCTGGGCCAGCGCCTGGCCGCCTCCTGGGCGGGCGGCTGGGCCGACTGGTGGCAGGAGAAGTTGGGCGCCACCAAGGCGCAGAAGCAGCGGGCGCTGCGGGAGCAGCGGCGGAGGCGCAAGAGGGCGCGGGGAACCCCCAGCCTCTCGGGGAGCTTCACCTCCACCACCAGCTACCAGTCGGACGCCAGCGACTCCTCCTGGTGGGCAGCCAGCAGCCAGACCCCCAGCGAGGCCCCCACCGACTCAGAAAGCCTCCACTCTCTGGCCTCTGCCACCATGAAAGCCCCCTGCCTGGCACCCGAGCCTCGCGTCTCCGTTCCCTGCTCCCCGTCTGCTTCCCAGGCCCCCCCGCCCGACTCCCAGGGCTCCCCCTCGTCCTCGCAGCTGCTCTCGTCCCAGACCCTCTCCACCCGCAGGATCCCCAAGGAGCGCCGCCAGACCCTCCGCAACTACCTGGCCATCTTTGACGAGCCCAACGAGCCCCCGGCCGAGCTGCCAGCCAGCCAGGCCTCCAGCCACGGGAGCCAGCGCCCCCTCCCCTCCTCCCAGGGGTCCCAGGGGCCCCGCAAGAGACCCCGCATGGGCTTCTGAGCCCCTCTCCTCCCCGTCAATGGAATCAAGCTGACTTTCTGCCCAGCTGGGCCTCGTGGCTGTCGGACCTGCGCCACGACCGAGCTCCTCCTCCTCCGGCCGAGTCCTTTGGAATCTCCTCCGACGATGATTAACGACCTGAGCCTTTGATGAGGCCCCAAGCACGTTCCCCCATTACGCAGAGTATCCAGCACGCAGGGAAGGAGCCGAGACAATACGAGCTACATTGCAAAGAGATTTATTCCTAACTACGCAGACAGAAAAGAAATATCCATGCTCTCTCTGTGAAAGCAGAGAACCAAGTGAACAGCAAAGGAACAGGAAACAGTAACATCACATCCGTCTTCCGTCTCAGCCTGGAATCCCTGGAATGCAAAACAGAGTCTTGTGACTCCAGGCAACTGCACAGTGGCAACACACAGAAACCTAACAGTGGCTTCTCGCCTCCTCCTCACGGGGGTCTCATCCTGGGGTGGGGGGGGGCCTTCCGCCACACACACAGCAGGGTGCTCCTGTCTCCCCACCCCAGTGGGCTGGGCCCACAACCTGCCTCCTCTGCCCTTTCCTTTTTTATATACCATATATACTCGAATATAAGCCGAGGCACCTAATTTTACCACAAAAACCTGGGAAAACTTACTGACTCGAGTATAAGCCGGCTCACCACACCAGAGGCTGGTGGCAGCGGCGGAGGAAGGAGCAGCCCAAAAGGACCCTCACTTGAGCTGAAATAGTCGGCTTATACTCGAGTATATACGGTATATAATATTTATTGAGTTTCCATTTTATAATATGTAAATATATCCTTATTTTTCACATTATTTTTTGCTCCTATGAGCTGGTCGACTCCCCTCCTGCCTCGTGGCTTAATTCAGGCTTCCTCAATTTGCCCGCCAAATGTTTTTGGCCTACAACTCCCATGATCCCTCGCTAGCAGGACCAGTGGTCAGGGATGATGGGAATTGTAATCTCAAAACATATGGAGGGCGGAGGTTGAGGAAGCCTGGCTTAATTCTTCGCTGTATCATCGCATTTGTACCTCTTCCTGTTTACATTTCATCCATTTCGATTATTACGTTTTCAAATAAATCTAAAAAGGTATGTGTCAGGGGTTCAGGAGCAGAGGCGAGGGCAAGGGAGGAAACAGAGAGCGAGGGGGAGGAGGCAGAAGAAAGGATGAGTGACGACGACGACCCGAGATCTCCGAGTCTGTCCAGTGAATCAGAAGATTCACAAAGAGGAGCACCAGTGGCAAGGGCAAGGGGGGAGACTAGGGGGACACCCCAGGAAGAAAGAGCCAGAGGGGACTCAGAGGGGAGCAGTTGGAGATCGGGACCTACGTCACCGCCAGAGAGTAGGGAAGAGGAAGAGCGCCTGGGAACTAGCGCTGGCAGCTCACAACAGGAGGGAGGGCACGAGTCAGGAGTGGCCACACCTTCATCGGGGAGCGAAGTGACGGTTAGACGGAAAGTGGAAGGTTGGGCGCGCGCGCCAAGTTCAAATGCACAGGAAGGTGGCGCAGTAGGCAGCCCGGAAAGAGAGCCAGGTCCTAAAGCCCGGCGCAAGGAGACAGGGGGGTCAGCGTCAGAAGAATCCCGGAAGGGAGAGACCCAGGGGGGCAGAGGGACCCAGAGGAGAACTGTCAGGCGGAAAAGGTGGAGCAGGGCTAGGATATTAAGTTGGTGCGCAAGGGGCGGAGACTCAGAAGGAGCTTCGCCGACCTAAGCATAAGGCGTAGGGTTGCACGCAGCAGCTCAAGAATGGAGACTGTAACTCAATAAAGACTTTTAATCAACAACCGCTGGCTAGCGTGATCCTCTGTGAGCTAGGATCTGGAAGTAACCCTGACAGTATGAATCACCAACATTGCAAGTCTTCATAAGTCAGTCCTGCTGGTGGTGTTAATTCTTTGCAACTGCCTTTTTGGAAAGCTTGATCACACAGGTTTCGGATTTTGCTAGTCAGCTTCGCCAGTTCTGCACATTCCATCATCTTCGTCTGCCCCTCTTCTTTCGTTGGCAATTCCTGTGGCTTCCATTTTTGGGCCAACAAAGTCCTTGCTGCCCTAGTTGCATACAAATGATTTTATAATGAAATGATTTTAGAATGTTGTATTATTTTACTGTTGTTAGCCACTCTGAGCCCGGCTTCAGCCGGGAAGGGCAGGATATAAATAAAAAAATATTATTTATTATTATTATAAATAATTCCTCTGCCCTTTCCAGCCTTTCCTCTGGGGGGTTGGACTAGATGACCCTCAGGGTCCCTTCCAACTGTACAGCTCTCGGCTTCTAAGGGCTGCTGCCTCCACCTGGCTCTGCCCCTTAAAAAAACCTTTCATTTATGGGGCCCGGGGGGGGGGCTGGTCCACTTAGGGGGCCCCAGAGTGCTGTGAAGGGATGCAGGATTGACACACATTTCAAAGTGGGAGACAGGCTGGTCTTTCCAGGGTTCGGGGTTTTTGGGGGGTGGTTTCCACCTTCATTTCCTCCCCAGCAACCTCCCCTCCCCGTGGCTTGGGCTGTGTCATGATGGCGCATAAGGAGAGCTGCCGGATCAGGCCCCAGGGGGCCCCCCTTCCCTCTCCTTCCCAGTGTCCCTAATCTGCAGATAGACTGCTTCTGGAGCTGGAGGTTCCTTATGAAGAACCTGCTTGCCGGATCAGGACCGGGGGGGGGGCAATAAGTCCAGCCTCCTCTCCTCGCTCCGGCCAGCCAGTTGCCCCAAGGGGGGGGGAGCCCTGCAAGGAGGATCCGAGAACAGGAAGAACCCTCCCCCCTCCTGAGGTTTCCAGCAACCGGAATTCGCAAGCATCTCTGCCTCTGACAGAAACAGGAAGTTTTCAGTGTTTGATATTTTATTGCTTTATTATGAATAATAATAATATTCTGTTGGGAGCCTCCCAGAGTGGCTGGGGAAAGCCTGCCAGATGGGTTGGGTATTGACGCGCAGCGTAAGCGAATAATGCAGAGTTTGAAAGAATAAGAGCTTGACTGAGTTAAAATAAACTTCTTCATAAACCACATGGTTCCAAACAGTTTGACTGAGATCACATACTGCTCACAACTGAAGCAGACGGACTCTGAAATCTTACAGAGAACACAGAGAGAAAATGGCTGCTAAGTATAAATAAATTATTATTATTATTATTATTATTATTATTATTATTATTATTATTATCTGACACAGTGGAGCCGAAGTGGCTGGTAGCCCTCCAGAGCCCTCTCCTCCACGAACCTCACCAGTCCTCTCTGAAAGCCATCCAAGGCCCTCACTGCCTCCAGGGCCTGATTGACGTATAAGCTCAAAAAACTCTAGCTTAGAGCCCCACTCTTTTGGGGGGCCCCCCAAAATTAAAGGAAAAAACACACCTGGATGTACATTTCCAAAATATAAGATAAAAACCAAATAAAACCTGCATACAGCAGCCGTGTTTTGTGTTGTGTAGGTGCCTATGATGTAAGTCCTGGGCCCGCCTGCTCCCTCAAATATCCCTGCTTTGCTCCTTTCTATATATAGGGTGCCCACATTCTGCATGTGCAAATAACATTAGGTCCATCAATGACCATCTTGCATATATGTAACAAAAAGCAGCGACCATTTGTTGTTGACAAAGGACAGCTGGACCTAGAAAGGGCCCCCTTCCCTTCAGGAGCTCCTGAGGGCCTCCGCCAACCTCCATCCGGCCCTGCCCTGCCTGCCTCCTGCGCAGGGAGTTCCGCGGGTTAACTCTGCGCCTCCTGCCGAGGTCTCGGGCCAGCGAAGGGTTAAGGACGGGGCGGGAGGACCCAGGCGTCCGAGGGGCGGGGCTCCGGCAGCCGAGCGGGCATGGCGGCGGCGGGGGGGGCGGCTCTGGCGCGGGGGGCGCTCCGGCGAGGGCTGCTGGGTCGGCTGCAGCAGGTAGGGGGGCGCCGGACGCCTGGGTCCTCCTCCCGCCCCCTCGGGGCTCTCTCGCCTCCCCCTCCGCCGCGCCCCCTGGGTCTTTCCTCCCGGGCGGAGGGGGGGCACCAAGCTCGCCCCCTCCCGGCAGCCGGGGGTCCCCGCTGCTCCAGACCGGGGGGGGGGGGAGAGAGAGAGAGAGAGACCCTCCTCACTCGGGGGGGGGGCGACGTGGGTGGTCTGCCTTTCACTCTCGACGGGAAGGAAGCGTCTCTAACTCTCTCCCTCTCTCCGCCCCCCCCCCTCGAGGGAGACCTGGGCGGCTGCAGCGCCTCCAGCGGCGGACGGGAGGGGGCGCGCACGGGCACGCGCGCGGGGAAGCGGGGGCGCGCGAGGCTCATTGGTTGCATCTCTCTCTCCTGCACGGAGTTCAAGGCGACCTGGGTGGTCCTCGTCCTCTTCCTCTTCCTCTTCCTCTTCCTCTTCCTCCTCCCCCTCCCCAGTTCATCCGCACAACGACCCTGCGAGGCAGAGCTGTCAACTTTCCCCCTTTTTAATTTATTTTTAAAATATTTTGTATTAAATTTAGTATAGAAATTATAGTACAAACCACAATATTTCATCACCTAGACCTCTGATGATCCACCATTTTCACCACTTCTTATGCATTTCCTAAGTTCATATTGCCTTTAATTATCTTAACTAACCATCCTCCCCTTTCTCCATTTTTGCAATACTTCCAATATTTCTCCTCACAAAACTCCTTGCAAGCCTACAAACGTGGTCTGATCATCACAGTTACTTTTCAAACAGTCTGTAAATTACTCCAGTCATCTGTGAATTTCTGGTCCTGCAGATTTCGAATCCTTCCTGTTAGTTTATCTAGCTCTGCATAGTCCATTAACTTCATCCTCCATTCTTCTTTTGTCAGTAATTCTTCTTGCTTCCATTTTTGTGCCAATAACATTCTTGCTGCTGTTGTTGCATAAAAAAACAACTTACATTCTTTCCCCTTTTTGAAAGGGAAATTCCCTTATTCCGAATAGGACTCCTCGCAAGAAAAGGGAAAAGTTGACCGCTATGCTGCGAGGTGGGCTAGGCGAGAGGAAGCACCTGCCCCCCCCAAGTCAGCCTCCTGGCCATGGGGGGGTCTGCGCCCTGGTCCGGCGCTCTAACCACTGGGCCACCGCTGCCCCACGTGGGAAAGCAGTTTGGGCGGCGGGGTCTGGCAGGGGGTCTCACCCAGCCCCTGTCTGGAAGGAGGGTCTTCAGGGAGGGAGCCCAGGCCCCTCCGCAGGCAAAGCAGTTGTGTCCCCCCCCCCAAAGGACCTCTTAGAAAGGCAACCAAAGGCTCAGAAAAGGCAACCAAACTACTGTGCCAGAGTGGATAGGATTGAAATCAAATCGGTTTAAATCACAATTTAAATCACTCGTCGGTAAGACTTGATTTCAATAATTTTTTTACAGAAAGACTCCTTATTGCTGGTATAATCTTAATATTTGCAACCCAATGAAGGTTTCATTTATGGAATAATACAATTTCAGAGTAGTTTTTCCAGTTATATCCAAAATTACCGTTTTGGTTGTACTATTAGAAATTCAAAGACAGAGCATTATGAAATTATGGTGAGGTTTAATAAGTTAACTGTTTAGATTTGAACAGCTTTTCTACTGTACTTTATCGGAAGGAGAAAAATAATAATTCCCTTAATAACAATTTATTTAACTAAAACAATAACATTATAGCATATATATCCATGTTTGTTAACTGTTGTGGTTAAACCATTTTTTAAAAAAACACAACAACAACATTAGACTGAGTCTTAGCACACACGAAAAACTTAAAACAAATCCTTATTTCCTGATGAATAGCCTTTGGACTATAATGTAATTTAAATAGAAAATCTTTGGAAAGATTTTTCCTCCAAAAGCATTTTATTTTAAAAATCCAATTTAAATTTTAAAAATCAATTTTTTTTTAAAAAAATAATCATTTTGATCCATCCTGTGCTGTGCAGAGTGGTGGTGGTGGGGAGGCTAGACTGAGAATGTGGGGTGCTCCCCCTCCGCCACGTCGAGAGGGGCCCCCCCCAGCCTCCCTAGCCCTTAGCGGGAAGGCTTGGTGCTGCCCTCCCTCCAGAGACTGGCAAGGCCTTTGCCCATGGCAGCTGATGCCCCCCCCCTGTCTGCCCGCAGCCGAGGGCGTTTGTGGCCACCCAAGGGCCCCCCGGCGGGGAGGTGGAGAAGGCCCAGCGAGCGGCCGAGGGGTCCGCCCCCACCATCTTCAGCAAGATCCTGGACGGCTCCATCCCTGCCAACATCATCTACAAGGACGACCAGGTGGGTATTGGGGGGGGGGCAGAGGCTGGGATTGTGCCAGGCTGGCGTGCCACAACCATTTTTTCCTCTTTCTCTCTCTTTGAAATATTTTTTATTGGTTTTTACAAGAACCAATTTAAAATAATGAAAAGGATTTTTTTTTACCATATCCACATATGAGATTCTCTGAATCTCGTGACTCCCCCCCCCGTCCCCTTAAAATACTTTTTCTAAGACTACATATCATTACGTTTTCCGCAGTTTTTACCTCTCTAAATTATCCATGTCTTTCATTTCTTTAAAAGTTATTTTATTTTTAATATGATACTTATTAAATTTCCATTTTGTATTAATTAAATACATTCTTATTTTTTCACGTTCATATTTGCTCAAATGAGCTGTCGACCTCCCTCCCTCCCACCTCATGGTTACCTTAATTCTTTTATACATCATAGCATTTGTACTTTTTCCTGTTTACATTTCGTCCATATCAGTTGTCCTATTTTGAAATAAATATGTGAAAACGTTCCAAAAAGAGTGGGGTGAATTCATACAACATTTGAAGGACAATTGCAAGCAATTAACAACACTAGCAGGAATGACTTCAGAAGACTTGTAAAGTTTCTGGTAGATACCTTTTTACAAGTTATTTTTGAAGTGCAGCTCATGTTTTTATTTGTTTACAATGGTCTCCTAAATAAGTTATGAATTTTTGCCCATTCTTTTTTAAAGTCTTTATCTTCTTGAATCTTGAGTTTCCTGGTCACTTTTGCCATTTCAGCATAGTTTGGTAGAACCATTTTTCCCCAAGTTGCCCAGCTTCACACTCTGAACATTCAAAAAAATACTAATACTAATACTAATTAGTACCCAGCCAGATGGGTGGGATATAAATAATAAATTATTATACTAATACTAATAATACTAATAATATATTTATACCCAGCCCATCTGGGTGGCTTCCAACAAAAGTTTAAAAATACATTAATGTCAGGGCACCTTTCCCTGCCCCTGTGGGGTCAGCCAAAGGAGGCCTGGCACCGGGCACTTGAGGGTCCTGGGCACCCCCTCCCTCCCGCCCACGGGGCTCCTGACTCTGCCCCCCCTTCTCCGCAGTGCGTGGCCTTCCGAGACGTGGCCCCCCAGGCTCCAGTGCACTTCCTGGTGATCCCCCGGCGCCCCATCTCCCGCATCAGCCGCGTGGCAGAGAGCGATGCCCAGGTGAGCGAGGGCAAGGCCAAGGGCACCCCAGTTCTGCCCCAAAGGGGGTGGGGGTGGGTCAGCGCTGCTCAAAGGGGGGAGGGGGGAGAGGATCAATAGGGAACTGGCGTTCAGAGATTTGGGGGGGGGGACCAGAAACCCTCAATCATGGCATCGAAGTGAGAGGGCAGCTGTCTTGGAAATGATAGTTTCATTAAGGAGGAATGCCAGGTCATCTAAAAGGAGCCTGAGGGTTCTAGTCCTCATTAGAATCTCAAATTACTTGTAACAGTTTCTATTATGGCTGTATTCCAGAGGGAGCAGTAAAAAGTGTCCCTTTTTCTCTCACTTGTGCCCTTTCTTTCCCATTTGTGGAAACTTCACATGTAGTTTCCTTGGGGCAGGGACCTGCCGTTGCAATTTATTTCCTTACGCTCCTGCCAAACATCACAGGCGCCAAGGGCCAGTGCTGGATTTACCTATAAGCTAAACAGCTATAGCTTAGGACCCCTCTCTCTTGGGGGCACCAAAAAAAATTAAAGGGGAAAAAACTGGATGTCCATTTCCAAAATATAAGATAAAAAACCAATAAAATAAAACCTACACCCAGCAAGAGTGTTTTGTGTTGTGGAGGCTCCTGTGATGTAAGTCCTGGGGCCCCCCGCCTGCTCGCCTGCTCCCTCAAACAGCACTGCTTTGCTCCTTTCTATATTTCACTATTAATAGACTTCTTCTTAGTTGTATTTCAGTTCAACAATTACTTTGATAAAAGACATATTTTGTTATGTGCAAATGGCTTTAGGTATCTATTATTATCTAATAGCAAATGCTATTAGGTCCTTAAATTACCATATCGCATATATTCAACAAGCCTACCTCTGGCCCGGCCAAGGGCACATTATCAATGTGCCCCAAGCCCATTTTGTCCCTTATCTGAGGACTTTGTTTGAGGCTCCCCGTCTGTGGAATGCTCTCCCCAGGGAAATTCACCTGGTGCCCTCACTATACACCTTTAGGCGCCAGGCAAAAATGTTCCTTTTTAAGCAGGCCTTTAGCTGATCTGATTTACACCCTATGCCCTTTTAAAATGTGTGTTTTTGGTAGGCGGAAGCTATTGGGTTGTTGTTTTTATTTTTTATGTATTTTATAGTTTTATATCTTGATTTTATTCTGTGAAATGCCCTGAGACCTCCGGGTCTAGGGCGGTATATAAATTCAATAAATAATAAGAATAGAGAATAAGAATTTATGTGGCTACAATATTTTTTTTAAGTGGAATGTATATAGAGAATACTTTAAAAAAATATCTTGTGATGACATAAATTCTGTGCCAGGTTTGGATGGAGTTTCTGCATGAATTGCGTGATAGTTGCAGAGCCAAAACGATAAGAGTATTTAGGAGACATGAATCTTAGTGCGCAGTGGAAGGAAACTTAGGAGCCACAGTGGGGAGATCAGAAGTCATACTAGAATTAGTGAAGAATTAACTCACTTCTGGATGTCAAAAGTGTAAACTCTTTTTCAGATTACTTTTGGTTGAATACTACATACAGTGGTACCTCGAGTTAAGAACTTAATTCGTTCTGGAGGTCTGTTCTTAACCTGAAACTGTTCTTAACTTGAGGTACCACTTTAGCTAATGGGGCCTCCTGCCTTTCTGTTCTCATCCTGAAGCAAAGTTCTTAACCCGAGGTAATATTTCTGGGTTAGCGGAGTCTGTAACCTGAAGCGTCTGTAACCCGAGGTACCACTCTATTTGATGTGTTTTTCTTTGTTGTACTATGTTTTTTCTTTAAAAACCAACACAGCATACACAGTGGTACCTCGGGTTACAGATGCTTCAGGTTACAGACTCCGCTAACCCAGAAATAGTGCTTCAGGTTAAGAACTTTGCTTCAGGATGAGAACAGAAATCGCGCAGCAGAGGCGCGGTGGCAGCGGGAGGCCCCATTATCTAAAGTGGTACCTCAGGTTAAGAACAGTTTCAGGTTAAGAACGGACCTCCAGAACGAATTAAGTTCTTAGCCTGAGGTACCACTGTATATATAAATATTTTATATATATATAAAATAAAAATCAATAAATAATCAGAATAAGAATCTGCCTGCAAGGCAGAGGGAGGGTGGGGGTCCCCGCCTGGCCCTCTGGGTCTCAGAGTCACCCCTTGACCCCTTCCCCTCCCCTGTCCCCAGCTCCTGGGCCACCTGCTACTGGTGGCCAGCAAGACAGCGAAGGCCGAGGGCCTGGAGGACGGCTACCGGGTGGGTGAGTAGCAGCCCAGAGCGCCAACCCCCTGCCCCCCACCCCGTGAAATCCTGCCCCTCTGCCCTGGGCTAGAGAGGGGGTTTGGTCCACCCTGGAGGCTGGTGGGAATCCTGTAGGTATCCCTCTGGGTGAAGACTCTCTGGGCCATCATCCTCCCGTGACCCCAGGATGCCTGAGCCCCCTTGGAGTCCGGGAAGGGGCGCTGTGCCCCTCTGAATGCCTCTTGAGGGGGGCACCATCCCCCTGGAACAACCCTCGCTGGCAGCCCCAGCCCCCCCTCCTCCTTTCACCTGGGCGACCACTGCATGCTGCCCTGCGAGGTAGACCAGGCGCAGAAAGAGGACCTGGGTCTGCCAGGGGAGCCAGATTGTGGGGCCCTCTCCCTCCTCCTGGGCTGGGGCCCTTGCCTTGGGGCCCTGGGGCCCTTCTCCCTTGCGCTCTCCCTGCAGCATCAGAGCCCCCCGCCAATCATTCTTCCGCCCTTTCTTCTCTTCCAGTGATCAACGACGGGAAACAGGGGGCCCAGTCCGTCTACCACCTCCACCTCCACGTTCTGGGCGGGCGTCAGATGGGCTGGCCCCCCGGCTGAGCCCCCGGACCCTCAGCTGGGCCCCAAGGGAGCCACCCTGGAATAAACGCAACAGCAGCCTGGTCGGCGTGGTCTTTGCTTCGTGTGGGTCCTGGGGGCGCCTGCTTTCCCCCTTTTAGGGACGGGTCCTTCTCCCTAGGGCAGCTGGGGCTTCATCTGGCTCACAGCTCCTGCTCTTCCCCCCAGAGAAGGGTGCAGAATCAGATAATGATGGCGTGTGGAGTTGGGAGGGACCCTCGAAGGTCCTCAGTCCAACCCCCAGGAATGTGGGAAGCGGGACTTAACACACTTTCCCTGCTGCAGGAGACCCTTTGCCCGGATCTGATCCCACAGAGACTCTGAGCTTAGGGATGCTTATTGCAAGAATTGCATGCTGGATAGGAAAGATCCCCTCTTGCAATTGTTATAAGAAAAACCTGCTCCTTTTCCCATCATGGGGTATTCCAGAGCCCATATAGAGTCCTTTAGTGGGTTCCCTATTGGTAGGAGAAAACAACAGAGGCCAACCAGAGAATATTGAGAAGCAAAGCAGCTAGTAAGCCTGGTCTTTATTGATCTGTTGCAACAGGGTCCCCAATCCCCACACACAGGAGGGAGGAGGAACCCAGAACACTGGTGTGCAAGCCTTTATATAGATTTTTGAAATTGCCTCCCCTGTAGCTCAAGGTTAAGGTAAAGGGACCCCTGACCGTTAGGTCCAGTCGTGGCCAACTCTGGCGTTGCGGCGCTCATCTCGCTTTATCGGCCGAGGGAGCCGGCGTACAGCTTCCGGGTCATGTGGCCAGCAGGACTAAGCCGCTTCTGGTGAACAAGAGCAGCACATGGAAACGCCGTTTACCTTCCCACCAGAGTGGTACCTATTTATCTACTTGCACTTTGACGTGCTTTTGAACTGCTGGTTGGCAGGAGCAGGGACCAAACAACAGGAGCTCACCCTGTCGCAGGGATTCGAACCACCGACCTTCTGATTTGCAAGACCTAGGCTCTATGGTTTAACCCACAGTGCCACCCACTCAAGACCACCCCCCAAAACATCATACATACATCACAGAAGGAGGCGGTCTCCAGCAGAAATTTGAGAGTGTTGCTTCTCTCCTGTCTGCCAGGATACCTGATAAGGCCTTACTTGGTTGCATTTTCTGGGTAGCCTGGTCATTCCTCGGAGATGGTAAATACTTCCTGAACCTCTTAGGCATATTGAGAGTGTGCTCCGCTTAAGAGATACTTGCCAGGCTGTATTTGAAAAGGGAGGTTTAAGCCCCTACAGTGCACAGACCACTGGAAAGCTTCCCCCATTTCCTTCCTCCTTGCAGAGAAATATTTGAGGTCCATTTGGGAGAGTCAAAATGGCTTCAGGATTGTTCTCCTGTACTATTTCAGACACGTGGTTTATATACTTATGTACGAGTTTGCCTTGTACATTTATGAACATTTAATTTATGTGTTTGGGACCTTAAATTCTTACAACATGTTCAAGGGAGATGCTGCTTCTGTGAGCCAGGCTTGTTCTTCCATCTCAGCCAGAGAGAGGCAAAAGACGTCTTTCTCCTCTCCCTCCCGTGGCTTCAAATATCAAAGCCAAAGAGCAAAATATTAAAACTCATCCCCCTTCCCTGGACTCCCCAAGGACCTTACTCTCGAGTAGCAGCCTTTTCCTTGCCCCTCTCCAGGCATGCAAATATTTCCTTTTACCCCCTTGAGTGGTCTGCCTGCGGCTGCCCACCTGTCCCTACAGGTTCCCCTTGGCAATCTCATCCCGTCCCCAGGGGGCCACAAGAAGCCCCTTGGCCAGGATATGTGTCACCCCCCCCCAACACACCATGGAGCTTTTTCTCCCTTGATCTTTGAGCCTCGGGGTATTTTGGAGGTTTCCAAGTTCCTCCTGCAATTCCCTGCAAGGAGCAGATAGGAAAATAGGCCCCCTCATCTGAGAGGCAGCAGTCAAGACACAGAGCCCAGGACCACAAAGTCCGATTCCTTCTTGAAAGTGTCCTGGTCTGGTCCCAACATCTGAAAAGGAAAGTGTGGGGCTGGGAGTGAAACAGAAGAGGGGGGCCGAAAGGATTCAGGGCAGGAAGGGAAAGCTACCACCATTGTGAAGACTGACGGAGTGGGACCTGCCACTTGGAGAAAGGAGACCCCTGCGTTTCTCTCTTGTAAAGATGGCGTGGGGAGGGGGCTTAGCCAGCGAAACTGACGGGGGGGGGGGTGACGGCCAGGAACCGAGACGGCTTTGCAAAGGGGACTGGACATCTCCATGGAGGAGGAAGAGGAGGAAGGCTGTTGATGGCTGTTAACTCACGACAAGCCTCCAGGTGCAGGCGCAGACTATCCCTGAATGCCAGTTCCCAGAGGCCTTTGCCAGAGGAGATTTTTGCCCTGCTTCTGGGCTTTTGCAGGCATCGGAGTGACCACCCTGGGAATCGGGAGGCCGGGTTAGGTGGTCCCAAGTGGTCTGAATTGTCTTGGCTCATCCCCATTAAGGTTTTCTGCTTCTGGAGTTTCTCTCTCTGCAAGGCCTAGGAGCTGCCCAGTTTCCACTTCTGTGGGGCAAAGGTGCCGTCCTGCCTTTGGCCAGCTGGGGGCACTGCATGCCCACCAAGTGAAATTCAGGTCAGGTAAGCTCCCAGTCAGCAGGGCGAGCGGAGAGGTGGCCTTGGGCTCCCCGAGGAGCCACAGCACCCAGGGGTGCAGGCGTGAGATCAGAAGCACAAAGCCAGACATCAGCCCCACCTGTGGGCAGACTTTTTGCAAACATTGTGGAACAAGTCAAGCTGGGGTGGCCAAAGTGGGTGGGTCCTTTTGCCCTTCTAGAGCTGTCCCCTCTGGGGAGGGTGCCAGTCTGGGCCTGTGCTGGGGGAATGCCCAGGGAACTCTTTTCTGGGTGTGCTGTCAGTTATTTGTCAGCCACAGTTGCCCCCAGACCCTTACCTGAAGATCTGGGGGACTTCTCCATCCTGAACAGCAAGTCATTCAGCTGCTGTTGTCCTGCGGTTGCCAGAGGGGGTCCCTCTCCCTGTCCCACTCACAGGTGCGTTGCCAACTGGCTCTGTAAAAGGTAAAGGGACCCCTGACCATTAGGTCCAGTCGCGGACGACTCTGGGGTTGCGGCGCTCACCTCGCTTTACTGGCCAAGGGAGCTGGCATACAGCTTCCGGGTCATGTGGCCAGCAGGACTAAGCCGCTTCTGGTGAACCAGAGCAGCGCACGGAAACGCCGTTTACCTTCCCGACGGAATGGTACCTATTTACCTACTTGCACTTTGATGTGCTTTCGAACTGCTAGGTGGGCAGGAGGAGGGACTGAGCAACGGGAGCTCACCCCGTCACAGGGATTCGAACTGCCGACTTTTTGATCGGCAAGCCCTTGGCTCGATGGTTTAGACCACAGCCCCACTGGCTGTGTACACACACACAAAAATCTTTGCTCACAGCAAGCGGCTCAAGAAAGGTCAGCGAGGCATCTAGATCAAGGGAAGTAATAGTGGCACTGTATTCTGCTCTGGTCAGACCTCACCTGGAGTCCTGTGTCCAGTTCTGGGCACCACAATTCAAGAAGGACACTGACAAACTGGAACGTGTCCAGAGGAGGGCAACCAAAATGGTCAAAGGCCTGGAAACGATGCCTTATGAGGAACGGCTAAGGGAGCTGGGCATGTTTAGCCTGGAGAAGAGGAGGTTAAGGGGTGATATGATAGCCATGTTCAAATATATAAAAGGATGTCACATAGAGGAGGGAGAAAGGTTGTTTTCTGCTGCTCCGGAGAAGCGGACACGGAGCAATGGATCCAAACTACAAGAAAGAAGATTCCACCTAAACATTAGGAAGAACTTCCTGACAGTAAGAGCTGTTCGACAGTGGAATTTGCTGCCAAGGAGTGTGGTGGAGTCTCCTCTTTTGGAGGTCTTTAAGCAGAGGCTTGACAACCATATGTCAGGAGTGCTCTGATGGTGTTTCCTGCTTGGCAGGGGGTTGGACTCGATGGCCCTTGTGGTCTCTTCCAACTCTATGATTCTATGAGGCAAAGGATCCCTTTGGGCGGAGGGAGGGCAGCAGAGGCTGTTTCAGGCCAGCTTCATGACCAGAAGGCGAGGCCACCATCCGTCATGTGCGTCTCCCCAGGGGTGAGGAGACCTGCCTTGCCTGCAGGGCATAGTGGGGCACAGGGGTGGTTGCCCTGGGCACAAAATTTGTTAGGGGCGCAAAATTTCAGTGCCCAGTGCTGCCTCAACACAGCTATGTAATTCCGTCACTGGGCTCTGTTGAAACTGCTTCTCCAGGAAGAGACCTCTATAGACAACGGAAATACTTTTCTTATCTCTACTGCTATGATCTAGCAGTGGAATGCGCATACGCACTCTGACCAGTTCCCTCCCTCCCAACCCACTTTGCATGGCCCTGAGCGCCGGCAACCTGCGCTACACCACTGCTTGCCCAGGGAGTCCTGCTCCCCTCCCCCAAGCTCAACATGGTGTTAGAAGGTGGATGGGAGTGAAAGGAGCCATCAGCTCAGTATCTGTGTCCTACACTGACTGGGGGGGGGGGGCACCCCACAGGGTCTTGGGCAGAGAAAGGTCTTTCCCAGTCCGGGGGGGGGGAGCATGCTTCATCCAAGGTGTGGGCTCAGATCCTAAGCCTCTCTGGCTCCATCTCCAAAACCTGGGCGTTTATTTTGTTGGGTTTTATCCTAATACATTGTACACCACCGTGATAGATAGATTTGCTGTCGTTTAGTCGTGTCCGCCTCTTTGTGACCCCCTGGACCAGAGCACGCCAGGCCCTCCTGTCTTCCTCTGCCTCCCGCAGTTTGGTCAGACTCATGTTTGTAGCTTCGAGAACACTGTCCCACCATCTCGTCCTCTGTCGTCCCCTTCTCCTTGTGCTCTCCATCTTTCCCACCATCAGGGTCTTTTCCAGGGAGTCTTCTCTTCTCATGAGGTGGCCAAAGTCTTGGAGCCTCAGCTTCACGATCTGTCCTTCCAGTGAGCACTCAGGGCTGATTTCCTCCAGAATGGAGAGGTTGGATCTTCTTGCAGTCCATGGGACTCTCCAGAGTCTCCTCCAGCACCAGAATTCAAAAGCATCCATTCTTTGGCGATCAGCCTTCTTGATGGTCCAGCTCTCACTTCCATACATCACGACTGGGAAAACCAGAGCTTTTACTATGCAGACCTTTGTCCATATAGTAAAAGCTATGATAAGATAGATTATAAATACATAAATGAGAGTTTTATTTTAAGGGCCTTAAAACCTTGCTTTTTTGTCATGGCCTTTGAGGGCTAAGCTATCTCAACTGGACATAGTTTATAAGCTACCGTAAGTGCCTTATTTTTTCCTTGAAAGGTGCTCTGGTCTGAGTACCCTGGATGGAAATAGATATTTTAGACATTCATTGATTTTACTGCTGGATTTTATGGATTTCCATTGTGTATGCTTGGAAAATGCTTTGAGAGGCAGTTTTGCCTTAAAGGTGGTTGGGAAAGTCAAATGAATAATAGCGATAAAACCTCACAATCTGCTTTGTTAATGGTAGTGGGACAGGAAGCCATTGTCCTAATCTGATCATAAACAAGTATTATTTTTCCAATTTGTTCATTGCCCCAAACAGAGCAGGTGCTATAGTTCAAACTTACAAGCAAGTTAATATATATATAGAAATTAGATTTTAAAACTTAGCCACCACTACGAATTAAACATTGTAACAATATTAAAAACATCTCTATTGCCAGCTATACTTAAGAGCCATCCGGGCAGAATATTCCTAAGAACCAAAACATTTCAGCCTTGGAGTGCAGAAAGGAAAGCTGAGGTGTTGGGTCCAAATAACTTTTACTCAGAGGAGATGCACTGAAATGAATGGACCTCAGTTTACCATGTCTAGTACTCCCAATGGGTCTGCTCTGCATAGGACCAGCACAGGATGTGGCCCAAGATGCAGCCCGTGAAATAAATGGACCAGGTGGCCTCCAGAGTCACTTCTATTACCAGAAAATAGGGGGGGGGGTGCCTTTTCCAACTCTGCAGTTCCATGAAATGTGCCGTGTCTTTCTTGATCAGCCCAGAGGCCCAACTAGACAAGCATTTCTGTTTTTGGGGATCACCAGGTGCCCCCCCCCAAAAGCAAAGGAGGCATGAGGGAGACAAGGCACCCAGTATCTAGCCCTGGCCTCCGCTGCCTTGACCCCACTGGGTGGGGTCCCAAATCTCCCCTCGGTGGGGGAGCCACGAGATGGGGGGTGTCAGAGTATAGGGGTGCCTGGCTGGATATGGGGGGGGCAGGGTGCAGACACAGCAGCAGCAACAAATCCTGTAGAAAACACAACTAAAAGCAGTTTAGAAATTTGCTCTAGAGAACTTTTTCATGCAGGCCGATGGGGCCCCCGTTTGCTCGGAGGTGCCTGGAATCCATTGAAGGGGGAAGGCAAAGTGGGGCTCCTGCTCAGTCCCTTGAACAGCCCAACTTTGCCACGAGGCCCCCCCATTTGCTGACACACACCCCCGTTCCTTGCTGAGGGTTTGCCAAGCGTGCCTTCCTCTTAGCATGTTTCTCCTTTGCGTCCTGAGTTCGAGTTTCTTCAAAACCCATGCGCTCTACGTGGGGCTCCCTTTGAAGGTGACCTGGAAACTGCAACTAATCCAGAACGCAGCAGCTAGACTGGTGACTGAGAGCGGCCGCCAAGACCACATAACACCGGTCTTGAAAGACCTACATTGGCTCCCAGTACGTTTCCAAGCACAGTTCAAAGTGTTGGTACTGACATTTAAAGCTCTAAATGGCCTCGGTCCAGTATATCTGAAGGAGCGTCTCCACCCCCATTGCTCAGCCCGGACACTGGGGTCCAGCTCCGAGGGCATTCTGGCGGTTCCCTCGCTGTGAGAAGCCAAGTTACAAGGAACCAGACAGAGGGCCTTCTCAGTGGTGGCACCCACCCTGTGGAACACCCTCCCACCAGATGTGAAGGAATTAAGCAGCTATCCTATCTTTAAAAGACATCTGAAAGCAGCCCTGTTTAGGGAAGTTTTTAATATTTAATGCTGTATTGTTTTTAACCCTCGATTGGAAGCGATCTAGAGTGGCTGGGGAAACTTAGCCAGATGGGCGGGGTATAAATAAAAAATTATTATTATTGTTATTGTTATCCATTTCTCCTCCCGCTTTGGTCTCTGTCCCCACCTGCGGATAGTTGCTCAGAGGCGGGTGTGGCCGCAGACCGAGGAAGGTGCCCCCCTGCTGCTCTTGAAGCGAGAGACATCCCCCCCCGAAGCTGGTGGCAAGGAGTTCCGCAGGTCGAGGCGCGGCACCAAGCGCTCTTCCCTTTGGCCGGGAGGTCTGGAGGGTCCGCGCTTTGCAGGGCAGGAGTCGCGCCTCGGTCCCTCTTTCTTTAGCCCCGCCAGCCCCCCCCCGGGACAAGGCTGGCTCTCTTCCCCTCCCCTGGCCTCCCCCGCCGCCCTGCCTGGCAGGGGCGCGCGGGGGGCCGGGCGGGGTCCCGTCGGGGGTCCGGGAAGGAGAATGGCCCGCTTGTTCCACCGGGAAGGCGGGCGGGCGGGCGGCGCGCCAAACGGGCGCCAGGTGGCGCTGCGGAGTCGCTGAGCCCGCTGTGCTCTGCCTTGCAAAGGGGGCGAATGCAAGCCGGACGGGGGGAGCCCGTAGAGCCCCCTTTCCTGCCTCCATTAATAATAATTCGCCTTCGCCTCCAACTCAGGGCTGCCCCGGAGCTGGGCTCAAAGCTGCGTGGGTCGGCGTCGGGCCATCGGCCTGTCTAGCTGTCGTCTTCTCTGGCGACCCCCGTAGCCAAGCAAGATGGTCTTCCATGAACACGGTCTGAGCAATCTGTAAAACCCGTTAACAAAGGAACAACTAAAACAGAAACTAAACATCACAATTAAAGCAAGAGACACATTATATGATTAACAAATCAATACAGTATTTATAATCTTATCTTCTTTGGCGATCACTCGCAGCCGAGTAAGATTGTCTTCCATGAACACAGCCTTAATTAATGTGTCTGTAAGTGACTGTGAAGACAGAAGTGCCTGGCATGCTGTGGCCCATGGGGTTACGAAGAGTCGGACACGACTAAACAACAACAACAAAGTGACTGTGGAGGCCAGTTCTGGATCCACACTTCCTTCCACAGTGGGGACATAGATTTCCAGGTGGGAGTTGATCACGGTGTGGATTTGCCAAGTGTGCCTTCCTCTTGGCACATTTCTCCCTTGTGTCCTGAGTTCAAGTGTCTTCAAAGCCCATGACACCTTTGGTCAAGGCTGTTCTCCAGTTGGAGCACTCACAGGCAAATGTTTCCCAATTGTTGGTGTTTATACCACATTTTTAAAAATTTGCCTTGAGACAGTCTTTAAACCTCTTTTGTTGACCACCAGCATTACGCTTTCCATTTTTAAGTTCGGAATAGAGTAGTTGCTTTGGAAGATGATAGTCAGGCATCCGAACATCATGACCAGTCCAATGAAGTTGATGTTGAAGAATCATTGCTTTGACACTGGTGATCTTTGCTTCTTCCAGGACACTGGCATTAGTTCACCCGTCTTCCCAAGTGATGTGTAAAAAATTTCAGAGACACCATTGATGGAATGTTTCGAGGGGTTGGAGATGGCGTTTATAAGCGGTCCACATTTCACAAGCATCCGGTAAGGTTGGTAGTACAATAGCTTTGTAAACAAGTATTTTGGTTTCCGTGCAAATGTCCTAGACCTCAAACAATCTGCACTTCAATCGGGAGAAAGCCGCACTCGCAGAGCTCAGGCTATGCTGGATTTTGGCATCAATGTTGGCTCTTGTGGAAAGATAACTGCCCAGGTAGGAGAAATGATTGGCATTTTCCAACGTTACACCATTGAGTTGGATTTGTGGTGCTGCAAAGGGGTTATTTTGTACTTGTTTGTGCAGCACTTTGGTTTTTTGGATGTTGAGTGATAGGCCATGCTTTCTGTAAGCTTCTGTGAAGATATTTAGGATGGTTTGGAGGTCATCCTCTGAGCGTGCGCACACTACGTTGTCATCAGCATGCTGAGGCTCTGTGACGGAAGTTACGGTAACCTTACTCTTTGCTTCCAGCCTGCGCAGATTAAAGAGCTTTCCATCTGTTCAATGTATGATTTCTACTCTGGTGGGGAGTTTCCCTTCGACAAAGTGTAGGATCATGGCAATGAAAATAATAAATAGAGTTGAGACGATAACACAATCTGTTTAACGTCTGATCTCACTGTAAATGGTTCACTTTGAGAGCCATTGTTATCTGTGATTGTTGCTGTCACATTATCATGGAGGAGCAAAGGATGTTCACAAATTTATCTGGGCAGCCAATTTTCAGAAGGACAGTCCACAGTGCATTGAGATTTTAAGTGTCAAAGGCCTTAGGTCAATAAAAGCTGTATACAGGGGTTGGTTGGGCTCTCTGCATTTTTATTGAAGCTGTCAAGCAGTGAAAATCATGTCCACTGTCCCCTTAGAAGGTCGAAAACCTTTTTGGGATTCAGGAAGGGTTGCCTCAGATAAAGTTAGGAGACGGTAGATGCACCATCTGTGCTTCTGAAGGAGACCGTGAGCTCTGCCATGAACCTCCTTTTGCAGAGGCAGCCTACCTGCAGATATTAGTTGCTGAGGGACAACAGCAGGAAGGGCTGGTTGGCTTCCTTGAAGCCCCTGACCAGCCACTGGGCAAACAGGGTGAGTGCTGCTGGCCTGGGGGGGGGCACTTGGGTTTGATCCAGCAGGCCAGATGTTGTTCTGTGAGGTGTGAGCCAAGGCCAGCTAAAACGGTAGAGTTGGGAGGGGCCGTGAGGGTCATCTAGTCCCACCACCTGCAGTGCAGGAATCCTTTGCCCAATGTGGGACTCGAACCCACAACCCTGAGATTAAGAGTCTCTTGCTATCCCAGATGCCTCAGGACATCAGAGGAACCTGCTGGATCTCGCCCAGCCTCCTGCTCTCCCTGAGGCTGGCCAGTTGCTCATTACAGGAAACACACAAGCAGGACCCCAGCCCAAGAGCAGAAGCACTTTCCAGCAACGGGGATTCAGGCGCATCGCTGCTTCCAGTTGTGGAGACAGAGCATCAGCCGCTGTGGCTCCCAGCCTTCGAAAGCCCTCTGCCCCATGAATTTCCACCATCCTCTTTAGCCTCCCATCCTTCCATCACTGCCTTTCTAAACATGCTTAGAAAACGTCAAGATTGTACAATAATAATTGCACCGTACACGTCTAAATATAAACCTGCATATTGCAGTGTTTCACACACACATGTTGTCGCCTCAGTCCTGCCTTTTTCACAACCTGACAAATAATTGCAGAGTTTCCGGTCTTCTTCTGCTTTTAATTCTGCCCTCGCTAAGCCCATGAGGATAATTTTAGCCTGCTGAGGACACCTCAAGATTTGTTCTCACAAGCCCAGGTTGAAGGCCGGCCCATCTCTCCATTTCCTTCCAGCAGAAATCCTGACCTAGGAGACATTTGGCAGCTGCCATCAGGAAGCGATCGATGCGCAACCTTTTAGAAGTAAAAATAGGCCCTCGTGGGCCAGGCCGGTTTTCTCTGGCTTCTGCCAGGCACTGAGCAAAGGGAAGCCACAGTTCACCTCTGGAGAGGCTGTGCGGTTCTTCCTTGAGGAGAAGCCGGGGGGGGGGGAGGCTGTTGCAGAGGCTCCCCAGGACCTCCCACTGCCTGGAGCTCTTGGGGTGAAGGGGGGGTCATAGGGAATTGCCTTTATACAAAGGCAGGCCCTTGGTCAATTGAGCTGTCTATCCTTCAGACTTTGGGTAGAGTTGGAAGGAACCCCCAAGGAACATCTAGTCCAGGCATCCCCAAACTCGGCCCTCCAGATGTTTAGGGACTACAACTCCCATCAGGACCAATGGTCAGGGATGATGGGAATTGTAGTCCCAAAACATCTGGAGGGCTGAGTTTGGGGATGCCTGATCTAGTCCAACCCCAAATGTTTCTTTATTAAATTACGAAGGGTGAGCACAATCAATCTAGAGCCAAATGTGTGAAATGACTCTCGAGCCCACAAAATCATGACTGCCGGCAATGGGCCTTCATTCACCACAGCTTTCCTTGGTCAGAACAGCCGCGGCCTCTGGGGAACCCACAAAAGTGGAGTCCCCAGGCCTATAAATCACACAGAGGCATTTGCACACACACAGAGAAATCAAGTCACGTTCACAAGCAGGGATTGCAGTTATAATAATAATAATAATAATAACAATAATAACAATAATAATAATAATAATAATAATAATAATAATAATAATAATAATAATAATAATAATTTATTTATTATTTATACCCCGCCCATCTGGCTGAGTTTCCCCAGCCACTCTGGGCGGCTCCCAACCAAGTGTTAAAAACAGTACAGCGTTACATATTAAAAACTTCCCTGAACAGGGCTGCCTTCAGATGTCTTCTGAATGTCAGGTAATTATTTATCTCTTTGACATCTGGTGGGAGGGCGTTCCACAGGGCGGGCGCCACCACCGAGAAGGCCCAAACTTGGGTCTCTAGCTGTTTTGGGACTACAACTCCCATCATCCTTAGCTAGCAGGACCAGTGGTCAGGGATGATGGGAAGTGTAGTCCCAAAACAGCTGGAGACCCCAGTTTGGGAAACACTGAACTAGATGAGCCTTGTGGTCCTGCCCAACTCTACAGTTTTATGATCTCAGGTCTTTTACAACATCCTGCACCCTCCTCCTCCTTTTACTGTCTTTGTATCTTCAGTGTGTTATGTCACTATGTTTTCCAACACAGCATGGTGGGTCGGAGCTGTCTGCCTGTCTCTGGCATTGTTGTGGGTTGCCTGGACAGAGGTGGGCATGGGGCTGTGGCAACGCAATGGGTGGGAGTAGTAGTAGTAGTAGTAATAATAATAATAATAATAATAATAATAATAATAATAATAATTTTTATTTATACTCCGCCCTCCCCATCCAAGACCGGGCTCAGGGCAGCTAATAACCAATAATAAAAACAAGTTGATTAAAATACAATTTAAAAGATTAAGATACAACATTAAAACTACATTAGGCTGCAGTCTCTTCATAGGAGGAGAAAGGAAAAAGAAAGAAGGGGAGGGAATCAAACTGATTCTAAGCCAAAGGCCAGGTGGAACAACTCTGAAAGAAATCAGATCCCGCAGGGCCCTGAGTACCGGATTGGTTCCACCAGTGCTCCCAGCATCTCCAGCACCCCACTGATTCATCATATTGCCAGGACGGATGGAATTCAATATGTACATACCCACTCATCTCTGGTAACAAAGGTTCGACTCCAGGTGACCAGACCTGATCCAATATAAATGGGATTCCTTCTCTATTTTTTTCTCCCACGCTTTGGGTGAACCAGATACCTTAAAATGATTAGCATTTATGGGCAGGCTTGCTAGCTGAAAGGTTTGTGTGGTCACCTTCACCTTTTAGTAATCTGATTTGCAAGGCTGGAGTTGCACCATGGGAACAAGCGTCATTGAAATTTGGTCTGTAGGAGATCTGGGTTTGAACTTAGGGCATCAAAAGCCTGGGTAGCAGAGAAGAACAAAAGGCGGTCCCGGGTTCAAATCCCCAACTGAAATCTAGATTTGCCAAGTGTGGCCACACACCCCTCACCTATGTTCCTGATTGCTGAGGTGGACATTGACCACAGTGGTGGCAGCCCAGTTACAGTGAGGGTGGGGCACTGCCCCAACAATTTCAGTCTGCGCTCAGCCAGCCCCCACCTGCCTGATTTCTTTCTTGCTACTTGAGGGATATTGGCACCAGTAGCGGAGTGGCAAATTGAGAAGTGCAGGGCCCCTTCTTAATCGCCACAGCCTCGCCCCTTCTAAGGTTATACAGCTTCCTAATATTATACTGCACAGTAATTTTATAGTTGCACAATAATAATAATAATGGATGCATTGCAGCAATCAGTGCAGATCTTTGTGTCTTGCCGTTCAGCTACATACACTATTTTCTGTGCACAGAAATTTGGAGCGCTCCGATGCCTTCTTTCCAAAGTGACTTCAGTTTTGTTTTCCTTGAGGTTCCATTGTGCATAACGGCACTTGCAATGCATTGTTCTCTCGGAACCAAAGCGCCTTGTGTTCAGAGTGCTCCTAAATGCTCAGCTTTGGCGCAGAACTAACTGCAGAGTGACCCTAGGAGCCAATCCCAGTGGCCAACTCGACTTCACTCAGATTGTTTCCAAAGATCACAAAGGGAGAGAAGACTTCTTTTCAATGGCTAGCAGGCTTCTGCGTCATGCTGATTGGGCAGCTGTAGGACTCTGGAGGGAAGGCCCCTGTTGTAGAAATAGTAAAGGGTCTTTGACCTCTACAGTCCCAGATCACTACATCTGTGGGGGGGCCCTGCGTGTCAGCTCCTTGTAGAATTCAGCAGGGAGGAGGAGGAGGAAAGTGGGGACAACTCTAGAATTGCTTGGCTCTAACTTTCTTTGGGACGTGTTTGGCGCTGTGGGTTAAACCACAGAGCCTACAACTTGCTAATCAGAAGGTCGGCGGTTCGAATCCCCGTGACGGGGTGAGCTCCCATTGCTCGGTCCCTGCTCCTGCCAACCTAACAGTTCGAAAGCACATCAAAGTGCAAGTAGATAAATAGGTACCACTCTGGCGGGAAGGTAAACTGTGTTTTCATGCGCTGCTCTGGTTCGCCAGAAGCGGCTTAGTCCTGCTGGCCACATGACTTGGAAGCTGTACGCCGGCTCCCTTGGCCAGTAAAGCGAGATGAGCGCCGCAACCCCAGAGTCTGTCACGACTGGACCTAACGGTCAGGGGTCCCTTTACCTTTACCTTACCTTTCATTGGCTCCGACTCCAGTTACCATTTGGGCTCGCTGCCTTCCACTCCACCTTCCAACACTGTCTGACCACGTGGCAAGGCTGTCCGATGTGGTTGGAATCTGTTGTACACAGACCTCTCTGTCCAGGGTGCCACTGAAGCCTTCCACCTTCCTTTGGTACCACTGGGGGCCATTCCTCGGAACAGCACTGTTCTATCCCCGCCTCCTTCCTGCCGTGATGGGTTCTCGCCTCCGCTGCCAACTGCCAACAGCTTCCCATGGAACTTCCTGGCACCGATCTCCCAAATGGATCTCGCAATGCTGTTGGATTTCCTGGTGCCTGTTTTCAAGGGAAAATAGGGACTGGCTGACATCATTTTCTACTCACCAGTACAGAAAAGCTGTGGTCAGTCTGCATCCTCTCTGCCTATTTATCCCCGAATGTCCCTGTGGGAATTACAGTGGTACCTCAGGTTACATACGCTTTAGGTTACAGACTCCGCTAACCTAGAAATATTACCTCAGGTTAAGAACTTTGCTTCAGGATGAGAACAGAAATCGTGCTCTGACGGTGCGGTGACAGCAGGGGGCCCCATTAGCTGAAGTGGTGCTTCAGGTTAAGAACAGTTTCAGGTTAAGAACGGACCTCCGGAACAAATTAAGTACTTAACCTGAGGTTCCACTTTACTCTCCATCGGTTTCATAGGAACATAAGAAGATGCCTTACAGAGAATCAGACCAATGGTCCCTTTAGCTCCAGGTTTCAGGCAGGTGACATTCCCAGCCCTACAAAGATATGCCCTGGGATTCAACCTGGGACCACCTGTAAGCAAATCCCTTAAAATAGGGATGGAACAGCTCAGCCCCCGGGCCAAATCTGGCCCTCCAAGCCTCTGTATCTGGCCCTCAGAATTCTCCTCAAGCCACCACCCACCCCGGCCTTCCTTCACACCCTTAGTACTTTTGCCTGCGCATGGGTCGGCAAGGTTTACCTCGACTGGGTTTGCTCCAGTGGAGATACCTCCGTGGGCCGGATCACACACACGTGCAGCCACGATTTTCAGCATTTGAACAGATGTGATTTTCGGCACCGCAGAAGCGAGTCCCCGCGCCACCCTGCGCCAGTTTTGTGGGGACTCACCAAGCAGGCGGCTCAGTTCAGGGGGGGCTCGCAGGCCGGTTAAACGGCCCCCGTGGGCCACTTTTGGCCTATGGGCCTTAGCTTGCCTACTACCCCTGCTCTTGTGTATTACACTTTTTATTGTGATGTATTCAATATTTTTTAAAAATCAAACCCTTGTTATGGAAATTGCCAGGGTGGATGTGTTTTATGCTTCTTCACTAATTTCAGATCAGAATGCATCCAGTTCTTCCAGAGTGGCTAAATATTGTATTTACTGCAGCATATAAAACATGCCTGGGACTGATTTTTTTTTTTTTAAAGCAAACTTATAGTTTTGTTTTCTATAGCTGGCATTCTAAATCATGAAACCGTTTTTAGTAATTTTGTTGCTGTGCCCTTCTGCTTGGTTTGGCATTGTTTTATACATTTGCACAGTTTCTTTTATGAATATTGCTCATTGACTGTTAATTCCTCTCCCACAGCTGAGCCCTGGTTACTGAGCCCTGCTTCAGAGAGAATGAAAAGCGAAGAGGAAGACAAACCCACTGAAAGGGTGAGTTGGGAGAATGCTCTGTCCAATTGCATTTATAAATCATTGCCCATCTAAAGTAGGGTGGTCATACATCTGAGATTCCAATGACGGCTTCAGCGTTTGGGGTTTTTTTGGGTAATCTGCAAAATGTCAGGGTTTTTGAAACTTTCCCAAAGCTCAACAACTTTTTGTGTCCGGATTTGTATTTCTTGAAATATGGCAACCCTACCTAAAGCAGAGAAGGGGAACACCTGCCAGTCTCATAATAATAATAATAATAATAATAATAATAATAATAATAATTTTATTATTTATACCCTGTCGATATGATTTGGTTCGCCCAGCCACTCTGGGTGGCTTCCAACACATATAAAAAACCATAATAAAACATCAAATGTTAAAAACCTGATTCAAGGCTGCCTTTAGATGTTGTTGGACGCTATCAGCCCCAATTGGTGTGGCAAGAGATTATGAGAGCTGGAGTTCAGCAATATCTAAAAGGCCACACGGCACCCAGCCCTGATGAATATGATGTCCAACTGTTTTCCAGGATGGCGATGACATGTAAGCCTATAATAATGTTGCAGGCTTGAGGGGCTCAGTCTGGATAATTTCCATGCGGTCCCTTGCAAGCCTGTGATTTTATGTAGCTAGTGAGGCTTAGAAATTGAGTTGCCATATGTCAGGGATCGTGCTGAGTAGGGCTGCATGGAGGAGGAATGGTGGAAGCCTCCCCCCCCCCCCGATCTGGATCCGGATCCTGAATCTTCCCAGGAGCAGGAGGACAGTATAGATTTGGAACAGTGGTTTGCAGATGGACATGGTTCAGAAGGCGGAAGCTGGGAAATGGGGAACAGCTAGGACATGGGTAGGCAACCTAAGGCCCGGGGGCCAGATCCAGCCCAACTGCCTTCTCAATCCAGCTGGCGGACGGTCCAGGAATCAGTGTGTAGAATGTGTCCTTTTATTTCAAATGCATCTCTGGGTTATTTGTGGGGCCTGCCTGGTGTTTTTACATGATTAGAATGTGTGCTTTTATTTACCGTATTTTTCGCTCTATAACACGCACCCGACCATAACACGCACATAGTTTTTAGAGGAGGAAAACAAGAAAAAAAAAATATTCTAAACGAAACAGTGGATGTATGATTTTTGTGGTTCATGCTGTGGCCACATACATGTGATCTGACAGTGAGTTTGGAGTAGCCCAATGCAAAAATCCTGAGGATCCATGTGGATCCATGCTTTGTAACCACGTTTTTGCACCACTGCGGCCCCAGGCAACAGTGGGTGCGTGATTTTTTTGGTGCAAGCTGTAGCCATGGATATGCTATGTGATCTGATGGTGAATTTGGGGTGACCCAGTGCAAAAATCCTGAGGATCCATGTGGATCTGTGCTTTGTAACCACGTTTAAAGTGGGGAGGGAAGGGAAAGCACTCAAGGGACAAAGGACACGCGTGGGGTGGGTGGAGAAGGATGCTGTTAATAATGCAGAAAAGGGGTATAAGAGGAGAAGGCTCCTCTCCCCTCCCGCTTTGCTCCTTTAAAGAAGCAGGCTCTCTGTCCCCCTCTCCTCCCCACTCAGCGGCTCTTCTCCCGCTTTGCTGTTTCAAAGCGAGCCACGGAGGAGGGAAGGAAGGGGAACCATGGATCCTCTGCTCACGACTGCAGCAGATCCCCCCTGCCACCCGCAGGCATTCCCTCCATAACACGCACAGACATTTCCCCTTATTTTCTAGGAGGAAAAAAGTGAGTGTTATGGTGCAAAAAATACGGTAAATTAAAATGCATCTCTGGGTTATTTGTGGGGCATAGGAATTCGTTCATATATTTTTTTAAAAAATATAGTCCGGCCCCCCACAAGATCTGAGGGACAGTGGACTGGCCTCCTGCTGAAAAAGTTTGCTGACCCCTGAGCTAGGAGAGGAAACACTGGAAGAGAGATGTTTAACAGATTCACTGTCTCTGGAAAGCATTCATCTGCTCAGCCCAAGGTCAAGAAGAGCTGATGAGGTGGCAGCACAGAAACCACGGTGGTTATGAGATCAGGTTACAAGACACAGTAGTAACGTGGATGACTAGGGATGAAGTGGGTGGAACCCTTAACTGGGAGCACCGCCATGCCTAGGACAGGGATTCTTTGTTCTCTCGCTGTGATCATTAAAGTTTCTAACTGGTAAGAATACTCATTTCCTTGGTTCTACTTATCTACTGCCAAGGGGGGGGGGAGCCGATTCCCTGAAGCCTGAGACCATATTTCAAAAAGCGAAAATCCGGACATAAAAGTTGTGGAGATTTTTGCAGGGTTTTTTTTGGCAAAGTTATGGAGCTTTCTTTGCAAAATCTCAAAACAAAAAATGATGTTTTTGAGCTATTTTTAAGGAAATTCACCAAAAACGACACTTCTGACATGGGTTGCCATATGTCCGGATTTTCCCAGACTTTTCTGCATTTTTCCGCCTGGCCGCTGTTACAGATGGCCGAATCCCAGCTATGTCTGGGAAATTCTGGATGTATGGCAACCCTAAATTCTAGCAAGATTGAATTTTCATTATCATCGAGACCTGCAAGGCCTCTTTTTCAAGCAAATGTGTCATGCACCAGAATCTAACAAATATTTATGGAGGTTGGACCCCGTATGCTAAAATTCATGGTTTCTGCTGCTCTGTTCCAATAGAAACTGACAAGCATCCTTGTGCTAGCTGCAATGACTGCTGGTTTTGGATCGTCTTTCCAATATGGCTACAACGTCTTTGTGATCAATTACGCAGCAGAGGTATGGTCTGTTATTATTTGTTCAGAGCATTCGCACGCTATCCTTAATATATGTAGGGTTTGGGGTCAGCGTTGCTTGTGCAGGTTCTTTGCTGTTCACTTGTGTTCCTTTGGTGGTGAGAGAGGTTGGGGTTGGCCCAGGGTGTGGTTGTTCATTTGTGGTTGGCTGTGGTGGTCTTTGTTTTCATGTGTGAGTGGGGTGGGTGGGTGTTTTGGATCAGGTTAGCCATATTGATTTGTATGCTTTTGGTGGATTTTTGTCATTGTCTTGTTGGGCTGTGTGTGTGATAAAGGGGAGCCATACTGGGGTGAAGGCATCGTCTTCTATTTGTCTCCATGTCAGTTTCAGTTTATTGGTTAGTTTTTCTAGTAAGGCTGTTTCCCATACTATTTGGTACCATTGGTCCATGCTTACTCCTGACAGGTCTCTCCGGTGTCTGGTTTTGATGTTTCTATTCTTAGCCAACAGTATTCCCAGAGTGGCCTACATGCAGTTGATTAGAACGAAACAATCTCTGCCTGCAGGTTTACAATATAAATTCACAACATGCAAGGAAAAAGGATAGGGAGGGAAGGGCACGGGGAAATAAAATTCAGGCACCAATTCTTCAAAGGGAGTTCATCTAATGACCAGCAGGCACAGCTGTGGTGTAGCATGGGCTGCCTGTGTCCGGGGCCATGTGGGAAAGGGAGGGAGGGCAATGGCATACACATTCAACTGCCTAACGGCATAGCTGTCAACCGTCCCTAATTTGGCGGGAAACTCCCTTATCCCAGTGCTGTGTCCCGCTGCTGTCCCTTATTGATGATGTCCCTTAAATTTCCAGGGTTTCAAAGGAAGCAGCTCCTCTCCCTCCCTCCCTCCCTCCCTCCCTGCCAGCCAGGGAGGAGGGAGGCTCCAACTGTGTTGCTTGGCTGCGTTGCTCACCCAATAAGGAGTCTACGAATGACTGGGGGGTGGAGCTTGCATGCCTTGTGCCGATCAAATCGGCCGCGTTGCCTGGGGACTCGCCTTTGCTCAGCGCTTCCCAGCGGAGAGGTGACGGTGGTTTTCCTTGCTGCATCCCCTTTGCTGGGTTGCTGCGCTGTGGGAACCACCGCTTGAGGCTTCGTTTGGCTGCTGGCTGGGCTTTCTGCCTTTGGCTTGGAGGGGCTCAGAAATTGAACATACCTGTGCTTGGGAAATCCCTTATTTGGGCTGCTGATCCCTTATTTCTGAGGCTGCTGGTCCCTTAATTTCAAATCTGTAAGTTGACAGCTATGGCTAATGGTGTCTGCATCAACCAGGAGATTGCAGTCACCGAGATAAGAAAAGAAGAATCGTTTCTCTGGGGAGGTCACTTCCTGGTTCGCATGGAGAAGCGACAGAAGCACACAGCTGTATTGAGGCAGCACCAGCTGTCAAAATTTTGTGACCCTAACAATTTTGCGCCCAGGGCAACCACCCCTGTGCCCCACTATGCTGTGGCACAGTTCAGGGGCAGGAGGATGGAGCTGAGCTTTGGGGCAAAGCTGATGGAGCAAGCTCAGCTTCCCATCTCTCCCACTGGTGGAATGGCTGAGGGAGAGGAGGCACAACAGCCTTGCAGTGTGGGCAACTCCTGTATACCTGAAGGAGCGTCTCCACCCCCATCATTCAGCCCGGACACTGAGATCCAGCGCCGAGGGCCTTCTGGCAGTTCCCTCATTGCGAGAAGTGAGGTTACAGGGAACCAGACAGAGGGCCTTCTTGGTAGTGGCACCCGCCCTTCAGATGTGAAGGAAATAAGCAGCTATCCTATCTTTAAAAGACATCTGAAGGCAGCTGGGGAAACTCAGCCAGATGGGCGGGGTATAAATAATAAATATTATAATTATTGCAGGGAGTCAGTGAAAATGTTCTACCTTTCCCTATTTAGCACAGATATTTCTGGTATTTGTTCTGTCATTTGCAGAAGATGGGGGGGGGAGGAATGGGACCTTGGACCACTTGCACACAATAAGTTTAATAAGAAGCAGAGAGACAGAAGGTTCAGGTGAGTAACACAGTCCATCGATACGCTAATCCACACCTAAACATGTTTTCTCCCTTCATGGTGGAAAGATCCGCACTATATATTTACTGCACATTTAAAGGACATGACTTCCCCCAAAGAATTCTGGGAACTGTTGTTCTCCCCTTTTGCAGAGCTACAGTTTCCAGAACCCTTAACCAACTACAGTGGTACCTCGGTTAAGTACTTAATTTGTTCCGGAGGTCCGTTCATAACCTGAAACTGTTCTTAACCTGAAGCACCACTTTAGCTAATGGGGCCTCCTGCTGCTGCCGTGCCGCCAGAGCATGATTTCTGTTCTCATCCTGAAGCAAATAGTACCCTTAACCCGGGGTACTATTTCTGGGTTAGCGGAGTCTGTAACCTGAAGTGTATGTAACCCGAGGTAAAGGTAAAGGGACCCCTCACCATTAGATCCAGTCATGGCCGACTCTGGGGTTGCGGCGCTCAACTTGATTTATTGGCCGAGGGAGCCGGCGTACAGCTTCCGGGTCATGTGGCCAGCAAGACTAAGCCGCTTCTGGCGAACCAGAGCAGCGCATGGGAACGCTGTTTACCTTCCCGCCGGAGCAGTACCTATTTATCTACTTGCACTTTGATGTGCTTTTGAACTGCTAGATGGGTACCACTGTACAGTTCCAAGGATGCTTTGGGGAAAGCCATGTCCTTCAAACGGGGGTTGAGAGAGTGTACGTTTGCAAACAAGGATGTTGAATGAGAACCACAAACACAGTAGTCAAGGGTGCCTTGCCCCTCCTGGTCAGATCTGCCTGGCCCCCAAACCATGGTTTACTGTGGCTTAATGTGCAGGAAGAAGACCCTGATGCTGACTGTTGCATGCTCTTCTCTCCTAGTTCATTAAAAGCTTTTACAACGAGACCTACCGATGGAGGAATCACATCAGCATAGACCACAGCTTGCTCCTATTCCAGTGGGGTCTGACGGTTTCATTCTTCCCAGTTGGAGGCATGGTTGGGTCTCTTTTGGTGGCTCGTCTGGCAGATAATTGTGGCAGGTACAGTGATAACTCAACCCTGGAGATGGAGGTTAATTGGGAGTGAAAAGGAAGGCACGAAGTAGGGCAAATACCCCACCATGAGAATCTGTGCAAAAAACTGAAGTGTGCAAGCGACACACATAGTCTTCTTAGTCTCTCTGTTTTGCTTGCTTTCTTGCCACCTGGAGATTCAAACTTTCCCTCTACTACCTGGAGGGGAACGGGCTAACCTGGAGCTCTGGCAATCCTAGTGAATGACCTTCTTATCCCAGGGCCTATGAAAGCACTATGGGGAGGGTGTTGGAGGGGAAAGGCTGTGCGGCTTCTTGTGATCCAAATCTCCCTTTTACAGGAAAAGAATCTACATCAAAGCATAGGAAGCTGTCTTATACTCAATGAGGCCATTGGCCTACCTAGTATTGCCAACACTGACTGGCAGCAGCTCTGCAGGCTTTCAAACAAGGGAGATTCCTAGCCCTACCTGGAGATGCCAGGGCTTGAACCTGGGATCGTCTGCTTGCAAAGCAGGTGCTGAGCTATTAGGTACCCCTGCCGCCCGTACTGGCCAGTCTTGCCAGACTCTCGGGTTGTGCGCTCATCTCACTCTATAGCGCTGTCTGCAGACACTTCCAGGTCACGTGGCCAGCGTGACAAGCTGCATCTGGCAAGTCAGAGCAGCACACGGAAACAGCGTTTACCTTCCCGCTATAAAGCGGTCCCTATTTATCTACTTGCACTTAGGGGTGCTTTCGAACTACTAGGTTGGCAGGTGCTGGGACCGAACGACGGGAGCACACCCCGCCGCGGGGATTCGAACCGCCGACCATGTGATCGGCACTGAGGTTTTACCCACAGCGCCACCCGCGTCCCCCCTCCTTTAAGACAAATGGTCCACCTAGCTCAGTATTGTCTACACTGACTGGCAGCAGCTCCTCAGCTCAGCATGGTTTACGCCAGTGTTCTTTGACCTTGGGTCCCCCAAAATTGTTGCACTACAATTCCCATCATTCCTGAACCAGTTTAATCAATGGTCAGTGATGGTGGGTGCAGCAGTTCAGCAACACCTAAAGTCAAAGAAGAAGAGTTTGAAGAAGAGTTTGGATTTGATATCCCGCTTTATCACTACCCGAAGGAGTCTCAAAGTGGCTAATAATAATAATAATAATAATAATAATAATAATTTATTATTTATACCCCGCTCATCTGGCTGGATTTTCCCAGCCACTCTGGGCGGCTTCCAAAAGAATATTAAAATACTGTGATACATCAAACATTAAAAGCTTCCCTAAACAGGGCTGCCTTCAGATGTCTTCTGAATGTCAGGTAGTTGTTGTTCTCTTTGACATCTGGTGGGAGGGCGTTCCACAGGGAGGGCGCCACCACCGAGAAGGCCCTCTGCCTGGTTCCCTGTAACTTGGCTTCTCGTAGTGAGGGAACCGCCAGAAGGCCCTCGGTGCTAACAATCTCCTTTTCCCTTTCTCCCCCACAACAAATACTCTGTGAGGTGAGTGGGGCTGAGAGACTTCAGAGAAGTGTGACTGGCCCAAGGTCACCCAGCAGCTGCAGGTGGAGGAGCAGAGACGCGAACCCGGTGCACCTGATTACGAATCTACCGCTCTTAACCACTACACCACACTGGCTCAGAATACTGACCTACACTGACTGGCAGCAGCACTCTGAGGGAATCAGAACCGTGGTGTTCCTAGCCCTATGTGGAGATGCTAGGGAGCAAACCTGCCTGGCCTTTCCAACAATTAACGAAACCAGGACAAAGTACCAGTAATTAAATTGTAGCAGCAGTAACAGTAGCATAGCAGTTGCAATTTCCTCTGCCTGATACTTTTCCATCTGCTTTTATACATCCATCAGTATCCACCCTGCTCTTTTCCCTCTTTCCTTTTCAGAAAACGTACTTTGCAGGTGAATAATATTTTGGCCATAATCTCTGCTGTCCTCATGGGCTGCTCCAGAGCAGTGCACTCCTTTGAGTTCATCATCTTTTCACGTTTGGTTATTGGAATATGTGCAGGTGAGTCGGAGACAGGAGGTGTTGTTTAAATATATATGCTGGGCATGCACGTCCTTTGACCTGGGCCTCTCCAGACATCCTGTATATTGTGCATTCACAATTATTGTGATCGTGATGGTATTGGGGTGGTATTGGCTTGTTTACTGTTTCGCGCCTGCAAATGTTTTGGGGGTGGCTGCTTTGCTTCCAACAGACAGCTGTATAGTGGTCCTTGGCCATAGGGGCGGGAAAAGAATCATAGAGTTGGAAAGGGCCCCCAGGGGGTCATCTAGTCCAACCCCTGCAAGGCAGCAATCTCAGCTAAAGCATCCATAACAGATGAGCATTCAACCTCCGCTTTCAAAACCTCCAAGGAGAGCCCACAACTTCCCAAGGTTTTCCCAGCTAAGTTATACTCACAGGAGACCCATTGAAATTAATAAATTTCGGTGAGCTGTGTCCATCCACTTCAACGGGTTGTTGGTCCAAGACTAGTCCTACTCAGAGTAGACCCATTGAAGATAATGGGCATGGCTCACTTACTGTAGGTTTATTAGTGCCTATGAGATCATATTACCCCATATATGCCCACTTGAGCACTTTGATCTGCAGAACTGGCACTGTTGCAGGTTTTATTCTGCATTTGCCAAGAAATTGATTTTTTACCTACACTTTGGAACCCACCGCCTATTGATATCAAGCAGACACTTTTGGGCATGTGTGTTTCATTGTGACTTTTAGCTTATCGTTGATTTAAATCCTTTTTCTTTTTCTTTGAAGGTTGTAAATAGTTGGTTTTAACCAATAATTTCATTGTTCTATTCTTTTTGTAAACTGCTGTTATAAGACTGCTTTAAGGATGGTTTTTGTTTTTTAAAAAAGTATTATATACTTTTTGTGAAATAATTAAATAATTTCCAACAGCTCTACTTTGAGCTACACTAAGTGTCTTTTAACCTTTTTGTACACGGTTTGTATTGTATGTTTTTATGTATTTTCAGTGCTTTTCTTCTGGGCGGACGCAGGGTTACGCTTACCCCTAAACATTTTGTGAATCTAAGTTTGGCCTCATTGAGGGGCAGTATTTCAATATGAGTAGGAAAATGAGAGTACCCCTAAACATTTTTAAAGAAAAAAAGCACTGTATTTTTGTTATAAACGCCCTGAATATTTTCAGAAATGAAAATAAAAATAAAAATCAACACCTGCTTGGCTACGGCCCAATGAGTCTTGTTATAGATCTGGGGACACGGGGTGGGGGTGGGGGGTTGAATCCTCCTAAGCCGTAGGAATGAAGGAAATACTCAGATTTTGATTAATTTTGTAATAAACAAAAATCTGCCCTTATTCCCTTATGGGGAAAACAAGAGCCCTTATAGAGTCCTTTGCAGGTTCTCCATCGGTCAGAGAAAATAACAGAGGCCAACCAGAGAATATTGAGAAGCACAGCAGCTCGTAAGCCTGGTCTTTATTGATCTGTTGCAACAGGGTGCTCCCCTCACACGCAGGAGAAGGAGGAGGACCCCAAACAAAGGTGTGCCCATCCTTATATAGACATTTAAAATTGCCCGCCCTGGAGTCCAAGACCACCCCCAGACACATCATACCTACATCACACAAGGGGCGGTCTGCAACAAAAATCTGAGAGCGTTGTTTATCTTGTCTGACAGGTTACCTGTTAATGCTCACTTGATTGGATACCCTGGGGCGCCTGGCCACTCTTTTGTAATGATAAATCCTTCGTTCCTGAGCCAGGTCACAGGCTCACCCTATTCATACACAGACACACCCTTAAGACAGGCTTTGTGAAGGAAAAGACAATGGGAAGAGTTTTCCATTTTCCTTTGACCTCGCAGAGAAAACATTTGGTCAGTTTTTTATTTCAATGGGGATCTGGACTAAGACACCAACGGCAGAGCTGGGCCAGAGGGGGAAATCCTGGGCTGGTTTATGTAAACCAGAGTACAACAGAGGCCATTAACAAGATGATGGAACCCCCTCTCGCCCCCAGGTGTGAACAGAGACTGGGGATTTGGAAGGTTGCCAGGGTAACTGCTCTGGGGAAGGGCAAGGGGTTTTCTGGGAGGAAGAAGGGGCAAAAAAAGCTGAGATCTATCTTGGAGAGGGAGGTGAAAAGTTCCCTGTGGGCCATGTTGTAAGATCTGGACTTCCTCCATGCAGACGGAAGGTGTAAATAGGTGAATGAACGATATTTCTTGAAGCACAACAGTCTCCGCCATATCTTCTGTTCTCCAAAGGGACACAGACCCTGCATGTGTGCCTGGGACCCCATGGGCTCTTGCCACCGCTTGGCAGAGGGAGGGGCAGGCACCCAGCTTTTTAAACAGTCTGCTCTGAGTAGGACTTTGCATTGTCTGTGAAATATACTCGGAGTCGAGTGTGGATTTCATGCTCTTTATTCAGCTCATAGTAGTGAGGAATGAATGTTCCCCCAAAATATCTGCTTTATATACATTATTTACACAATGGGTCGCACGTGATTGGCTAATTCCAGGATTATCCCGTGGGCCAATCAGGTTGCGGATTCACTTCCACCTGGAGCTGGATTGGGTGGCTCCTGCGGACCAATCATACTGCTGCATTGTTCTAGGACCAATCAGACTACTGCCTTTTGGATCCTGTTGTTCTAGGACCAATCAGACTGCTGCCTTTTGGATCCTGTTGTTCTAGGACCAATCAGACTGCTGCCTTTTGGATCCTATTCAACTCAGTACATAACAGTCTGCCAGCCCAGAAATATGTTCAGATGCTTCTGCGCATAGCCTATGCACATTCAATTGTCTTTTTTTGTTGACCTTGTCAACAGGGATCTCCTTCAGCGTGGTTCCCATGTACCTCACAGAGATTGCCCCCGAAAACCTGCGAGGAGCCATAGCCATCACCGGCCATTTCTTTATCATCTTTGGTAGCCTGATGGCTCGCATATTTGGGCTTGACAAACTCCTAGGGACCCAAGAAGGTAAGTCTGAGAGATGCCCCCTTTGGCCTCTTGACGCAGAGGTGGCTCACATTCCTTCAAGGGTCAACCCTCTAGCCACACCCACTTCTACACTCTGGCCACGCCCACAAAGTTTGAATGTGAGTGTGACCGGCCCATTTAATTTTTAAACCCACCCACTCACGCACACCTGTCCAGACATGTAGTTATTGACATGTGGTTTAACAACCAATCCGTCTCCATAGGGAACTCTGGGAACAGTAGCTCTGTGAGGGGGAATAGGGGCAACTCTCAGCCCCTTTTGCAAACTACAGCTCCCAGAAGTCTTTGGGGGAGAAGCCATGAGGGTTTAAAGTGGTATCATAGCACTTTAAATGTATGGTGTTGTCAGGGGTTCAGGAGCAGAGGCGAGGGAAAGGGAGGAAACAGAGAGCGAAGGGGAGGAGGCAGAAGAAAAGATGAGTGATGACGATGACCCGAGATCTCCGAGTCTTTCCAGTGAATCAGAAGATTCACAAAGAGGAGCACCAGTGGCCAGGGCAAGGGGGGAGACTAGGGGGACACCCCAGGAAGATAGAGCCAGAGGGGACTCAGAGGGGAGCAGTTGGAAATCGGGACCAGCGTCACCGCCAGAGAGTAGGAAAGAGGAAGAGCGCCAGGGATCAAGCGCTGGGAGCTCACAACAGGAGGGAGGGCACGAGTCAGGAGTGGCCACACCTCCATCGGGGAGCGAGGAGACGGTTAGACGGAAGGTGGAAGGTTGGGCGCGCGCGCCAAGTTCAAATGCACAGGAAAGTGGCGCAGTAGGCAGCCCGGAAAGGGAGCCAGGTCCTAAAGCCCGGCGCAAGGAGACAGAAGGGTCCGGGGGGGTCAGCGTCAGAAGAATCCCGGAAGGAAGAGACCCCGGGGGGCAGAGGGACCCAGAGGAGAACTGTCAGGCGGAAAAGGTGGAGCAGGGCTAGGATATTAAGTTGGTGCACAAGGGGCGGAGACTCAGACGGAGCTTCGCCGATCTAAGCATAAGACGTAGAGTTGCGCGCAGCAGCTTGAGAATGGAGACTGTAACTCAATAAAGACTTTTATTTAATGATAGCTGGCTGGCGTGATCCTCTGTGAGCTAGGATCTGGAAGCAACCCTGACAGGTGTGAATTTGGATCCTGTGTGCAACATGGTGTTATATGAAAAAACTGCTCCTTTTTCCTTATGTGGCATTCCCATATAGAGTCCTTAAGTGGGTTCCCTATTGGTAGGAGAAAGTAACAGAGGCCAACCAGAGTATATTGAGAATCCAAGCGCCTAGTAAGCCTGATCTTTATTCAAGGAACTGTTGCAACAAGGTCCCCACTCACCACACGCAGGAGGGAGGAGAACCCTGAACAATGGTGCGCAAGCTCTTCTGTAGACTTTTGAAATTGCCCACCCTGTAGCCCAAGACCACCCCCCTAAAACATCATACATACATCACAGAAGGAGCCGGTCTGATAATGGTCACTGATTGCATTACCTCGGCAGCCTGGGAATTCTTTTGTGGTGGTTAATACCTTAGTTCCTCAATCCAGGTCACAGGCTCACCCTATTCATACACAAATACGTCCTTAAGACAGGATTGGTAAGCAAAAGACAATGGGAAGGCTTTCCCCATTTGCCTCCCTGACTGCAGAGGAATATTTAAGGTCATTGGGAGAGTCAAAATGGCTTCAGGATTGCTCTCCCATACTATTTCAGACACGTGGTTCATATATTTAGATATGTGTGCATCTATGAATATTTATTCTATACAGTGGTACCTTGGGTTACATACGCTTCAGGTTACATACGCTTCAGGTTACAGACTCCGCTAACTCAGAAATATTACCTCGGGTTAAGAACTTTGCTTCAGGATGAGAACAGAAATCGTGCTCCAATGGCGCGGCAGCAGCAGGAGGCCCCATTAGCTAAAGTGGTGCTTCAGGTTAAGAACAGTTTCAGGTTAAGAACGGACCTCCAGAACGAATGAAGTACTTAACCCAAGGTACCACTGAATTTGAGACCTTAAAATTCTTATAACAATGGTCTTCAGGTTTATGCCTTGCTCCTATAATGCTTGGTTTATATTGTTTGGTTATTCCTATCTAGTCATTGTTTGCTTTTTCTTTGTTATTGTTTGTAACTAAAACACACACAAAAATATTTTTTTAAAAAAGAAATTCACATTGAGGTGGCGGAACGGGGTGGGGGTGACAACACGCGCGACAACACACACCTTGGTGGGGGCCAGATACTGTCTCTGCTCTATGGATTAGCCACCCAGTTGTACTATCCCATTTCATGTCTCTTACCATCTGTGTGCAGGTTGGCCGTTCCTGCTGAGCCTCACTGGGGTTCCGGCATTATTTCAACTCATCTTCCTGCCCTTCTTCCCCGAAAGTCCTCGGTACCTCCTGATCCAGAGGCATGACGAAAAAGCAGCCAGAGAAGGTAGAAGTGAATGGGAAAATGTGGATGTGGTTATTATCATCAGTCTTCATGCCCCAAACCTTTAAGCCCAGGGTTGTACGCCACTAATTAGAGTAGACCCACCGAAGGGAGTGAGCACCCAAAGCGCTGCTGTTTTCACTTTCTGTGCGAGGTGGCCTATGACCATTGACCCATCAGGCCAATGACCCATCTAGTTCACCATCCTGTTCTCACAGTGGCCAATGAGAAGGAACAAGCAGAAGATATAGAAGCAGGATTAGTCGTGCCAACAGGGTAAAGAACAGCTTCTATCCATGGGCTGTTAGGCTGCTGAATGAAAAGATAACAACAGGGCAACTGACTTTCCCGCGTCAGTAAACGAGGGAAATTAAGACTAAGAGAGCTGAGTGGGGGGTGCTCATGTAATCTCACTGTATACAAGTTGGACAAGTGACGATAAAGTATTTCAATTTCCTTTTATTTTAAAAAAAATATATATTATTAAAATAATTCAACATTAATACACACATATTGCGAATATACAAGCATACAAACATACATTTCATACAATCCTTAAAAATGTTCAAACGTACCTACACTGAATCCCACAGACAATTCCTTTTCCCATCACCATCCACCACCCCTCATCCCACCTTTGTGTTAGACTTCCAATCTACTCAATTGCAATTTCTTTCCACTTCTATTACTTTCTTTCACACACCTTTAACCTAATTTCATGCTCCTTTTTCTATTATCCATCTTATTTAGTATTTCAGTATTTAAAACAGAACTTGTTTATTCTAATAGGAGTTCTGATTTTTCAATATGGTCTCAAAGGAGAAGATAGAAAGGCACTGGAAGGTGTTTAAAGGATACTTGCAAAACCGTATCAATTTCAGTTTCAATTCCGGACCTGAGCATGAGCCCCTTACCCTCCTGTGGTTTCCCACAACTGAGATTCCCAAGCATTCCTCCCTCCAACCGTGGAGGCAGAAGACAACCATCAAAACTAGTAGCAGTTGATACTATAGCCTTCCTCTCCATCCATTTGCCCAATTCTCTTTTAAAGCCATCCAAGTTGGTGGCCGTCGCTGCCTCCTGCAGGAGAGACTTTGACAGTGCACTGAAGTCGTTTCTTTTGTCTGTTCTGAATCTTTCAACATTAAGCTTCCTAGGATGTCGGTGAATTCTAGAGGGGGGGGGAGAAGCTTCTCTCCATCCACTTTCCCCATTCCACACGTAGTTGTAGCACAAGGGAATTTGCAGGGTGCCTTCCGGACTCCTGCTAGTTTGCAAGAGGGATTCCTGTGCATCCTTGAACAGTTTTGCACATTGAAAGTGATTTTAAAATGCTCTTTTGCTCTAGGACAACAAATCTCCTCCTCCTTTTTTTTTAAAAAAAAATATCGACTTTTGGTAGTTTGGAAAGTGATGGAGGAAAGCATGGAAAGAATGAATGGTTAAAGGGAAATTGTAAAAACAACCCAAAAGCAAACCAGAGAATGCTCCTTGTCATATAACAAAAGTAAAGGGACCCCTGAATATTACTTCCAGTCGTGACTGACTCTGGGGTTGCAGCGCTCATCTCGCTTTATTGGCCGAGGGAGCCAGTGTACAGCTTCTGGGTCATGTGGCCAGCATGACTAAGCCGCTTCTGGTGAACCAGAGCAGCGCACGGAAACGCCGTTTACCTTCCTGCCGGAGTGGTACCTATTGATCTACTTGCAGTTTGATGTGCTTTTCAACTGCTAGGTTGGCAGGAGCAGGGACCAAACAACGGGAGCTCACCCCGTCATTGCGGGGATTCGAACCGCCGACCTTCTGATCGGCAAGTCCTAGGCTCTGTGGTTTAACCCACAGCGCCACCCGCGTCCCCCTTATCATATAACCACCCCGTAAAGATATCTGAAAGAATGTTAAATATAGACTGATTGTATGCTGTAGTCTAATCTCTGCATAAACTGGCTATGTTCTCTTTAGGCTCAGTGTTGAACTCAGCAGGGGGGGGGGGAGGAAGATGGGGACAAAGCTAGAACTCATTGGTTTTACTCACCATTGTCTCTAGCGCCTCCAGCCATTCGCTCTGGCGCCCCCTACTGTTGGCCTCCCTGACCTCTGCCGTATCAGTTCCGGTGGGCACCAGCCTCCACTGCTGGATGAGGCAGTGTGTACAGACTGGGGGTGGTGGGGGGGCTCTAAGAACCTTCCCAATGCTGCTGAGCCGACATGGGTGGTCTGTGGCACTAGTAAGCCAGTCGTCTCCTTCCACACAGCCTTGGTGAAGCTAAGGGGCTGCGACAACGTGGAAGATGAAATCGAAGAGCTCCACGAGGAGGACCTCTCTGAGGAATTGGAAAAGGATATGGACATCCTTACGATGTATCACTTCGATGACCTATGGAACCACCTCGTCTCTGCCGTCGTCTTGATGGGCGGGCAGCAGCTCACTGGCATTAACGCGGTAGGGCAATCTCCCCGAGGAGAACGGGCCTTTTCGGTGGTGGCTCCTGCGTGTGGGATGCTTTCCGCAGGGAAGCCTGCCTGGTGCCCTCGCTGGCTGATTTGAGGTGCCAGGCAAAAATGTTTTCAGCCAGGCGTCTGGCCTTTAGCCTGGAGAACTGTAGATATTGTGGCCTCCTCTAGAGGGTGGGATATTGAGCCGTGAAAAATCCCCCTCCTCACTGGCTCTCTGTGGAGAACCGAAATTAAGACTGAAAAAACGATAGAAACTGAAATGGGCAGATTTGTCTGTATCCTGATAGGGGGTCATCATTCAGCTAAGAATCTCTGTTTCTCCTTTCAGGCCAGCTATTATATGGAGATACTCTACATGGCTATGGGGTTAGAAAAGAAAATTGTCGGGTATATCAGCATAACGATATACATTTTGCTTATGTTCATAACTCTCCTGGTGGTAAGATTCTCTCTCATTTCTACATCAGCTCCAGATGTTGTGGCCTACAACTCCATAATCCCTAATCATTGGTCACACAGGCCTTTAGCCTGATGGGAATTGTAGTCCAAAAATGTCTAGAAGGCATCACGTTCGTCTCCCCTGATATGAATGTTTAGCTCCTCCTTGTAATGCTTCTACCCTCGGCCAACTCCAAAGGCCAGCACTTTTATAGTGTGTGTCTGTGTTAAGCTGGCTGAGTTGTTCCAGTTTCCGACAGACAAACTACAAGTCCAGGTTCAGATGGCATGCAAAGACAAACCATGGCTTAGCTCACAGAGGAGGGGCAATATGGCTTCCATCGCCTCTCCAGAGATCTGGGTGGAATCTAGACACATAAAAAACGCGGTGGAAATGCTTTTGAACAAAGTTTTGAAAAAATTATTGGATTTGCCATAGCTCACCATCGCCATCTAGTGTCACATTTGTATAATGCACTTTACAACCCAGTTTATTAAATGTTTTATTTGCAGCTGTACAGCTGAGTGCCTGGTTTGGCTTAGGGTTAAGTAAAAACAGAGCTTCCACCTCTGGGCCCATCCAGGCTGTTGCTAATTTCGGGTGGGATTCAGATGGGCTTAATCCCCAGTTGCATCTCCAGGTAGGGATGGGAATGTACTCTGCCAGAAACTCTGGAGAGCTGCTGCCAGCCAGTGTAGTCAATACTGAGTTCGATTGGCTAATGGGCTTCACTCAATATAAGATAGTTTTTTATATTCCTACGTCTGTGGGGCTATAGTTCAATGGTAGAGCATCTGCTTTGCAGGCAGAAGGTCCTGGGTTCAATCCCCAGTATCTCAAGGCTAGGGAAGACACCCTGGCTGAAACCCTGCAGAACTACTGCCAGTCAGTGTAGACATTGCTGAGCTAGAGGGATGCAATGGTCTGACTTGGCACAAGGGAGCTTCTTAGGTTCCTAATCACATACTAGCCAATGAGCGGCGAGAGCTGATTGGGAGGTTTAGCGCAAGAAACCCTCTTCCCAAAAATGCGGGAAGCAACAAGGAAATGCACTGGAATTATCTACCGTATTTTTCGCCCTATAAGACGCACCGTCCCATAAGACGCACCTAGTTTTTTTGGGGGGAGAAATAAAGGGGGGAAATTATTTTCCCCCCCAGGCGCGGGGCTGGGGCAGCCCGAGCTTCCCCCGACCCCAGCCCCCAAACAGGCAGCTCTCTGCAAGCCGTGGGAGCCCAGCAGTGGTTCCCACTGCTTGAGGAGAGATCCGCGAAGCCTGGACGCGCTGAGATCAGCGCGCGCAGGCTTCGGGATGCTGGCAACTCTCCCGAAGCAGCGGGAACGTTCCCACTGCTTGAGGAGAGATCCGCGAAGCCTGGATGCGCTGAGATCAGCATGCGCAGGCTTCGGGATGCCGGCAACTCTCCCCAAGCAGCAGGAACGTTCCCGCTGCTTGGGGAGAGATCCACGAAGCCTGGACGCGCTGAGGTCAGCACGCACAGGCTTCGGGATGCCGGCAACTCTCCCCAAGCAGCGGGAACGTTCCCGCTGCTTGGGGAGAGATCCGTGAAGCCTGGACGCGCTGAGGTCAGCGCGCGCAGGCTTCGGGATGCCGGCAACTCTCCCCAAGCAGCGGGAACGTTCCCGCTGCTTGGGGAGAGATCCGCGAAGCCTGGACGTGCTGAGGTCAGCACGCACAGGCTTTGGGATGCCGGCAACTCTCCCCAAGCAGCGGGAACGTTCCCGCTGCTTGGGGAGAGATCCGCGAAGCCTGGACGCGCTGAGGTCGGCGCGCGCAGGCTTCGGGGTGCCGGCAACTCTCCCCAGGCAGCGGGAACATTCCCGCTGCTTGGGGAGAGATCCGCGAAGCCTGGACGCGCTGAGGTCAGCGCGCGCAGGCTTCGGGATGCCGGCAACTCTCCCCAAGCAGCGGGAATGTTCCCACTGCTTGGGGAGAGGTCCGCGAAGCCTGGAGAGAGAGAGGGGTCGGTGCGCACCTACCGCTCTCGCTCTCCAGGCTTCAGCGAAAGCCTGCATTCGCCCCATAAGACGCACACACATTTCCCCTTCATTTTTGGAGGGGAAAAAGTGCGTCTTATAGGGCGAAAAATACGGTAATCTCCCTGTAAGGTAATGAATATGGCCACCCATTAAATAGCTGACATCTCCCTGCAGATAAATCAGAATGTATGCTCAATAGGCAGGCCATCTTGAAGCAGCCTTCCTCTCTCCTTCTAACTTCCCTGTTTTTTGTATCCGTTAGATCCGTTTTGCTGATTCTTCGGGGCACAGAAATCTCCTACTCAGTGGCTTGGGGATCTGTAGCATCACCTGCGTCCTCTTAGCCATGGCGATTGAATTACAGGTCTGTATTGCAAGTCCGCAAACTCTTGATGTCTGACGCTAAGCACCCACCAGCGCGGTGCCCTCAGTTCTTGGGATAATGGTAATAATAATTTATCTGTTGCATTTCTTAGTGTTTTTTGTTTGCAGAAAGTAAAGTCCCCAAGGGACTTGCATTGTAAGACAAGAATGAAAACCAAAACTGAAATAAAATAAAAGCTAAAAGCATTCTTATGCATGAAACAAAGGAGGCCACAATATCCCAAACTCCCCGAGCCTGGCTGAAAGGAAACATTTTTGCCTGGTGCCCCCATAAGCAGGTGCCACCACTGAAAAGACCGTTCTCCTGTTGCCACTCTATAGAGATGGCACATGGAGAAGAGCATCAAATGATGAATGATGCTGATTTTGTGTAGTGGATGCTGCTTTAATGGAAATTATGGGTTGCAGTCAACTGAATCCTACTCAGAGGGAACCCATTATAATTATGGGGTGTGGTGGTCAGCTGGTGTGGTGCAGTGATTAGATCAGGGGTCAGCAAACTTTTTCAGCAGGGGGCTGGTCTACTGTTCCTCAGACCTTGTGGGGGACCAGACTATATTTTTTTTATGGGGGGGGATGAACAAATTCCCATGCCCCACAAATAACCCAGAGATGCATTTTAAATAAAAGCACACATTCTACTCATGTAAAAACACGCTGATTCCTGGACCATCCGCGGGCTGGATTTAGAAGGTGATTGGGCCGGATCTGGCCCCTGGGCCTTAGTTTGCCTACCCATGGATTAGATTGTTGGATTGGGGCGTGAGGAGAACTGGGTTCGAATCCCCACTTGGGTCACAAAGCTCACTGGGTGTGACCTTGAGGCCAGCCTCTCCGCCTAACCTCTCTCACAGGGCTATGGTGGGAGAGGGAGAATCCTGTGTGTGCCACCTGGGCATCCTCAGAGGAAAAGGTGGGATAGAAACACAATAGATAATTAAATAATAAATGAAGAAATCCATTAACTTCAGTGCTGCATACCAGCCGAGATGAGCTAAAGTCCATTAACTTCAGCGAGTCTGCTCTGAGTTGGACTGGCACTGGATAAAACCCTATAATTTTATTTATTTGTTCATTTATTTCTACAGTCACGGAACATGAACATTTACACATTGACAAAATGGTAGCTCTATGGGGGAAGCTCAGGAATTTCTGGCACCAAACTGCAGTTCCAAGAATTGCTTGCAGGAGGCGATGACAATTGAACTGGTATAAAAGTGAGAAATTTTGCAGGACAGAGCAGATAGGCTGTTAATTAAACCATGTTGTTGTTTTATTGTTGTTTTGATTTCCTTCCTCCCAAAGGGTAGCACATGCAGCAATGATAATTTTTTTAAAAAAACAACACACAACTCAAAGCAATTTTAAAACACTCTAAAACCAGTTAAAAACCTTTTTATGTATAAAAAAACAGTTAAAAACACTCTTAGCTGGTGATCATAGGGTTGCCAGGAGCAGTGTCTTTCAGCCATTAAATGCCTAGGTTAAACAAGAGTGTTATTAAATTCCTGAAAGTAAGTAATGAAGGGAGAGGGTGAGAGATGCACCACACCAGGGAGGACATTCCACAGGGAAGGAGCCACCACTGAAAAGGCCCTGTTCTGTGTCAACGCCAGCTGGGCACCACCACCAACAGGGGGGTGCTGATCACCTGCTGACCGTAGGGTCTGAGATGGTTGATACGAGGGAGAAGAAAGCACCACTGAGTTCAATGGAGCTTATGCCCACACATAGGAACACAGTCACGGTCCTATTAAACAGGGTTTTCTGGTGATAATGATTGCAGTCGTGGAGTATCTATGTCATTTGCAACCACAGCACTGTCTCTGCCTGAACTGTGAGTCCCTTTCTCCAACAGAAGACCATCTGGTGGATGTCCTATGTCAGCTCATCTTTCGTGACCCTCTTCCTCATTGGACAGTCCATCGGGCCAGGTAAGCTCTCCGATGAAGATGACTTATGAGACTTGTCCATCTCTTGTGACACTGAGCTCTCCAGTACAGTGGTACCTTGCCTTACGAACTTAATCTGTTCCGGAAGTCCATTCTTAAACCAAAGCGTTCTTAAACCAAGGCGTGCTTCCCCATAGCACCAGGGGACCCAATTTACACTCAACAGGAAGCGGAACATGTTCTGCTTCCAAGGCAAAGTTCACAAACCAAAACACCTACTTCCGGGTTTGCAGCATTCTTAATCCAAGTTGTTCACAAACTAAGCTGTTCTTAAACCAAGGTACCACTGTACTGACATAGTTGGACAAAGAAACACTCAGTCCGTAAAAATATATGCAATGCCACACAGACACACCCCAAACAGCTGTGTAAGTGTGCTGCCAAACATCATCATAAGTCTGAAGGGGAATCCAACATTCGTGCTGCTCAGAGTAGATCCATTGAAGCTAGCGAACGTGGCTAACTTCAGTTCGCTAATTTCAGTAGGTCTTTTCTGAGTAGAATTTCACTGGCTACAACCCTAAGTCTTTCCCTGGGCCACATTCCCAACCATACATTTAAAGCAGCGTCCTGGCACGCCAAGCAGTCATGGCTTCCCCCAAGGAATTCTGGGAGCTGTAATTGGTTATGGGTGCTGAGAGTTATTGGGAGAATCCTCTACTCCAGGCCTAGGCAAACTCGGCCCTCCAGATGTTTTGGGACTACAACTCCCATGATCCCTAGCTAACAGGACCAGTGGTCAGGGATGATGGGAAGTGTAGTCCCAAAACATCTGGAGGGGCGAGTTTGCCTGTGCCTGCTCTACTCCCCTCACAGAGTTCTCTGAAAAGAAGAGTTGGTTGTTAAACCAGTCTAAGAATTTCAGTTCTTGGGGAGGGAGGGGGGGGCGGAATAGGGGCCTCCCAGCCACTCTCTGCACCTCTAACAAATGGCAGCTCCCACAATTCTCCGGAGGAAGCCACGACCGTTCAAAGTGGCATCGTAGCATTTTAAATATAGGGCCAGGATGCAGTGGCGTAGCGTGGGTTGTCAGCACCCGGGGCAAGGCAAGTAATTTGCGCCCCCTAACCCGTGGATTTTAGCACTCGAGTGCGAGCGCGCCCCCCCATGTTGCGCCCGGCCCCCCTGCACCCCCATGCTACGCCACTGGGGCTGGGGGCGAGCGAAGGAGCCAAGGACCCCCCCCAAAGGCTCAGCAGGAATTTATTAAATTTATTATTTGCGGAGCCCCCGCGGGCCGAGGCAGCCGAAGCCCCCTCCCCTCGGGCGCCTCCCCGCCCCCTCGTCTCCTTGGGCTGTAGGTGGAGCTCCAGATCCGGGCTTGGCGAGCGCCTCTCCTCCTCCCGGCCGGGTCTGGGGGCTTCCAGCCGTGCTCCGTCCTTGCCCCCCCCCCCCGCGGCTGAGACGCGCTGAGAGCCGGAGCCAGCGGCGCCCCCTTCTGACGGGAGACCCTCGCCCACCCGCCGGCTTCCTCTTGGAGGGTTTTGGGGAGCGCAGGGCGCGGCGAGCCCCCTCGGAGCTCTCCTCCCTCCCAGTCGGCAGAAGCAGCCGCCGCCTGTGGCTGGGCCGAGGAGATGGCGTCGGCGCTGCTGCAGCGGCTGCTCCTCCTGCGAGCAGTGAATGGAGCGCAGCCGCCGCAGCAGCGGCGGGGGGCGTGCGCGCGCTAGGGCGCAAGGCTGGCGGTGGCGGCGGGGAGCCCAGCGGAGGAAGGAACTTGTCCCTTCCCTCTGGACTCGCGCCCCCCCCCAGATGTTGCGCCGGTGCGGCCGGCACCCCTGGCACCCCCCACGCTACGCCACTGCCGGGATGTTCAGGGCTCCTTGAGGAAGCACAAGAGATGAGTAGCATAGATAAACTTCCCTGTTTAGGGAAGTTTTTTAATGACTGATGTTTTAATGTACCGGTACTTTTAATATTTTGTTAGAAGCCGACCAGAGCGGCTGGGGAAACCCAGCCAGATGGGCAGGGTATAAATAAAAAATTATTGTTATATTATTATTAGCGAAAATGAAAATGGGGCATTCTCTCTCTCCTGGCCCAGATCCGGTTCCAGTGGTGATTGTAGCAGAGCTGTTCCTTCAGTCATCCCGGTCCACTGCCTTCATGGCTGGGGGCTGTGTTCACTGGTTCTGCAAATTCGTTATCGGAGTCGTGTTCCTTCAGATGGAGGTCAGTGGCTTTGGCTAAGACATCCAAGGTTCTCTTAGAGGAGTCCCAGGTCATCAAACCTGAGCTTCCACAGACTCCACCTGCCATGAGGCGCCATTGGCAGCGGCAGCAACAATGTTCTATGCTTACGATAACATTTTATTCTCCTTCTAATTGTGCTGTTTTAAATGTGCATTTGATACTTGACTTCCTTTAGCAATGTTTTCTTTTGAAATGTTTAAGATAATGGTTTTTTGTGTGTTGACTTTGCTGCGTTAAATGTGCATTCTGTAGCTGGCCTCCTTTGCAATTAAGATAAAGATTTCCAAAATTTCACAAATTAGATAATTACATAACGACTATGTTTCATAGATTGGCTTCCCTCCCTCCCACCTACCCACCCACCCCTCCCTATGTTTTTATTCAAACCCTTTTCTGCTGCGTTATATAACAAACTCTTCTCTATTACAAAAAAAAAAAAATCCTTCTAGTACAATTATTTTATTGTTTTTCGTCCACTGCTCATATCTCAAATCCTGCCTGCAATTTCATTTGGCTATAATGCTTTTTCAAATAGTCCCAAAAAGGCCTTCACTCATCTATTAAAAAGTTTGTCATTTCGATCTCTTGGTTTAGCTGTCAGCTTTGCCATTTCTGCATAGTCTGTTACTTTCAGAAGCCATTCCTCCTTCAGAGACTGGTTTTCTGAAGCACCTGCCCCCTCCATTTAACCTTGCTTTAGCTGTGTTGAACAAGGGTGTTAAGTTGTGGGTGAGCCATATCAGACGACACAGCGATGCTTCAAACAGCTCTTGTTTATTCACAGGCCAGAACAGAACAGAACTGAAGGGTTCAGCCAGCCTGTTTATATAGAGCTCCACTAGAATTCAACAGTAACCATTTTCTGTAACTATCCAATCACTGAACGTCACTTTCAATCCCTTATTTGCATATGTGGACCTGAGTGAAAACTATCTACAGTATCCCCCTGCTGGCCCAGGGTGAGAACTTCAGTACAGTGGTGCCCCGCAAGACGAATGCCTCGCAATACAAAAAACTCGCTAGACGAAAGTTTTTTCCGTTCGCGATTTGCCTCGCAAGACGAATTTCCCCTATGGGCTTGCTTCGCAAGACGAAAACGTCTCGCGACTTTTTTTCTTTGACTAAAAACAAAGACATGTTTTGTTTATAAAGTTAATTTATTTTCCCTTAAATTTTTGAACTGCTCTTTACAGTATGTGTGACTTTAAAGAGCAGTTAATAAACTGTTGTTGTACCAAATTTGGCTTTGTTTGGACTTTTTTTGACCATAGGAACGCATTAATTGATTTTCAATGCATTCCTATGGGATTTCGTGCTTCGCAAGACGAAAAATTCGCTAGACGACAAAAATTAATTAATTTCGTCTTGCGGGGCACCACTGTACATAACAAAGGGTGCTTCAGAGAGCGGTTTGCCAAACCGCTCTGAGAAGGGCCTCCGATCTCTGCCCCGTTCAACAGCTTGCATGGGCTGCCTGCTTGCTCGCTTGCCTGCCATTCTGCTGGAGTTGGTGTGGCTGCTACTATCTGTAGCTTGATGACATTCTCTTACGCACATTCCATTCCGTGCTCTTTCTCTCTATCCTTTTCTCTCTTTTCTCTCTCCAGATACACATTGAGCCTTACAGCTTTCTCCTCTTTTGGCCTCTCTGCGTAGCCATCTTAATTTATGCCTTCAAGCAGATCCCGGAAACCAGCGGCCAGAACTTCCTGGATATCAGGAGGACCGAGGCAATCCGAATGACCAGGACCCTCCTGCTCATGCAAATCTCAGAGGACTAGAAACTTGGGAGACAGTCCATGCAGCGATTTGGAGATATTCTGTTCGGTTGGCCCATTGGTGATCGCAGCAGTTTCCCTTCTGGTCTGACTGAACAGCCTGGACTTTATTCCTTCTTTTTCCTACACTGGACTCCGACTGCCACCACCTCTCACTATTGGCTTATGTACCTACCTGAAGGGTCATAGGCTACCCATCCGTGCTTTAATCAGCCTTAATAAAAGCTGGATCAGCCCCTCATGCAGAGACACAGCAGGGAACTTCATTTCTGGATGATGCGTCCAGCTCTCAGGCACCTAGAATCCACCTATGGGGGACCAGATGTCTCCAGATGTTGCTGAACTGGGACTCCCATCACTACTGGCCATGGTGGCTGGGGCTTATGGGGGTTGGACTCCCACATCAGGAGTCCCCCATCCCTCCCACAACATCACGAGTTCCCCATCCATCCCTCCTCTAACAGATCTAGAGTTATGCCCAATGGCCATCCTACTCAGAGTAGACCCGTTGAAACTAATGAACTTGGCTTCCTCAATATCTTTTTTCAAAAGAAAAAACTGTCTAACAGGCTGTTTTTCTATTGGTGCTTATTGCTCAGCCTTCATTATCATTATTACATTTTTGTTGATAATAACACATGCTGTATAAACTGAAGTATAATAATCATAAATCCACGTGTGATGTATATCCCTGTTTCCAGGAAGTCTGTGTGTTTCTTTTCATAGAATCATAGAATTGTAGAGTTGGAAGGGACCCTGAGTATTATCTTGTCCAACCCCCTGAAATGCAGGACGATGCAGCTGCTGTCCCATACGGGTCTTGAACCTGCAGCCTCAGCATTATCAGCACCACGCTCTAACCAAGTGAGCTATCCAGGCTCTAACAACCACAAAATCACAATCCTGCCTGTTTCTCCAAGGAGCTGAAGGCAGCATCCATGGTTCTCTCCTCCATTTTGCCCTCACAACAGCCCTGGGAAGGAGCTTCGGCTGGGAGGTGGTCCCAAGGCCACCCCAAGGAGCTCTCAGGTACTCTTTGCTGTGAGAAGCCACACTGACGCCTTGGCCTCAAAGGCCTGAGGTCCAAGTGTCCCGAAGGTTTCTTAAACTCAGTCATCAGGCCTGTGGAGGAGATGCCATGGAGGCGACAGGTGGATTCCAAGGAGATGGGGGCAGCCAAGATGGAGGTGGAGTTGGATGGCCCAGGAGAAGGCCTGTGTGAGGTGAGGGAGGCGGAATTGGGGCGTCAGGGAAGGTTGGAGCTTGCGGAAGTGACCAGGGACCAAAAGGCTGCTCAGGAGCTGGATTCTGGGGAAGGTTCCGGTGGGTTGTCAGTCAGCTTGCCGATCAGAAGGTTGGCGGTTCGAATCCCCGCAACAGAGTGAGCTCCTGTTGCTCTGTCCCAGCTCCCGCCAACCTAGCAGTTCGAAAGCACACCAGTGCAAGTAGATAAATAGGCATCGCTGTGGTGGGATGGTAAACGGCGTTTCCATGCGCTCTGGTTTCCGTCACGGTGTTATGTTGCGCCAGAAGCGGTTTAGTCCTGCTGGCCACATGACCCGGAGAGCTGTCTGTGGACAAATGCCCGCTCCCTTGCCCTGAAAGTGAGATGAGCGCCGCAACCCCAGAGTCGCCTTTGCCTGGGATTAACCGTCCCGGGGTCCTTTACCTTTTTACCTTGCTAACAGCAACTTGCTAGATCAGGCCAGTGGCCGCTCTAGTTCAGCATCCTGTTCCCCAAAATTCCTTTGAGAAACCGGAAAGTAGGACCCGGGCGCAAGAGCACCCTTCTGTGGCATCGCAGCCTCCAACTAGGGAAGGACAGTACAACCATCTTGGCTAGTAGGCATTGATAGCCTTGTCGTCCATGAATTTGTCTAGACCTCTTATAAAGCCATCCAGTTTTGTGGCCATCACTGCCTTTAGTGGGAGGGAGTTCCACAGGTTAACTGCACACTGCATGAAGCAGTCCTTTCTTTTCTCTGCACACCAGCTGTATTACTCGGGTTGCAAATCGTTCAGATCTGATACGCTCCGACATGGGCGTCCTTTCTTGGGCCTTCCAACTGTCAACAGCTTCCCCTGGAATGTTTCAGCCACCATCCCCTGATTGGCTCTTGCAACGCCGCGAACCTTCCGAATGACTTGTTTCAATGGGAAATAGAGCCTGGCTGCCTGTTCCGCCATTCACCAGTTCCGAAAGCTTGGGCTAGTCTGCATCATGTCCTTTGCCTCTCCGTCCCCTACCCAGCCTAAGAAGGAAGGATGGCTGCCAACAACCGAGAACTGGAGAACCAGTTGGACGTTCCAAATGCTGGACTCGAACCCTCGACTGCCAGCCTGACCGAGGATAAGGTATGATGGGAGATGTACACCAATGAGATATTCCGTGGGGCAAGGTTATCTCTGCACACAAATCCAACAGGGAGGACAGGACAGTGCTGTAAGTGACATCCCATCAGAAGAGTCCACTGGGTCGGGTCAAAGCCTCCTGTTCTTGCCATAGCCAACCAGTTGCCCCAATGGGAAGCCCACAAGCAGGACCTGAGTGCAGCAGCAACTCCCCCTACTTGTGGTTCCCAGGCACTCCCAGGCATACTGCCTCCAACAGAGGAGATAGAACATAGCCATTGTGGTTAGTAGCCCTTGTTAAACTCCGGAATTCAATGTCACAAGCTGTACAATGGCCACCAAGTTGGATGCTTTACACTCCGGTGGCAAATTGATGGGGGATAAGGCTATCAGTGGTTTTTTGGCCTTGATGGTGTCCAGGGATTGTCAGGGACTGGACTGAGGAGGAATGGTAGGGGCCGACCTCCCTTCTCCTGAACCTTCCCAAGAACAGGAGGACAGTATAGATTTAGAACAGTGGTTTGCAGAAGGCCATAGTTCAGAGGCTACAGAAGGGAAATATTGGGAGAAGAACAGCAGGAAGAAGAAGCGCTGGGGGAGAAACAGCTGACAGACTCAGTGTCTTTGGAAAGCCTTCCTGAGCCCCCCTCTTCCAGGACTAGGCAGGCATTGAGAGTAGTAGAACAGAAAACTCAGAGGCAGAAAGCTCAGTTCAGCAATCGCAGGGATGACGGAGGGGGTTGGACTTTACTCTGAGCGACGCCATTATGTAATAGAGACTGCATTCCTTCCTCTCTCTCTCTCTCTCTGTGAATACTGAATAAATTACGTGGTAAGAACTCTTCTTGTTTATCTGCTTTTTGGCTGCCACTGGGATAGGGATCGGATTCCTTTAATTTATTTTAACCAGTGTGTATTTCTTACTCTGTATCTTATAACTGAACTTTTAAAATGTTGTAAGCTGCTTTGAATCCCTACTTGGGAGAAAGGCAGGGTATAATATATTTATACCTTATAATATTTTACCTTATAATATATTAAATAATGGTAACAACAACATTTGTTTGTTTGTTTGTTTGTTTGTTTATATGCCAACCAACCACCACTCAGGGTGGCTTCCAACAACTTAAAACACAGTATGACTTCATACATTAAAAACTTCCCTGAACAGGGCTGCCTTCAGATGTCTTCTAGAAGTTTGGTAGATGTTTATTTCCTTGACATCTGACAGGAGGGCGTTCCACAGGTCGGGCACAACTATCAAGAAGGCAACAACAGCAACAGAAGGCTAATGCTGTGTTCTAAAGTAATTTGCAGTAGTCGATAACTTTTCCCTTTTCCCCAGGTAAGCCAGTCATCTGATACTCAGCATGCAAGATCCACGTCAAGCATTTCAACAAGGAGAAGAAAGTCCGTAGTATCCCGCAAAGGGGTAAGTTCAGAGGGTTTGTTCACCCAGCGAGGTTTTGTTAAACAAACTGATGTCTGTCTGTTTCCAGAATGCAAACAGGTCTGGCAGGAAATCCCATCAAATGTATTTATTTTATTTATTGGGGGCGGGGCGGGAATGTGTTAATGCGAAAACTCTTTTAAGGCTAAATGGGTTACATAGTAAAATTCAGTTAAAATGAGCAAAATGTTTCAAACCAAATATGCATAACTAAATCCTTTTGTCTGGGTCAGGCTGCTGTCTAAAATGATATAGCGAGGGTGCTTGCCTCATACAATATTATTGCTAAAACAAAGGAGAATAATTGAGGAAATCAAGTAGCAGAGCAGGGTGTAAGAGGACAAAATGCTTCCGGGTCTCTTTCACTGAGACCAGCAGGACATTTTTCAAATACAGTCATACCTCGGTTCCCGAACGCCTTGGGAGTTGAATGTTCTGGCTCCCGAACGATTGAAAACTGGAAGTGAGTGTTCCAGTTTCCGAACATTCTTTTGGAAGCCAAATGTCCGATGGGGCTTCCGCGACTTCTGATTGGCTGCAGGAGCTTCATGCAGCCAATCAGAAGCCGCACTTTGGTTTCCGAACATTTCGGAAGTCGAACGGACTTCCGGGAACGGATTCCGTTCGACTTCCAAGGTGCGACTGTACATGCATCTCAGATCAGATGCATATATAAGTGACTCCCGACTTTTGCAGCGGTTGCATTCCGGTGCCCCAATCACATAACTGAAAATCGCATAAGTGGGGAGCACCCTCCAAGCACCCTTTAAATGCCCTCTCGGACACTCTCTATCCAATCCAAATTTTAAAAAAATACTGTACCACAATATATCCACAATTGGAATTGGAGCTCTGGGCATAGCTGTCAACCGTCCCTTATTTGGCGGGAAACTCCCTTATCCCAGCATCGTTTCCCGCTGCTGTCCCTTATGGATGATGTCCCTTAAATTTCCAGGGTTTCAAAGGAAGCAGCTCCTCTCCCTCCCTGCCAGCCTGTTGCTTGGCTGCGTTGCTCACCCAATAAGGAGTCTAAGAATAACTGGGGGGTGGAGCTTGCATGCCTTGTGCCGATCAAATCGGCCGCGTTGCCTGGGGACTCGCCTTTGCTCAGCGCTTCCCAGCGGAGAGGTGACGGTGGTTTTCCTTGCTGCATCCCTTTTGCCGGGTTGCTGCGCTGTGGGAACCACCACTTGAGGCTTCGTTTGGCTGCTGGCTGGGCTTTCTGCCTTTGACTTGGAGGGGCTCAGTAGTTGAACATACCTGTGCCCGGAAAATCCCTTATTTTGGCTGCTGATCCCTTATTTTCGAGGCTGCTGGTCCCTTATTTTCAAATCTGTAAGTTGAGAGCTATGGCTCTGGGGCTGGCTGGATGCTGGAGGATGTGTGGGCTGCCACATGTATCAGCTGTTGGGCGGGGAGGCTGAGCAGCCTAAACAAAGCCCTGCTACATCTCCAGTCTTTTCTCCCCCCTCACTGAAGTCCCCTTCAGGCTCTGGGAAGGGTCTCCTTGCAACTCTCCAGCTCTCTCACTCCATTTCCTGGTATGAATTAAATTACTTAATTATTTTCCAGAGCTGCACAAGTGAGGAGCCCCCCCCCCCCCGTATTCTTTTCCCTGCACACTTTCTCTACACCATGTGTAAATATCACAGGGCACCCGTGTTGGAACCTGGTGACATTTATTTGTAAGCAGTCCTCTTACAACCTTCAAGCAGAGTGTTCATAAAAGCTTGCAATGTCAGCATTTAATAATGCTTTCTGGAATATTATAATAGGCAGTGCCTTTTTTTCAGGGGACACTCAAGGCACCTCTTTTTGTTGTTGTTGTTACAGTAAGTGCCACACTTTTTAACAACTTCATGGCAAGTACCGGCACCTATTTTTCTAGGGGGAAAGCACTGGTAATTGGTGGTTTAAAGACTTAAAGGTACCACTGGGTGCAAACTGCCCATGGATCCCCTAATCTATCAGAAACACCAGAAATTAATGGTAAAAATGTAAGAACATAAGAACGTCCTGAATCAAGCCGATGACACATCTAGTCCTATATTCTTTAATTAATTCTAATTATTAGTTTGCTTAAAGTACTTATTAATGTATGTAAATTAGAACTAGAAAGGGATTTTTTTTTTTTTTTGCATGCAAACAAAAGAAAAGAACAGGAAAACATACTGCAGGAAACCAGGGTTTTTGCAATATAGCACGCCTTTATTTTATTTACAAATGAAGACACCCATGACTGTGCGATGCTTCCTGTTTATCCCAAGGTGTGGATTTTGTGAAAGTATGTTTATGTTGACATATATTCTTTGTCTTTAAATTTCTGTTGGGGTACTAGCAGTTGGGAAGCAAGGGAAACAATGATGTCGACTTTTCATTCCTTCATTTGTATGTGAATTCCTTAGTTTATGGAAATGTTTCCTTGCAGGAAGAACCATAATAATAATAATAATAATAATAATAATAATAATAATAATAGATTATTTATACCCCGCCCATCTGGCTGGGCCTCCCCAGCCACTCTGGGCGGCTTCCAAAAAAATATTAAAATACTGTAATACATCAAACATTAAAAGCTTCCCTAAAGAGGGCTGCCTTCAGATGTCTTCTCAAAGTCTGGCCTTTGCCACTTACAGATCTTTGCGCTGCTGAAATGTCTGGCCTGGATCCTTGCTCTTTGGATTTCTCTGCTAGACCAAACCAGGACAGCACCAGACCTCTCTTTTACTATGTGTTTAAGTTTCTTTTCCTGAAGTTCTACATGTATGGAATCAACCCTCAGTTTCAAAGGATGCTCCGCCCTCTACACTCCAAGGCCTCAGTATCTGCTTCTGCTCCATCCCACAGGCGCTGACAAGGCAGCTGCTGCTGGTTACGCTGCTTACTTCCTCTGGCTCATCTCTACAATACGGCTACAACCTCTGGGTGGCCAGCCACCCATCTACGGTAAGATCAGACATGTAGTGGTCTGGGATTGCAGAGGGTCAAAGATCTGTTCCTATTTCTGCAGCAGGGACCCCGTGTCATCTGAAACAGCACGAAACAGGAGCTTTTTAGCCACCCGTCAAAGAACGAGCCAGCAGCAAACTCTTTATTAGCAAAAACACCATTTGCACAGCATTGGCTGAGTGTCAGGCCTAGTGAGCACAGCAGCTCATCTCTGTTAGGCCTTATCCCATCAAATCCCTGCCTCTCCAAGTACCATCGTCTCCAGGGCTTTCCCCAAGCAATCAGAGACTACTCCTGCACGCAACCTGCCACTGCTCCACCCGTTTCAGCCCTCTTCTGGTTCTGGGAGACAAGCAGGGAGGGGAGCTTGTCGTAGCAGGAAGGAGAGACACACGCGACTCTTCACCAACCTGGCGCTTGGCCTCTCCCCTCCCACTTGCCCATTTCAGCTTCTGCCTCTGATTCCAGACTTCTCTCCGCAATCAAGTCAGCGGGAGTCAGCATCTGAAATGCTGCTGCTTAGGGGGATATGAAGGGTCAATTGTGCAAGGCCACCTACACCTCGTCGGTAGCAATTCTATCTTCCGCATTTCCGCGACAGTGCCAATTTGCCCTCAAATTTAAAACCCAGCCAACGAAAATCCTCCAGGCGAATGGGCAGCACCCAGAATGCCCACACCATGTGTCCCATGTCCCATGAGATTATGCTTCACAGCAGGAGGAAGCAGGGGAGGTGGTTTGGGAAGCTGCCCTTTGTTGTTGAGTCGTTTAGTCGTGTCCGACTCTTCGTGACCCCATGGACCAGAGCACGCCAGGCACTCCTGTCCTCCACTGCCTCCCGCAGCTTGGTCAAACTCACGCTGGTAGCTTTGAGAACACTGTCCCACCATCTTGTCCTCTGTCGTCCCCTTCTCCTTGTGCCCTCCATCTTTCCCAACACCAGGGTCTTTTCCAGGGAGTCTTCTCTTCTCCTGAGGTGGCCAAAGTCTTGGAGCCTCAGCTTCAGGATCTGTCCTTCCAGTGAGCACTCAGGGCTGACTTCCTTAAGAATGGATAGGTTTGATCTTCTTGCAGTCCATGGGACTCTCAAGAGTCTCCTCCAGCACCAGAATTCAAAAGCATCAATTCTTCGGCGGGAAGCTGCACAACCTGTTCCAAATCTATACTGTCCTCCTGCTGGGATGTTTCAGGCTCCCACCATTCCTCCTCAGCGCGGCCCCTGACACTATTGCACAAAGGAGTTGATTACATACCAGAACTTTATTTGTGGGCAAATCAAATCCATTAAAGGGCTCTGCTCCCCCAGTGCAACCATTCTTATCTGTTCCTCCCTTTCCTAGCTCATATCAAACTTTTACAATGGCACGTATCAACAGAGGAAGAAGGCCAACGTAGGCGAAGAAGACTATATTGATTTCCTCTACACTTTCACCATTGCAATCTATTCCCTTGGAGGCCTCATTGGGTCCCTTCTGGTCAGCTTCATGGTGGACAGATACGGCAGGTAAAGAGGGAATATGTTTATGGGGCTATGGCACAGGGGTGGGTCCTTTTAGGCTTTGCAGGCCAGATGCTTCTCTGGTTCTAGCTTTGGAGCTGCTTGCCTGTCAGTCGTCAAATGTCACAATGGCATCAGGTGATTGGGTGCTTTGAAGTCCCAATGTCAGGACTTCAAAGCATCACACAGGAGCCCATGGTCGTGCTCTGAAGTGCCCAAGGCTTCCGTTTTAACCAAGCTGACGGGTGGTAGAACCTATGTCTGATTTCCCTTGCCAATGCCACTTTAAGGCTCCTCCCCGTGCGTTGGCAGCTATGCCTCTATTTGCCCCACACCTGACGTTACATATGAGGTCAAGCAAGGACATGTGGGTGTGGTTTGATGGAAATAGTCTCATAGGCCAACTCTGGCTTGTGGGCTGGAGATTCCCCGCCCCTGTGTAGTGGGGTAGGGGGTGTTTATTAGGGGACATGGGGGGGGTGGATGCAAACAGATGTGAAAATGTGGAGAGCTGAAAAAGTAGGAAATGGAAATAAACAGATTTTCCCATCCCTAGCCAAGATGCAAAAGCAACTTAAATAGAAATACTTGCAAGTATCAGATTGGCTTAGGTTTTAAATATGTGATGTTATAGAATAATATGCTTAAAGTTAATATGAAAAGAAAGAAAGATGTTACTTGACTAAGTAAATTTTATGAGAAATTAGTTTTGGAAAACCGTTACAAGGATACACATTGAAACTCAGCCAGGGGGACTCGAGGAAGTCACTTAACAATGTTAACAAAAGTGGAATTATTACAGTTAGGATTTATGTTTGTTTGTTTGTTTATAAATTTGGAAAATCAATAAAAAAATTGGGAGGGGAAGATGCAAAAGCAAGTTGCTAGTCCATGTGAAGTTGGCAGCTGAAGTCTCAGACGTCAAAGGTGGGGGTTGAATGGGGTTGACAGTAGTTGGGGGTTTCCAGGAGCTCTCCTGCCTTGCATAGCTCCTTATCCTTCCCATAACCATTAAAAAGTAGACCAAATTGCCCACCAAAAGACCTTACTGCAATTCAACAGCTCCTCTCCTGCTTGTTTGATGCTACTGTACATGTTTTGGCTCCCTCTACCTCTCCTACCCCTTTTCCCTGTCTTTTCAGGAAAGGGGCCTTGGTAATAAATAACATTATGTCCATATTCTCTGCTGGCTTCATGGGATGTTCTGCTGTGATACATGCCTATAAATACACCATATTTTCACGCTTGGTCACTGGAATGTGCTCAGGTGAGAGAGGGCCCTGGGCTTATTTTAGTAAAGCCACTTCAATAATGCAAGGCGCATTATCAGGGTTCAGTTCCAGCCAGGCAGGAAGCACTGGAGGAGGGTTTAAAGCTAGGATGGTGAAGGGGGGAGGCGTGCAACTTGGGGAGAGTCCTCAAGGCCAGATAGAGAGGCTTGGGGTGCTGCATCTGGTCCCCAGCCCAGAGATTCCTTGCCCCCGCCATCAAATATTTATTCATTATTGCAATGTCTATTTCCCCCGCCCCCCAAACTAGCAATTTAATTGCCTGTTACATCATGCACCAATCTCCACTACCCAACATGCAGGGGCACAGAATGCCACTCTTCAGAATTCCACCCAATGCTGGGGTGAACATCAATTGGCCACCTCCACCCAGCGGGAGAACCTCCTATGTTCCTTGAAAATGTTGCTGTGTCCCATCCATGCTGTTAATCGTCCCTTTGTCTACCATCTAACCAGGCATGTTCTCCTGCATCGTCCCACTATACCTTGGAGAGATATCCCCTAGAAACATGAGGGGGTCCATTATGACGGTCCCCATGATCTTTGTCACCATTGGCGTCATGGTCTCACAGATCCTTAGTCTTCAAGAGCTTCTCGGGACTGAGAAAGGTAACCTTGGCAGATCATCACAAGGGATGTTGGAGAGTTTCAGCAGAAACAGAAAAGGAAGCAGGACTTGCGGGTGCTGCTGGCCAGGATGGCGATGCTCGGCCTCCACAGTTCCAAATACCTGTTGCTGGAAGCCACAGGAGGGAATAGGGGTCTAATCCTGCTTGTGGGTTTCCCACAGGAATCTGGTTGGCCACTGTGAGATGAGGATGCTAGACTAGATGGGCCATTGGCCTGATCCAGCAGAGGTCTTCTTATAATCTTATGTTTATGTGATGATGAGGAGGATCAGGGGAGCCAACTTGGGTCCCAGATTATGGGTGCCCAGTGTGCGTGAAGCCATGATGTCAGGTTGTAATGGGATGTCATGATGTCACGCCCGCCCCCTGGCCTCAGAAGGTGATTTGTGGTGGTACCAGAAGTCAGGTTCCAAGACCTCGCAACACCTCGGAAAGCCCCCCAATTTCTGTTGCCCCTGGAAGTTGGGTTCCAAGGTCTCAGAAGTTCTCAGAAAGCATCTCTGAGGCCTTGGAGATGCTGTCTGAGGCCTTGCAAGACCTCAGAGGTTGTGGGGGGAGGCCCTGCGGTGTGGGGGGAGGCCCTGCGGTGTGGGTGCTGAACAATTTTTTTGTGGGTACTCAGGCATCCAGAGCCCCCCATACGTGGCGCCCCTGATGATGATAACTTTATTATTTATATACCACCCATCTGACTGGGTTACGCCAGCCACTCTGGGCAGCTCCCAACAAAATATTAAAAACACAATAAAACATCAATGATGTTTGCTTATCCATCCCATGACTGGAATGGAAATCAGTCAATCTGGCAAACTTAATCATTGTTGCCGTGGCTTTCTATTTGCAAATGATACATCATGGATTATGGTCCATCCATGTCAGGCTGCTGGTTGTCCAGGAATGTACAAAGACAAGGGAATGTTTTTTACTGTCCTATTTTTATTCAGTATTTACAGAGAGAGGCTATAGAACCCAGCCTCTTGGATAATGGTGTTGTCTCTCTCACTTCCTCATGCGTCACTTCTGCGGGTGCCGCTATGTGCCCTCTGCCTTGGAGCTCTTTGCTCTCCTACTTTCAAGGCTCGCCGGGTTCTGGGAGAGGGTAGGTCTCTGTGTCTGTCAGCTGTTGCCCCATCTGCTGCTGCTTCCTCCTCATCCTCCTTCTCTCCCATTATTTCCCAACTTTCCCCCTCATCTGCCTCAAACCCCTGCTGTAAATCTAAACTCTCTTCCTCTTCTCTGGAAGGGTCAGGCTGGGGAGGCGGTCTCCACCATTCCTTCTCTGCCCAGTCCATTCCGCAATTTGCATCGAGCTATGCTACTACGAACAAAATGTAGCAGCGTACTGGCAACATAATTTCCATCATTAATTGCACAAATGCCGTGGGTCACATAATTCCCACACAGTGGACAGTGAGAGGGAAAATACTGTTTTTGGCAGAAGGCAAACTGCAGAGGAAAGGAAACAGTGCCGCTGAGTTGGAAAGAGGGCGGAAAGGAAAGGGATGCCTTCTCTCACCCCCAGTTGTAACTGCATCTTCTTGTACAGGTTGGCCGCTATTGCTGTGCTTCACTGGAATCCTGGCGGTGTTTCAAGTCATCGTCTTGCCCAGCTTCCCCGAAAGCCCAAGGCTTCTCCTGATTCAGAGGAACGATGAGGTGAGAGCCAGGCAAGGTACAATCGCCTTGAGTGCACAGGAACATTACGGCATGGGGACCCTCCATAGAGGCCTGTGGGAGTTTCCGGGCAAAGGCTGGCAGCTCCCGCTCTCCCATATGGCAGCACTGGGAGCATCCTCAGACCTTCCCAGGAGACACAAGGGGGGGGGGGCGAGGAAGATAGGAAGCTTCTCCCAGTCCCACCAAGAGAGGCCGGGACGGACACTTTAACCTTTTGCACGCAAAGCTGTGGCCAGAGCTGGCCCAGCCATTGGGCAGGGTGAGGCCATTGCCTCAGGGAACAGGAGCCCTACCAGGGAGCACCCCTATGGGCACCCTGCCTGCCCTTCCATCTTTGCTGTTGGCACTGATTTCAGGCAAGATCGTGTCCACTTGGGGCAAGAGCTCGCCTGAAACCACACAAGATCTTGTGGAGTGCGCACGATCTCACACGATTTGGGGCGAGAGCTCTCCCCCCCTTCCCCCCCTGTCAGTGCAATCTTGCTTGAAATCAGCGTTGGTGGCGGTGGCGCTTCTCTGTCGGTGGCAGGGTACATGGAGGTGGCAGAGCAGGCAGGGGCAGCGGGGCAGGGTGGCAACCCATAGGAACCTAGGAAGCTGCCTTATCCTGAGTCAGGAAGAAGAGGCATTGTCCACACTCTCCAAGGTATAAGGCAGGGGTCCCGCCCCCCCCCCCCCACCAATCCCTACCTGGAGATGCCAGGGATTGAACCTGGGACATACAAAGTTCTCCCACTCTTCTTCCGCAAGGTTGTTTCTTCACCTCAGCATGGATCCTTTCCCCGCTCCCCTCCAGTCTTGCAGAGGCTGAGATGCCAGGAGGACGTGGAGAGTGAGCTTGAGGAGCTCCACCAGGAGAACGTCTCCGTCAGGGTGGAGAAGGAGATGAATGGGATGAAGCTGCTGTGCAATCAAGCCATGCGCTGGCAATTCATCTCCGTGGTCATCCTTATGAGTGCCCAGCAGCTCACAGGGGTCAATGCGGTAAGAGAGGCAGCTTCCCAGTTGGGTTAGAAGGCTGAGCGAGTGTTAATTTTCATCCGAACAAGCACTCATGCAGAGATGCAGCAGGGAGCCTCCTTTTCTGCATGGTGATCCCAGCTCCCAGAAGACTCTAGTCCAGGTCTAAGGCACCTGTGGACTCCCAGTGGCTGCTGAACTACAGCTCCCATAATCTCTAGCTATTGGACAGGATTGCGGGGGCTGGTGGGAGTTGCAGTTGTGCAACATCCTGAGGGCCGACGTTTCCCCATCGCTGGACTAAAGGCTCCTGGAAGCTGAGAACATCACCCAGGAAAAAAAGAGGTTCCCTGCTGTGTCACTGTATGAGTGGCTGCTTTGGCTGAGAGAAAAGGCGAGCCATAGGTGGCTCAATAGAGTTGCCTAAAATTATGCAAGGTGTGCAAAAAGTAGAGAGAAGTTTTTGTCCACCTCTCATCTACAGATGGAGGAGAAATTTGATTTGGCCTTCATTTCAGTGCGGACTTGCCTGATTCATACTTTCTGAAGCAGTATCAGAACCAAAAGACAGCCCTCCATCAAAATCTGCACTCCTTTGAATTTTGCAATGCAGTTCTCTGTCGTATTAACTAACAAGTCCAAAAGTGCATACGGTAGGATTAAAGTGTGCATTAAGGTGCATCTACTGGAGAAAATATCAGAAAAATATGTATTATATTACATTGCCTTGCAGGTATGTGCATATTAGGGAAAACTGTATCCAAAAATATGTTTAACTGCACTAAAAATGCAGTTAAATGCACTAAAAGGCTGATGAATTTTTAGGAGGACTTAGCAGAAAATTAAAAAAGCATGCTGGTGAAGAATAAATGTGTAGAACTGGAACTCCAACTTGGAAAAATGAGAAACCGGGAGAAATCAAAATGGACAGATTCAGCCATCCCTAACCACCAGCGCTGGTGGGATTTTGACTCCAGCTGCCACAATCCTCCCTGCTTCTTGGGCCATGCTGTCTGGGGCTGATGGGAGCTGTAGTCTAGCAATCTCTGGAGGGCCACAGGTTCCACAACTGCTCTGGAGTTTGCAGAGCAGGCCTCCTCCTACACACATGGGTTAATGACATGTTGCAGAATAGAAAGACCGTATATATATCCCAGGATGCATTTCACTCGCTCCCACAAAATGCTGGCAGTCTGGGAGTTAAGAGCATCAGAAGATGAGAAGAGCCTATTGGATCTGGCCAATGACCCATCCAGTCTCGCATCCTGTTCTCACAGCGGCCAAGCAGATCCCTCAGGGAAACCCGCCAGCAGGTCCCATGCCCAAGAGCCCTCTCTTTTCTGACGGTTTTCTTGTGGTCCGCAGCCCCTGGTAGCCATCATGGCAAGCAGCCATTGAAAGCCCTGATTTTGTCCAATCTTCTGCCATCAGTGCCTCCGGTTGGAGGGCATTCCATAGTTGTGGTTTGCTTCCAGGTATTCTATTACTCAGAGAGAATCTATGCAACTTTGAGGTTCAAGAAGCAGGAAGCCCGGTATATCACTGTGTTGTCAAGTATTTTCATCGCAATCTCGCTGATGATCGTGGTAAGCCTCTCTCTCTCTCTCTCTCTCTCTCTCTCTCTCTCTCTCTCTCCCTTCCTCAAAGTTCCAATCTGTTTCAAAGGGTGTTAAAATTGCACTGTTGTCACTTGAAAGAATCCCTGGGGGAACCTTCTGCACATGCCCACATAGGACATGTGAAGATGCTCCAAGTGTCCCTATTTTCCTGTGACAGTCCTGGATTTACAGAAGCTGTCCTGGTTTTCCTTAGGACATTCCTATTTTCATCAGAGAAATATTGGAGGGTAAAGTAAAGGTAACGAACCTCTGGACAGTTAAGCCCCATCAAAGGTGACTACGGGGTGCGGAGCTCATCTCGCTTTTCAGGCCCAGGGAGCCGGCGTTTGTCCCCGGGTCATGTGGCCAGCATGACTAAACCGCTTCTGGCGCAACGGGACACCGTGACGCAAACCAGAGCACACGGAAACGCCCTTTACCTTCCCCTCGCAGCACTACCTATTTATCTACTTGCACTGGAGTGCTTTCAAATTGCTAGGTTGGCAGGAGCTGGGACAGAGCAAGAGGAGCTCACCCCGTCGTGCGGATTCGAACCGCCAATCTTCTGATCAACAAGCCCAAGAGGCTCAGTGGTTTAGACCACAGTGCCACCCGCGTTGGAGGGTATATGGAATTATGGGACCCCTGCGCCATCTAAAGGCAACCCTGTGTATGGAAGTTACCTCTGTTGATTCCTGGTGGCCTCCTTTTATTCTCTTTCTCATTTCTGCACACAAACTCTCGCTTTCTTCTCTGTTCTTATACCCTCTAGGTTTATACAGTAGACTTTGTGGGGCGAAGGATACTCCTCCTCACTGGATTAGCGATATGCAGCATCCTCTGCATTCTGTTAACCATGACCCTCGAACTTCAGGTTTGCTGCTCAAAACCTGGTGTGATTTAGAGAGTGTCACCCAGCAAGCGAAGGGCTGTAGCTCCATCGCAGAGCACCTGCTTGGCATGCAGAAGGTCCTAGGTTCAGTCCACCGCAGCCTCTGAAACCCTGAAGAACCGTGATAGCCCGTGTGGTGCAGTGGTTAAAAGCGGTAGACTCGTAATCTGGTGAATTGGGTTCGATTCCCCGCTCCTCCACATGCAGCTGCTGGGTGACCTTGGGCCAGTCGCACTTCTCTGAAGTCTCTCAGCCCCACTCACCTCACAGAGTGTTTGTTGTGGGGGAGGAAGGGAAAGGAGAATGTTAGCCGCTTTGAGACTCCTTAGGGTAGTGATAAAGCGGGATATCCCACTCCAGTGTAGACCAGGGTTTCCCAAACTTGGATCTCCAGCTGTTTTTGGTCTACAGTTCCCATCATCCCTTGACCACTGGTCCTGCTAGCTAGGGGTGATGGGAGTTGTAGTCCAAAAAGAGCTGGAGACCCAACCCAAGTTTGGCAAAAACCTGGTGTGGACCAAACTGAGCCAGACGGAGCGTTGGTCTCCTTCAGGATAAGGCAGCTGAAAATCCACTCAGATTTGGTGTCAGGTGGAAGAGCGGGAAGGAATGATGTTGGCAGGTCTTTCCTGCAAAAATGTATCTGCCTCTTGCATTCCCAGCCCTCGATGCTCTGCTGCAAGTGCCTTGGAACGTAACCCCCACATAAATGCCGAGTTGCCTGTATCTTAATCCAGGGGTGGGGTCACTCAGGCTGGGGAAGGGGCGCAAATGTGGCCCTCTGGGTCTCTTTGCCTGGCCCTCAGAACACTCGCTAGGCCACACCCGCTCTCACCAGGCCACACCGCTCTCTGGCTGTGCTTTAACCAGGAGGGTTTTTTGCCTGTCCGGAACGTATCCTTGAACCCTGATCGTGCCTCTTGCTTGTCTCGATGGAGTTTAGAGAGACGTGTGAATGTGAGCGAAACCAGCTTACCGGGAAAGGGATATTCCGATGAAACATTTGGAAGTACCGGTACTTTCTGACACGAAGAGCTGCTCGACAGGAGAACAGATTTTCTCTCGGAAGGTGGTGGCCTCTCCTTTTGGGGAGGCTTTTAAATGTTGGATGGCCACCAGTCAAGGCTTCTTTAATTGTGATTCCTGCATTGCAAGGGGTTGAACTAGATGACCTGGGGAGGACCCGTCCAACTCTAGAAGCCCTTGTCCACCCGCTTTTGCCTCTGTCCCACCCGCCACTGAATTGTGGTTCGGAAGGCCCTCAGCCCGAGAAGTGCTCCTCCCTCCTGCTTTAATTCAAGGTGTGCCAGGCACTCTCATTCATACATGTCTGAAGAACGCTCCACTTTCTCCCACAGGAAACCATGTCATGGATGACATACGGGTCACTTCGGTCTTTTTCCTCATCTTGATCTTTGGGCACATCCTTGGGCCAGGTAAGGACTCAGGTGACCTAGAGAGTTCCTTCAAAGAGGCAAACAGGGCGGGCCACCTGTTTTATTTCTGTTTAAGTGTTTTTTTTAAAAAAAAAATATTTATTGAAAAACAAAGAGTACATAATTACAAGTGCACAGAGTAAGATTAGTCATAAAAAGAAGAAAAAATGGTACCCATGTAGAAAACAAAACTAATAATAATAATAATAATAATAATAATAATTCTATATATTACAGAAGAGAAAAAGATAAAGAAAATTGTTATTGTAGTTAACCAGACCATAACCTAATACAGTGGTACCTCGGGTTACAAACACCTCGGGTTACAAACACTTTGGGTTACAGACTCTGCTAACCTGGAAGTGGTACCTCAGGATGAGAACATAAATCGCATGGTGGCACAGCAGCAGCAGCAGGAGGCCCCATTAGCTAAGGTGGTACCTCAGGTTAAGAACCGTTTCAGGTTAAGAACAGACCTCCGGAACGAATTCAGTTCATAACCCGAGATACCACTGTACAGTAGAGTCATATCTTGGTTCTCAAACACCCCGGAACTCGTACGTTTTGGCTCCCGACAATCGAAAACCGTGAGTGTTCCGGTTTTTGAACATTCTTTTGGAAGCCTAACGCCCAACGGGACTTCCACGGCTTCTGATTGGTTGCAGGAGCTGCCGCCACCACCAGGTTTGCGGTGTGGTGAACCAGCTTAGACTCGAGTCCATACGTTTCCCCAGTTTTGGGTGCTAAAATTAGGTGCCTTGGCTTATATTTGGGTCGGCTTATACTCGAGTATATACGGTCTTTGATTTTAAAAGACATCTGAAGGCAGCCCTGTTTAGGGAAGTTTTTAATGGTTGATGTTTTGTTCTGTTTTTAATATTTTGTTGAGAGCTGCCCTGAGTGGCTGGGACAACCCAATCAGAAATAATAATAATAATAATAATAATAATAATAATAATAATAATAATAATAATAATAATAATGGCAATGGCTCCCCTGCAAAAAGGATGCTGGGAACTGCGCCCTCAGTGAGCTACCTTACTTAGCAAACTACGGTGGGAGTTTTCCAGGGAACTTTGCTACTATTTCCCACCCAGTGATCTACACTCATGGTTTATAGCCTTAAGGAAGGGTTAAGGAATGATTTTCATAACGTAATGGACACATTATGTTTTCCTTGTAACGTGAATAACGTGTTATTAAAATGTGATACCTGAGCACGCTGCAGAGCAACCAAGACCTGGCAATAGGAAAACTGCATTGTTAAAAGGAAGCGACGTTTTTATTTTTATTTTTTTTATGATATTTATTAATATTTCACAAACAATAAAAAACAAAATCCAACATTTAAACGTTTAAACATTTAAACTACTAAAACAAGGCAAATAAAAATATACAGTAGAAAAACAGTTGATAGAAGAAAGAGAGAATAAAAAATAAAAAATGGAGAGTAAGAAGAAGAAAAGCCAAAAATCAAAGCTAAAAATGAATTAATATTTTCAAGTCTTATATTTTCTTCACTAGTTTCTTGACCTCCTCGCACCTCCCATTTTGTATTCCAGTTCAAATATTAAATTCAGCAAATCCTTACCCTCTAGCATTTATCCTTACTCCATACATTAACCTATTATTATAAATATCCATTTCCAATTATCATTCCCTATTTACATTTTCTTAAGCATCTCTTTACCAGTAGGGAAGCGACGTTTTTAATTTACCAGTATGCCCTGTGACGTTTTAGAACTATATATCGTTCTAATAATGTTTAAAAGGTCAGTGTAGATCCAGCCAAGGTTTGAACTAGGCACGCAAGAGCTCTTTAACTGCACCAGTTCCTTTCGAATCGCTATGGATGAATGAGCAAGTCCATGAAAAACAGCCTCGAATCCTTTCTTCCCCGCCCAGGTCCCATAGCCAACGTGATCATACTGGAGCTGTTCCTCCAGCCATCCCGCTCCATAGCCTTCATGCTCGGGGGCTTTGTGCACTGGTTCCTGCACTTCATTATGGGGATGATATTCATTCAGATAGAGGTGAGTTGTTTGGATGAGAAGAGGGGGTGGTCTGAACTGGTTCGGGAGCACAGGAAGACGCCTTCCACTGAGTCAGACCATTGGTCCATCTAACTCACCCAGGTGAGGAGCTTTTGGCCTTCCAGGTGTTGCTGAAGCTCTTCCCTTGTAGGCTCGTCAAACCAGAGTCTGCACATCTTCCAGAAACTACAAATGATGTCGAATATTTTTAATGAAACTACCTGGAGGTGGACATAATATTTCTTACCTATATATTGCATTTATATCCCACCTATCCTCCCAGAAGCTCCAGGCGGCTTGCCTGGGTCTCCCCTGCACCTTTCCATTTCATCCTCACAAAAACCCTGCAAGGTACTTAGGCTGAGGGTTCATGACTGGCCTAAAGTCGCCCAGTGAGCCCCATGGAGCAGTGGAGATTTAAACCCTGGTCTCTCCCAGCCCCTGGTTCGACACTATAACCACTCCACCCCACTGGCTGTGTACCAGGGGTGGGGAAATACTGGCCCGCAAGATGTTGCTGAAATAAGTCCTACTCCAGGGAGAGCTGCCAAAATTAATGGACTTTAGTAGTTAGCCATGTCCATTCACCTCAATGGGTCTACTTTGAGTAGGACTATCTGTATATTTTTTTGTTGCTGGCATCTCGGGAGACAAATGGAGTGGGGGTGAAGTCAAACCGCTGCATTAGTAGCACCAAAGTGACCTCTCTGGGGTGTAAGCCTGGGTAGAGTATATGGAGCTCCTGAGCTGCCAAGAAGTCAAGACACTTGACATCATCAGCCTCGATGATGTAGTCCAAAGGAAAGCAAAGTAATACGCTGGGCACCAGCTTGGCTGCAGCAGTTGCCAGAAGGAGGCATACAAGGCCCCACCCAACCATCTTAGGGACTCCACTCTAGATTTGTGTAGGGTTTTCTCCTTAGCCTTTTCTTCTCCTGAAGATATCCCACAAGGCTGCAGAGGTTTAGGACAGGGGTCAGCAACCTTTTTCAGCCGTGGGTTGGTCCACCATCCCTCAGACCTTGTGAGGGGCCGGACTATATTTTTTTGTGGGGGGGGGATGAACGAATTCCTATGCCCCACAAATAACCCAGAGATGCATTTTAAATAAAAGGACACATTCTACTCATGTAAAAACGTGCTGATTCCTGGACCGCCCGTGGGCCGGATTGAGAAGGCGATTGGGCTGGATCCGGCCCCTGGGCCTTAGGTTGCCTAGCCCTGGTTTAGGATAACAGTTTTCCTTCTCCTAGATGGGTTGCCTTCCCAGGTTGACGAGTCCTATCCGCTCCTCACCGGAAGTTGGACTCAGGGGGCTTTCCAAGGTCTCGGAACCTGATTACCACCGCAAATCAGTTTCCGAGGCCGGGGAGCAAGGCTGCATGACGTCATGAGGTCACGTTACGACCTGACATCATGACTTCTTGCACACTGGGCACCCATAATCAGGAGCCCAAGTTGGTTCCCCTGATTATCATCATCATCATCATCATCATCACCACGTAAACATAAGATTATAAGAAGACCTCTGCTGGATCAGGCCAATGGCCCATCTCGTCTAGCACCCTCATCTCACAGTAGCCAGCCAGATGCCTGTTATATATTGTGGCTATGCCCATCTCCCTTCCCACCCCCACCCCTCTCATCCTTTCTAGACACGGATTGGTTCCTACACCTTCCTCCTCTTCTGGCCTCTCTGCGTGTTCAGCTTCCTTTACATCTTCAAGGTGATCCCAGAAACCAACGGCAAGACCTTTCTGGAAAACAAGAAGTACATGTCGTCAATGGCCAAGAAGGTGAAGGTTCAGTCCCAAATCCGGCGGACGTCACAGGTACCGTATTTTCCGTCCCATAGGACACTCCGTCCCATAGGACGCACCTAGTTTTTTTGGGGGGGATTAAAGGGAATTTTCCCCCTTTATTTACCCCCCAAAAGCAGGTTGGGGAAACCGAACCAGGTCGAGGAACAGCGGGATGGCGGTGCTGCACCTCCCTGCTGTCCCCCGAGCTTGTGGGGCTGGCCGATGTCTGCCCGGCGCGAGGGGTGCTCTGCTTCAGGGTGCCCCGCCCGCCGGGCGGCAGGCTGCTATCCGCAGCGTGGGGAGCCCTGTGGGGAACTCCTGCAGGGCTCCCCACGCTGCGGATGTGTTCCCGAAGCGCCGGGCGCTCTGCTTTCAGGGCTGCCTAGGCTGTGGATGTGTTCCTGACGCCTGGAGAGCGAGAGGGGTCGGTGCGCACTGACCCCTCTCACTCTCCAAGCTTCAGAGTGGTTGAGGAAACCCAGCCAGATGGTTGAGGTATAAATTATTATTATTATTATTATTATTATTATTATTACTACTACTACTACTACTACTACTACTATTATTACTACTACAGGACAAGGACAGAAGGCGGTCAACACGCCACAGCGTCAGAAGCGACAGCGTCAGGAGGGAGGATAGCATCCGACCCGATAGCGGCAGACGGGAAAGCGGCAGACGGGAAAGCGCCAAACGGGATAGCAACGCCAAACGGGGTAGCAGCGCCAAACGGGGTAGCAGCGCCAAACGGGATAGCATGAAACACAAAGAAAGCCTCAAAAGAAAACAAAGACCGTCCGTCGTTTCTTAATGCTACCTGCCCTTCGCTGGTATACGAATGACGGTTGCTTCTCTTCCTATCCAAAGCCTACTCTTTTTCTGTTCAGACTTTTCTACTCTCCTACCATGAATTACTGCTATTATTATACTACCAAATACACACCTAATTGGAGAGTCAATTATATATCTATATATAAAATCATATTAGAAACAGGTAACAAAGAAAAGACAATCATTCGCAAACACCACAGTGCAATACTTTATACAGCAGTCCCTCACTATATTCAGGGTTTGGTTCCAAGGGTTTCATGTACACATGAAAATCAAAGCGAATCCTTGGAGCTGTGCCACTCCTCCAGCAAGGCAGAGAGCTTAAAAGGTCCTTTTGCACCAGGTCCACTCAGGATTACCTGGCACAAAATGAGCTTTTAAGCTCTCTGACTTCCTTGCGGGGTAAGGCCCTCTCAGAACGCTGGCTCTGGAAGGCTACGAATGCTCGCATGAGACAACGCGGGGAACTCGCATTGCTCCTCAAGATCTCGTGAGAACATCCCAGAGCTTTCCAGAGTCGGTGTGCCCAGTGGGTCTTGATCAGCAAGCTTAAAAGCACTTTTCACACCGGGTGGCCCCCGACCGACCTGGCACAAACAGAGCTTTTAAACTCTTCACCCTGCTTGGGACTTGACTTGTGCAATTTCAGCCTCCCAGGATTGAACTCACATGCAAAATGAGCAGTTACTCTTTTCCATATCTACTTCTCCTACAGTTCTATTGTTCTATCTCATTCAAGGATTAAAAGGTATTAAAGAACAATTATAAGGTATATTATTGCACACCGAGTATTGCTCATTGCCTTTTTGTTCTATGTCAGTGTCAGGTTCCCATCCCAAAACACGACGTCTCTTACTTGAGAGTAAAGGGGAGATCTTTATATAGGATAACAGCAGTATTGACTCAGCAGCCAGGCACTGGGTCTGGAAGTCAGGATTCTGAGGTAGTCAGGATCCCAAGGTGAGTGGGCATGGCAAGAGGTTCATAACCACACAGACACTACAAAGATGTCCCTACAGTTGATGTGCTCTTCCTGCCAAGCTCTTCAAGACAACGCAGAGTGAGCTCATGCACAAGACTCTCTTGCCCAATGCTCCGGGTGGGTGAGTCTGATCCCACCTACAAAAGTGTCCCCAGGCTCTTGAAGATTAGACAATCATTATTATTACCTGTGGGACGCGGGTGGCGCTGTGGGTTAAACCACAGAGCCTAGGATTTGCCGATCAGAAGGTCGGTGGTTCAAATCCCCGCGGCGGGGTGAGCTCCCGTTGCTTGGTCCCTACTTCTGCCAACCTAGCAGTTCGAAAGCACATCAAAGTGCAAGTAGATAAATAGGTACCACTCTGGTGGGAGGGTAAAGGGCGTTTCCGTGCGCTGCTCTGGTTCTCCAGAAGCAGCTTAGTCATGCTGGCCACATGACCCGGAAGCTGTCTGCGGACAAACGCCGGCTCCCTTGGCCTATAGAGCGAGATGAGCGCACAACCCCAGAGTCGGTCACGACTGGACCTAATGGTCAGGGGTCCCTTTACCCTTTACCTATTATGACCTTTATAGCCCACCTTTCCTCCCATGAGCCCAAGGTGGTGCACACAATTCTACCTCTCTTCACAACAACCCCGTGAGGTAGGTCAGGCTGAGAGATGGTGACTGACCCAAGGTCAGCTAGCAAGCTTCAGGGTCAGTTGGGGGTTTGAAGCCACATCTCCCAAGTTCTAGTCCAGCACTCTAACCATTACACCACCCTGCCTCTCTGGTCATCAGTCTCCAACTCTGCCTCCACCCCTACCTGTTCAGCCCCTTCCCCTTGCTGGTCAAGAGGGGCAGGGGAGAGAGTCAGCAGTTCTGCCCCCCCCCCTGTACCTGACACAGGGACCTTCCTCTGCGGTCCCTAGGTGCCAGTCTTACAGCCCGCCACCTGCTCCTCCGCATTCCTCCCATCTTGGGCTGCCAAACCAGGCCAGATTCCAGGGCCTGCCAAGGATATTTCGACACCTGAGGCAAACCACAAAATGGTGGGGGGCACCTCCCAAAGGGCAAAAGGGGTGAGGGAAGATCTAATATCAGGAACAAGGAAGAAATGACAATCTGTATCAAAAGCAAGGGTGGGAAGAGACGAGCAGTGCCTCCTATTTGCCAGGATGCCTCTGTAATAATAGTAATAATAATAATAATAATTTATTTATACCCCGCCCTTCCCGGTTCAAAAACTGGGCTCAGGGCGGCTAACAACAAATTTAAAACACTTAATTGTAAAAGCAGCATAAAATACAGCATAAAAACATGAATAACAATAAAATTCAAAATTCAGAAATCAATTTAGGGGAAATAAGCATTAGATAGTCCCCAGGGCTAGCTGGCTGAATTGGTCCTCCTTGGGCCAGCGAGGAGGCCAGGGAAGAATGAGCTGTGGGGTCTCAGAGCGGCTGATCTTAATAAAAGGGGAGGGGGGGAGAGAAGGGAAATAAAAGATCAGGCTGAATTCAAATGAAAGGCCAGGCGGAATAGCTCTGTCTTACAGGCCCTGTGGAAGGAGGTGAAATCCTGAAGGGCCCTAGTCTCCTGGGACAGAGCATTCCACCAGGTCGGAGCCATCACTGAAAAGGCCCTGGCCCTGGTGGAGGATAGCCTGACTTCCTTGGGGCCCGGGACCTCTAAACTGTGATTCTTCATGGACCTTAGGTCCTCTGTGGGCCAGACCAGGAGAGGGGGTCCCGTAAAGAGAGGTGGCATTGGGGGGTTGCTGGCTTCCAAGGAGCATGCTGGGGCTGTTGCTCTCACCATGGCAGGGGCAGCAGCCAATGCATTCGCTGGAGGCCGAATCTGCTGTCCCTATGAATGCTGCCTCCTCAGGCGGTTGCCTCAACTTGCCTCATGGTTGGGCCGGCCTTGCCAAATCCTTACAGGACTGAGGGGCCCACAACAGTAAGCTTTGTCATTGACACAATTTCCCAGTTCCCACCCACCCAATCTACTGGAGTTGGAAGACTTTTGTTTTTCCAGAATTGGGCCTTGCATCATCATCATCATCTTGCCCCAGTCAGCACACAACTGAGCATTTCCGTATTAGGGGCTCTTAGCTTCTTGTTTGCAATGTTTTGAGATTTCCTGTGACTGCATCCGGGAGAACTGCCTAAAAAAACACGTGTCTGTCGGGGGAAATTTGCCCCAAACCCCTGATGAATCTTTGTGAGGGCTTTAAAAATCAGAAACCGGTTTAATCCCCACAACAACCCTGTGAGGTAGGTTAGGCTGGTCCAAGGTCAAGAGCAGGGGATCCGAACCCAGGTCTCCCAGGTCCTAGTCCAGGGGTCTGCAACCCGCGGCTCCGGAGCCGCATGTGGCTCTTTTACACCTTTGCTGCGGCTCCGGGGCAGATACTAGCGAGGGGAGGAGGCGCATTGTGCGCCCCGACACTCCCCACTGTGGCGGGCGCTGTGCTGGCTGTGGCGTCGCATGGGGGCGGTGCGTGCGTTAGTCATGCACCGTCCCGGCGTCACCTTCCCACCCGCTCGTTCGCCCGCTACATGGTAAGGGGCATGTACGCTGGTCACTGCATTGTAAGGGGGAATGGATGCTGGTCACTGTTGTGAAGGGGAGTGAAGAACACACACACACACACAAAAAGGTAACTTGTTAATTTAACGTTTATTTCTATGAGGAGGAGTAATTCTGAGGGGTCAAACAAAGGAATCATAAAAAAGGGACAAAAAAGTTATTTTTATAATGACGAGTCTTGCAGCTCCCAGTTTTTTTTCCTTCAGAAATGGGTCCAAGTGGCTCTTTTTGTCTTAAAGGTTGCAGACCCCTGTCCTAGTCCAACTTCCCAACCACTACGCCATGCTGGCTCTTTCAGTGGGTCTACTCTGAGTAGGGCTCGGCTAGCGACAAGCCAATAATAGCAATATTGCATGTGGCTGAGTTAAGGCCGCCTGGCATGCTCACTGCTCAGCTGCTCAGCCACGATGGGATCCTGGTATACCTAATTCCATCACCTGGCTTTCAGCATCCTTCCTCTGATTGGCTCTTGCAATCCTGCCTGCCCTTTGATGTCTTTCAAGAGGAAACAGGGCGGGGCTGATTTCACCCCTCTACTTCCCAGAACAGAAAGCTGCGGTAAGTTTCTGTGCCTTGCATAGCTGTCAACCTTCCCTTTTGGGGCGGGATATTCCCTTATTCCAGCGCCGTTTCCCGCTGCTTCCTGCCGCTATCTTGGATTGTTAGATATCCCATAGACTGTTCCCGGGATAAGTGAGGCTGCTGATCCCTTATTTTCAAGGCTGCTGATCCCTTTTCAAAATGGAAAGTTGACAGCTATGGTGCCTTGAGGGGGTGGGTTGGCTCCCTACAGACAGACTTCACCGCTACCCACTTCTGGGACTGTTGACCCAATGGATTACCTTGGAAGACAACTGCTTCAGTTTTCCCTCCATCGTTTCTGACTTGGTTTAAATCTGGGAGTAGGAAACTTGTTGCGCCCCCCCCCCAGGTGCGGTTGGACCACGACTCCTACCCCTGCTTCCTGTTGGCCATGCTGGCTGGGCCTGATGGGAGTTGAAGTCCAAGAACAGATGGAGCCCATAGGCTCCCTATCCCTGCCTTAATCAGTTGTAATAAAAAGCCAGAACAGGCACTCATGCAGAGACGGAGCAGGAAGCCGCCTTGTCTGGGTGGGGCTCCCAGGAGTCTGCCTCTCTGTCTGCGTTCGTGATTTCTTTAAACCTTCAGGAGACAAGTCACAGGCTTTCAGTATGTCCCTGCCATGAGCATTCACTACCACAAGATATAGCCCCTAGCTTTTTAGACCTCTTTTGTTTCCCTGGGACTGAAAATATTCGGTGAAAAGTGAGCTATAAACACCACTATTAAGTAAGTAAGTAAATACATTTTGCAGGAGGGTTTCCAGCACATAGCAGAAATTTAGGTTTGTGCAATTGAAGTGGATTAAAAGGCAATATCACCCCGGAGCAATAAGCACATTTTTGAAAAGAAAAAAGACTTTTTGCAGTTTGGAAAATGACGTGGAAATGCCTAGAAAAGTATAGAAGGAAGGAATACCTGACAAGCAAATCAGGCTGAGTGCTGAGCTCACCATCATATCACCATCACCCTGCGAACAATGTGGTATAGTGGTTACAGTGTCGGACTAAGACCCAGATGGCCAGGATTCAAATGCCTACTTGGCTGTGAAGCTCACTAGGTGGCCTCCCAGGGCTGTCATGGGGAGGTGGAGACACATATATGTCACTTTGAGCTTCTTGGAGATAAAGGTGGGATGTAGACTGGATAACTTATTTAAAAAATAATAAGTGAGGAGGGTGGTGAAATTAAGTTTAAAAAGTTTGAAGAACTGTCAAGTATGTTAATAAACTGGTTGCAATATTATCATCTAAATGAAATGTTTAAAACAGATAAAAAGTTAGGTTTTGGGAACCAATCATTCCAGTTGGAGAGAGACCTGCTAGATATTAGTAATATTAAGGTAATGTCAGAAACTGTTAAAATCTGGGTGCGGGGTTACTCTGCCACCCAGCTCATCGGACTAAGTCCGTGGGTCCCTGCGGAAGAAAATGAGCTCAGCCGGACACAGGAGCAAACTGCAGAAGGTCCAAGTTTATTGCGCAACAGGTTCAAGGCGAGATTGAACAGCGAGAAAGGGGGTGACATGAACTTTTGAAATTTCCCTCCATGTCCCAGAATACAGTGCAAAATACCTCCCAGTTACATCACGAATACATTAAGGAAAGGTTGGGTTACACAGATTACATCATGAATACATTAAGGAGAGGTTGGGTTACACTGGATTAACATATGGAGGAGGGAGGGGGGATATGCAGAGCTGGAGATATGCGCAGATAAGCACATCCTGAGAAGACAATGGTCCATGTACGCATAGTCTGTCACCTGGCATTGCCCGAGGAAAGGTTTGGCAGAGTGATTTTGACAGGATTACTTGAGAGATTATGGAGGACAGGGGAGGGGTGATGGAGTCCTAGAGAAATTGAGCAAATATATTGTAGTGAAGAAGACATGCCCCCCCCCTTCCGTAACAGTCCCCCATTCGGAGATAGATTTGCATTAAAGTTCTGTAAGAACTTGCAAATCTTTTCTCCGCACCCTAAATCTCGGTGAATGTAGGTTTTCCCTGTGAGTGGGAATACGCTCTAATGGAAAGGAGGTGGGTTGAGCAGGGCAGCAAAAGAGGGAGCAACACGGACGAATACAATGTACACGCGTGTTATATATATGCGCTAAATAATAACTTGGTATCTACCGTACCAGATGTGTGGGTTTATGCAAACCTGAAAGGGACTTGCATATCATGCTGCTTTAAGGATATTTGCACAGAAATATAATGGTGTAACAGTACACATAGCTAGACATAGGATATCACGTAAATTAATATTTTGTTGCTCAGTTACTTGTGGTATTCTAGCACCTTGGAAGAAATATTTTCTCAATAGTGATCTATGCTTTACATTTAGGCAGGAAGGTCCACTAATGACTGCAAAGTGCAGTTTGCTCCCCCCCCCCGCCATTTTGTGTTCTCAGGTGTCAAGGTAGCTCTTCTGTGGTCTCACACTGACATAGTGCTACAGCAACACATCCTGTCTGTTGAATCCCCTCAGGGCTTTCATTTAACCATGTCGCCTGGCATTCACCATAGCTGGCACAGGCTTGGGCATCTCTGAGGGAGATGTCTTCGCCTTGGCCTTTAGCTATGGGATTTTATTATAGGCTGTGGTTTTGCACGCATGGGGGTTGCTCACTTGCACTTAAAGGACCAAAAGGCTAATTGCAGCCTGGATACACGTGCCCAATTCAAACTGAGTCCAATTTGAATTTATCTTGCCCCATGGTTCTCAACTCTTCAAACCAATCTGTTAAAAGAAAACCATTCTTAACAAGGGCAGTTGTCCAAATAAGTCAATTTAAGTCTATAAGGAATCATTCCTGCTAAACCAAAGCATATCCACCTTCATGTTTCTTAGAAGCTTCTCCTTGGTAAAGCAAGTTTTAGCACATTTTTAAAATGGGTAGGGAAGGTTGGCATAGTGCCAGGTGGGACAACGAATTGTGGTTATCTAAACATTGGACTACACAATAGTGTGAGCTATTAGAAAGTATAAAATGCATGAGAATTCTCCACTGGTGTGTAAGGAATAAGACATTAAACATAAAAACAGTTACACACAATAAATTGCCCCCCTTTGTGGAAATCACACTGTCAGACACATTTCAACATTCTTACATAATAACACATAATACAAAACAAAATAATTAAATATCTGTTGCATATCTTGACACCATTGTGATCTTTTACGTATGTATCTTTTGAATCTTGGAGCAGAGGCTTGAGGTTCAAGTGAAAAAATGTCCTTGCAATTCAACTCCTCCCCCCTTTGTCAGCCCCCCCCCCCCGTCAGTCTATATCATTTTAAAGAGATAGCTGTGGCCACTTTGAAAACTCTGGTGTTGCAGGTCTCGTGATAGCGAAGAACTGAGTTGAGGGGTTGTTGAGGGGTTGTTGCTGCTTTTCATCATTGCACATCTGTAGAAGTGATATCCTGTAAGGGGCAGGGTTTTGGGGTGACTTAAAAACAGTTAGACAAGGAAGGGGCAAAAGGCAAAAAGGATGTCCTCCAGTTTCCATGGGAAGCTGCAAATAACAACAATGTCAGAGGATTAAACATTTTATTCATTATCATTATTGGACTATTTTGATTGTTGTTAGCCGCCCTGAGCCCAGCTTCGGCTGGGGAGGGCAGGATAGAAATAAAATTTACTATTTAGTATTATTTATTATCACATTTCCATATAATTACTGTTATTATCTGCTAAGTTTGTTTGCTTTCCTTCACTTAGTTTTTGTTGTTGTTGTTCTTTTCATATTATAAAATAAAAAATACTCCACATGTATAGAAAGAGAACTGAAAAAATACAAAGGTTAAAAAAAATACAAAAGAAAGCAAAAAATTAGATTACCAGTCAGATGAAAACAAACTTGACACAAGGACATCAGATTTAGAAAAGAATTATTATTAAATATATTATCAAAACCACTAGACTGAAAAGATGGGAAAACAATGGGGAAAAACTTAAAATTCACCATGTGCTATCTGATAAAAGAACTTCATGAAACTGACTTTCAACATGTGATGAACATGTCCCCAAAGTAAAACACAAACACACAAAATGAGCTATGAGGAACCAAAAATAAATAAATGCTAAGACACACAATTAATAAGTAACCTGAAGTAATCTGTTTTGGCATTCTAACATCCCAAATGAAAATAAAAGTGTTTCTTGATGTGACATCAGCTGTAATGTTAATAGTGGAATACTGGGAAATGAGTTAATACCAAGAAAATGAATGGCAATTTAAAGTTGTGCAAGTACCTTGCACTAGCCAAAATGACAGAATTAAGAAATGCTCAGGCAAAAGGTAAACAAATACCATTCCACAAACAATGTTTGGTTGTGCTTCGATTAATTTCATATATATAATGGAAGAACTGATAAAACGAACTTAATAAAGGAAAACAGATTATTTGTAACCTAAAAATTAATGTCAAAGCCACAAAGAGATAGAAGGAAATCAACTAATATAGCAGGGATTCAGATTTGTTTTGCTGAACAGAAAGAAAGTGACTGTTTGGCTTTAAGGGAAGTAAGACAAAAGGAAAACAAATGCAATTACTTTTTATAGAGTATTTAAATCACTGTTTGCATCCCCTCAGAAAGGACACTCTGTTAAAAGGGAAAATTATTTCATGTGAGAGGTCTGTCAGGAAATGCTGTTCCTAAAATGCATAGGCATATACACATACACACACACACAAGAAAACTGTTATAAAATTTAAATCCCATGGGGGGGGGGGAAACTACTCAAGAGAGGAACTCACAGTGGGAGTGCTTTGATATTTACCTGTGAAAAGAATTTGGCATGTCCAGTACTTAACTCTATAAAAGGATGTCACATAGAGGAGGGAGAAAGGTTGTTTTCTGCTGCTCCAGAGAAGCGGACACGGAGCAATGGATCCAAACTACAAGAAAGAAGATTCCACCTAAACATTAGGAAGAACTTCCTGACAGTAAGAGCTGTTCGCCAGTGGAATTTGCTGCCAAGGAGTGTGGTGGAGTCTCCTCCTTTGGAGGTCTTTAAGCACAGGCTTGACAACCATATGTCAGGAGTGCTCTGATGGTGTTTCCTGCTTGGCAGGGGGTTGGACTCGATGGCCCTTGTGGTCTCTTCCAACTCTAGGATTCTATGATTCTTAAGTAGCCCTGGAGCAAACTCTATTGTCTTAAGTAGCCCTGGAGCAAAACACATTAAGGATGATTTCGCTCAATGGTTCCAAGTTTTACATAAGGAAATTTGTATAGGTTTCACGCTCTCCAAACCTTCTCTCTCCCCCCTCCTTTCTCTCGCTCTCTCTCTCTCTTTTTTTTTAAAGCTGATCTAGCCTCTGTGCATGTGCAGAGTTCATGTCTCAGCAAACCTTTTATACCATTGAAAATGTTGCATCCTTTGGCTCAATTAGAATAAGGAAGGGAAAGGTAAGGAGTAGATTTTAAAAATAGGGTTAGATTTTAAAACAACAAAAAAAGAGAAACTCAGCAATTTAAGTATTCACCAAAGCTAGCAATTTCAGCTCAAGCAACAGGAGTGCTTCCTTTATGTACAGGAAAGGACTATCATTATTGGTCATTTTATCTGGTCATTCGCGGAACAATCAACCGCTCTCTTATTTATGAGTAAAATGGCCAGAGAGGCATACACATTTAAGTACAGATTTACAGCTGGGAAAGGAAACATCTATGCTCCTATCATGTACTAAGGAAGAGGAAAATAAAAGTACATAACTTTACACAGAACCCTTTTTGCAGATCTTGAGATAGTTTGAGTGAGTTTGAAATGATATTTAAGGAAGATTGAAGTGAACAGTTTTCGTAAGATAGGGAGAGGATCTCTTATAAAGCACAGTTAAAGCAGCCCTAGATTTGATTTTTTTTTTTTAAGGGAATACACGAGTGTTGCCCCCCTCCCCTCTTTGCAGTTTCCTTTAAAGGAAGCTTACTCGGGAGTAAATTTACCTGGCACAGAAGTAAGAAGGGGGAAAACAACTGAAAGAGGCAGAGTGAAACAAGGGGGAGGGGGGGCATTTTCTAACAAAAGAGGCCATGAAGTCTTATAGAGACTGATATCAGGAGCCTTACAATAACTCTTCTGTCCAACCAAATCAAAGTTAAAACTGGATTCAAATATTTTTCTTTGAATGAACACCATACTTTTATAGGCATATGCTTAATGAAGTACATACACTGCATTTTAGCTTGAGAGAGCAGTTGGCTCAACTAGGCTTTTGCAGCAGAAACATTAGGTTATCAGCACCTTCCAAAATAAGACTGTAGACTCACAATCTCAAAAGTTGGGGCAAAGCAAGAGGTGGGGTAAACATTTGCACACTTCATTCTCATTTTCTCTTATTTAGGACTGCTAAGATCCAGCATGGCTTCCTTAGATTTAAATTTTGAAGCAAGCTTGCAGTTTAAACTATGCACACTTAAGAAAGGCAGTCTGCCAGAGACAGAAGGAACAGACAACACACATAACAGACAACATGTAAACATACATCTTCTCATATATGTATTAACAGACAACACACATAACAGACAACATGTAAACATATATTCTCATCCTTTAGTTGGTTATTGCAAGGAGATGGGCCACTACCTTTGGCTTCATTAAGTGAAATTAGTAGGAAGGTCCCACATGGTTTTATGAGCCTCCTTGCCTCTTCAAACACACCACCAGGTAATCAGACTGGTAGGGCTCACAACGCTTGGTTGACTGGGTACCCCTTTATAGATGCATGCGTTGCTGTTGTTGCTTTTTTGCTTTTTGCTTTTTTGGGGGGGTGTCTGGGATAGAGAAGGGGAAAAAGAGGGGTTGATTAGGATTGGTATGTCTAGGGGTTTGGTATGCTTAGTACAGGGACGTATAGTAGAGAGGAGAAGGGGCTTCTAGTTGCCTGGCAACTTCCTTAGTGGGTTTTAGAGAGCTCTAGCTATCCGGTTCCTTGCGGTCCATTTCCTATTTCCTTATTTCCTTATTTCCTATAACCTGGGGTCTCTTTCCACTCTGCCGGTCCTGCCCAATTCCTCATGGGCTATCCCTCCTGGCAACCTCCTACCTATCGTCACATCTCAGGAAAAGGGGCCCTACTGGACGCCCGCGCCATGCAGTGCCAGATCAGGTGGTCCCTGGATAGAATTTCGGGTCGAAAATCCCCCTTGCTTTCGGAAGCGAGCTTACAGTACACGTGGTATGTAGCTCGACCGGTGCGGCTGGGATTGGGATAGAAAGCAAGACCACTTCCTGCCCCCTAGAAAGGACGCTCGGGAAGATCGGAAAGAGAGCTCCAACCCCTTGCTTTCAACTGGGATGCCCGTTGCAGAGAGTCGGCTATCTTTCAAGTCGGGTCTCTCCGTCTTACTTTCGGGCTCCCAATTGGTGCGGCTGGCTGGAGATTTTAAGGAAAAGGGATAGAGCTCAGAACCCCCCTTTCGGGTTGAGCAGCGGTCCCCGGTCTCTCTCACTAACCGGACCAAGAGAAAGGCAAGAAGGAGCGATAGAGAGGAGGGCAGAGAATTCAGTTGCCAGGAGACTTCCACCCCCTTCCCACCAGTGCACTGGATTTTCCTTTTTCCTTATACTCACGCGTCTTCTATGATGATCCCGGGATCGATGAATAAGCCGGCTGGATCCCTCTTTTGCTCCCCGGCTGAACTCCTAGGGCTTTCGATTACCGCCCAGAAGATGGCTGGGGGTCCAAAAGGATCTTCCCAGGCAAAATGGCCTGGAGCCGGCTGAAGATTTCGGGGCCCCCAGTCAGCAGCTCGGGAGAACCGCAAGCCCCACGTTGGGCAGCCAACTGTTACGGCTAAAATCTGGGTGCGGGGTTACTCTGCCACCCAGCTCATCGGACTAAGTCCGTGGGTCCCTGCGGAAGAAAATGAGCTCAGCCGGACACAGGAGCAAACTGCAGAAGGTCCAAGTTTATTGCGCAACAGGTTCAAGGCGAGATTGAACAGCGAGAAAGGGGGTGACATGAACTTTTGAAATTTCCCTCCATGTCCCAGAATACAGTGCAAAATACCTCCCAGTTACATCACGAATACATTAAGGAAAGGTTGGGTTACACAGATTACATCATGAATACATTAAGGAGAGGTTGGGTTACACTGGATTAACATATGGAGGGGGGAGGGGGGATATGCAGAGCTGGAGATATGCGCAGATAAGCACATCCTGAGAAGACAATGGTCCATGTACGCATAGTCTGTCACCTGGCATTGCCCGAGGAAAGGTTTGGCAGAGTGATTTGACAGGATTACTTGAGAGATTATGGAGGACAGGGGAGGGGTGATGGAGTCCTAGAGAAATTGAGCAAATATATTGTAGTGAAGAAGACATGCCCCCCCCTTCCGTAACAGAAACGTATAAGATATGCAAACAAAAGATGAGCAAGTGAAATCTTCTATGATACACTGGGCAATGGATAGCGAAAATGTATAAATCTGAATCGAATATTTGCTGGAAGTGCAAAGAAAAAGAAGGTACCTTTTTCCATATGTAGTGGGAAATGATATACAATGAGCTGAAAAAAATGTTTAAGGTAACTTTTTATAAGAAACCAGAGGCTTTTCTTTTAGAGATTAGAGATACCTAAACAATATAAAAACTTGTTTATATATGTGGCCACAGCTGCTCGTATGATATTTGTCCAAAGATGGAAAGAAGACAACGTCCCAACCAAAGAAGAATGGCAGCAAAAAACTATTGGAATATGTAGTAATGGCGAAACTCACCGGAAGAATAAGAAATCAATACGACAGTGTCTTTGATTTAGAGTGGAAAACGTTTATTGAATATTTTATAAACTATTGCAAACAAATACACTCATTAGCAGGTTTAACGTAAAGACGTGCAGCATGATAAAACTAATTTCGAATATATGGGTCAACTAATAATTAGGCTTAAACTGGGAGTTGCAATAAAGATACTATAAATATAAGAAATCGCAGAAAGGGAGGAGGGAGGCAGAAATGGGGTTTTGAAATTTGATGTAAAACTATATCTTTTTTGTTTGATGGAAACTGCAAAATGATACACACACGCGCGCACACAAATATATATAGGAGAAAGGTGGTATATAAATGCAATTTAAAAAATCGATAAATCAAAGTGAACTCTCAGCAAAGAGTGGTGATACATTTAAAGGGGACTGTAGGTCCATAAGGGGCAAACTATAGTTCCCATTATCCTTTGGCGTAAGCCATAGGGTTTAAATGCGTGGTGTGTACATAGCCATAATCAAACCTCTGCAAAAACAAATCAGGAGGGATGCCCAATAAACAGGCTGTCAGGAGGAGCTCTCCATGGACCATTGAGTCAGGCATGGGCAAACTCCGGCCCTCCAGATGTTTTGGAACTACAATTCCCATCATCCCTAGCTAACAGGACCAGTGGTCAGGGATGATGGGAACTGTAGTCTCAAAGCATCTGGAGGGCCGGAGTTTGCCTATGCCAGGTTTAGCTATTCTTATGTTCTTAAAGAAGTTGCAAGAGATAATAACCGCCTGACAAAATGTCCCTCTTCTTCCCCCCACAGCTGAGACTCAATTATGGAAACTACCGGAAGAAGCACTGATAGCAAGGCAGTGCCAGAACCAAAGCCCATAGTCCGCAAATGGGTGAGTTTGGACATGGCCAACGCCCTGCAATGCAGGAATATGCAGCTGTCCCACATGGGGATTGAACTGGCAACCTTGGCATTATCCCCACCATGCTCTAACCGTCCAATTTGACCTAAGAGGCCATTTTAAAAATTCAACCCTCCCACATCAAACAAGTGACATCACACAACCAGAATACTGGGGAGCGTCGTTCTGCTTTTGGACTCAGGTCCTGCTACGTTCTTTTATCAATGGGGCTGCCAGCTCCCAGAAGCCTTTAGTCCAGCAATAGGGGGAACTGCTGGACCGCAGCTCCCACTAGCCCTGACTACTGACCATGCTGGCTTGGGGCTGATGGGAAATGGAGTCCGGCAATACCTGGAGGGCCACAGGTGATATCACCTTGCACCATAAACACTCCTCCTAGGAGCAGAACTCTGCCCACACTGCCTTAAGACCCAAGCCATTTGTCTTTCATCAACTATGTCCTATGCATGGATGGGGACACGGGTGGCGCTGTGGGTTTTCCAAACTGCTCAGAAGTTGGTGGTGTCTTTCCCTGACTGAGCAGCCTGGGTGCTGCTGCTGCTGCTCAGTCGCTGGACGAATCCGTGAGTGGGTGTTTCCTAAATTTCCTCCAACATAAAAGCTCCTTGACTGACACCCTTCGCCTCGCCACCCTTCTGCGCAGAGTGGGCGTGCCCAGAGGTGCCCCTCCGCTCTCTTCACTACCTTCAGTGCCAGCATCTCGGAGCGTCTCCTCCTCCTTCCTGGTGTTACCTGGACATTCTTCCCCAGATGACCTTCTCTCTCTCCCCTTACTCGTTCCCTCTTCCGCAGAATCGGGAAGCACCGCCTCTCCCCTCTGCTCTGATGTCAGTTCCCTGACACTACCAATTAAAGAGAGGAAAATTACATGATGTTGGCTATTTATCTATTCACTCTGGCTTGTTGGCAAGGAGGGTTTAGATAAGGCCACATCCAAGCAACTTTTCTTTACGTTCCTCCATAACTTTCCTTATTGCCAAAAGTTTGATCTTTTGGGGGATTTTTTTTTTGGGGGGGGGAGGAGCAGTTTTGTTGCGCAAGACATCCAATCAATTGTTTCAAAAACTTTTAACTCTTTATATTTTTATATTCCTTGTAAGCCGCTTAGCTTTCCTACAGTCAAGCAGTATGTAAATTTTCTTAAATAAACTATAAACACTTGTAAGAAATTGATCTCTTAGCATGGCAGCACCTATGCTATTGACACCAGGCAGATAGATACCTTTGCTGTCTTCTTTTCAGCACCTGCTTAAAACAAAATTGGTTTAGGCCACAGTTAGTTTCGTTTTATTTCTTTTAAAAATATTTTGGATATTTTTTAAAAATACATGTTTTTCTTGATAATTTTTCATATTTCCTGAGAACGAAGAGGCTTCATGACAATCAAGTAGGATATATTTTTTCTTAAACAAATACACGCAGGTATTTGCATGCATTTAAGAAGTTTGTTTTGAGTGAAGACTGCCCAGTTCCTTACTTGGTTTGCTGGTCGGCAGCAGCTATTTTCAGGCAGAAACCATGGAGAGAGGGAGAGGCGGGGATCTTGGATTTAAAATGTTCCCATAGGAAATAATGGAAATTGTCAGCTCATTATGTGAACACTAGCCTAACGAACGATTTCCTGGGAACGCCTTATGTCCGGTAAGCGGGACCTGCATGTAAAATCAATAAATCAGCTGCAACTCTGCAACCTGAAGCTGTTGGCTGTGATCAGAGGCTTCCTTTCTCTCTCACCCCCCTGCCTTTATATTCCCTAGATGTCTGTCATTGACTCTGTGGGGCGGAGGTTTCTCCTACTTCTGGGATTTCTGATCTGTAGTGTTGCCTGCGCCTTGCTAACCTTGACCCTCGAACTTCAGGTGAGTAAATAGCGACCGGTAGAATGCAGAGCTGAATGTCGCTCATTAAAATTAGCTATTCTGCTTTGGGCCATTATTATAATTCTATATAATAATTTATAATAATAATACAGTGGTACCTCAGGTTACATACGCTTCAGGTTACATACGCTTCAGGTTACAGACTCCGCTAACCCAGAAATATTACCTCGGGTTAAGAACTTTGCTTCAGGATGAGAACAGAAATTGTGCTCCGGCGGTGAGGCAGCAGCGGGAGGTTCCATTAGCTAAAGTGGCGCTTCAGGTTAAGAACAGTTCAGGTTAAGTATGGACCTCCGGAACAAATTAAGTACTTAACCCGAGGTAAAGGTAAAGGTAAAGGTACCCCTGCCCGAACGGGCCAGTCTTGACAGACTCTGGGGTTTGTGCGCCCATCTCACTCAAGAGGCCGGGGGCCAGCGCTGTCCGGAGACACTTCCGGGTCACGTGGCCAGCGTGACAAAGCTGCATCTGGCGAGCCAGCGCAGCACACGGAACGCCTTCCCGCTGGTAAGCGGTACCTATTTATCTACTTGCACCCGGGGGTGCTTTCGAACTGCTAGGTGGGCAGGCGCTGGGACCGAGCAGCGGGAGCACACCCCGCCGCGGGGATTCGAACCGCCGACCTTACGATCAGCAAGCCCTAGGCGCTGAGGCTTTAACCCACAGCGCCACCCGCGTCCCCGAGGTACCATTGTAATAATAATAATAATAATAATAATAATAATAATAATAATAATAATAGGCATTCTAACCTGGCCTTCACCATAAACAACTCAGGTCCTCAATACCTGAGGAACCTCCTCCTTCCCAGAATCCTCTTGGATTCTGAGATTTCGGAAGCGGGCGCTCTTGGTCGTTCCTCCACCCGCAGAGGGTGGTGGTAGCGGCAGCGGCCGAGGAGAGAGCTTTCTCTACTGTGGCCCCTAAGTGATGGAACTCCCCATAGAAGTGTGTCTGTTACCTTCCTTATAAAGCTTCTGGCAACTGCTGAAGACATACCCCTTTGCCTTCGCTTTAGACCCTTGTGTGTATTTTTAGGACGCAGCTAATTTTTTGAGATTGCAAGCTGTTTTAAACTGTTTTTAATATTGTGTTTTAACTTGCCCTGGGACCTTAGGGTAATAAATCAATCAATGACAACAACCCCAGGATTCTTGAAAGAGATGTTTCTAACCGAAACTGTTTTTAGATTATTATTATTTTTAAATTAACCTCTTAACAACTTTTATGACTGTTCCAGCTGTTTTTAGAGTGCTTTGTGAGAATCAGTCCTACTAGAAAAACCAGCACACATACTGAGGTCAAAAAAGTAAGGGCAGATTTCGTTCCATTTGGCATGATTTTATTTTCCATGTCAAAAACGTAGAACATATCCACTCTCCCAGCTAGAAATGCTGTGGATATTACAGTAAAATGGGAATACATGCTTCTTCTTCTTCTTTGGCGATCACTCACAGCCAAATAAGATTGTCCTCCATGAACACGGTTTTAACAGAGCATCTGTAAGTGACTGTGGAGGCAAGTTCTGGGTCCGCATGTCCTTCCACAAGTGGGGACATAGGTTTCCGGGTGGGCAGTAAGGTTTGCTGGAAATACAGCTGGTCCGCCTAGAAAATAAGAGATATCGATGTTGATCACATTTTTACTTTTATAAACTTGTTATATACGGTAATTCCTGTTATACCCTAAGTGTGGACTGTGTTACTGTTGTCTCTGGCCCCTCTCTTTATCTCTCCTTTGAGATTTCATGCCTGTTTTCCATGATGATTTTGTACTAAGCTTGATTTTATTTTCATTATTGCATTTATATGCCACCTTTTTTCTCCAGATGGGGTACCTGCTTCTCCCCCCCCCCGCCCCATAGACTAGGCTTGAGAGGCAGTGACTTCGTCCAAGTTCACCCAGCAAGCTTCATGGTCGATTGGGGGATTTGAACCCTGGTCTCCCAGGTCCCCAGGATGACACTCTAACCACTAAACCACACTGGCGCTCTGATTTGGCATTTTAATAAAATCTTGGCTGTGTTGGCTGCCCTGGGATCCTCCAAGAGGAAGGGCAGGATATAAATTCAATAAATAATAAGTTTCCAGGGCAGGCTCCAGCTATGGATGCGGGAGAAGACTCCATTCAGTTTGCTTTCAAGGGGAAATCTAGCCAATCTGTGCTTTCCATAGCAATCCGCAAATGGAGGCAAAATCCACCCTGCTCTGGCTATTGCAAAGGAGTTCAAGGAATGTACTCAGAGACATGTATATGGGGGAGTTATGTGTGTGTACAAAGATGCCTATATTGTCCAAGTCAAAGGGTGTGGTGATTCCCCACCCCTGCCTCAAAACGAGAGGCAATCTCGCTCATGCACAACTCTCTTTCTCCAACAGCCCATGCAGCCATGGATGATTTACTTGAGCTGCGTTTTAGTCATTGCCATGCTCACTGGATACATGTTTGTTGGGCCAGGTAAGGGCTCAGGTGACACACAAAACTTATTTGAGGTGGGTGAAGAACACGGGCCTTTTCTGTGGCGGCTCCCCATTTGTGGAATGCTCTCCCTGTGGAGACTCGCCTGGCGCCTTTGGTACATGTCTTTAGGTGCCAAGAAAAAACGTCTCTCTTCGACCAGGCCTTTGGCTCATTAAACAACCTATGGCCTTTTAAATGTGTTTTTTTTGGGGGGTGGGGAGGGGAGTTATCGGTTTGTTTTTATCATGTGTTTTGCATTCTTGTGTTGTATTTTTGTGTTGTGACCTCTGGATGAAGGGCGATATGCAAATTTAATTAATTAAGATGGAAAAGACATAGATCCAGCACTGGAAGGGATCTCCAAATATCTGGAGGGCCCTATCTGTACTATATGTTGAAAGAAGTTTTGTATCACTTTAAACGGTCATGCCTTCCCCCCACCCAAAGAATTCTGGGAACTGTGGAGTGGTTAGGAGACCCCCTGTTCCCTTCGCAGAGCCACAATTCCCAGAGTTCCCTGGGAAGAGGGTGTGACTGTTTAATCACTCTGGGAGGAGGGAGCCAAATTCAACACCCATTTCGTTCTGTCCTCCCAGCTATAATCACCTACGTGGTCACTCTCGAGATCTTCCTTCAGTCATCGCGGGCCACAGCCTTCACGCTGGGCGGCATATTGAACTGGGTCACCCGCTGTTTTGCTGTGGGGATCTTCCTTAAGCTAGAGGTGAGTGGTTCTGCCAGGTCCCTTTTAGTGGGAAATAAATAAATAAAACGGCAGTAAAAATCGCATTTCGTCGTGCCACAAACGGTATCTAGATATTTCCTGCAAACACAACAGCTCCGCCCCAGCGGTAGGAAATGACGTGGGAATGCTGGGAGAATGCAGGGCACCAGTTTGCATCTGTTGCTGTTTAAAAGAGCTCAGCTCCAGCTTGTGAGCAGCTTCTGAGCTCTGTTGCTCCCAGAACACAGCCTTCACGTTTGCAGGCGGCTGCAACCTGGTCCCACCTTGCCTTCTGCCTGGCTTGAACCTCACCTCACCCTATGCCCCACAGGGCAGGACAACAAGCCCCTGCAATTGGTAGGCCAGGCGAAGTTCCTGAACTGAGGACTGTGGCCGTTCCGCTTTTGCGTGCTTGACAAAACGACCTTTCCTGGAGGTCCTGGATCGGCATCCAGACACCGTGCAGGCGTCATTAAATGGAAACCGGACCCTGGAAGGACAGGATCCCTATGGGCGGGCTTTTCCAAAGTCCAGGTGTCAGGTCCACGTGTCTGTTCTGGGTGGGGTGGCAAGCGGAGGTCAGCAGACCTTCCCGTCCCGAGGGCCGCATTTCCTTCTGGGGGCCACATGAGATGAGCAGGGCCAGCGGCACAAGGAGGGTGTGTTGAGCAACTGTGCTGGTCCCAAGGGCTAACCGTGCCGTGAAGTCTGAGTCCAGTCCGAGGTCGAGGGTGCAGTATGGAGGCTGTCCGTCAAGGCTGAAGCGGGCTCCAAGGCAGCGAGTTGGGTGAGGTCAGGAACTCTGGCAGAAGAGCAGGACAGGGTTCAGGCAGGAACAGGCTACCAACAATGTTGCTCCTGCAACCTGGGACTGGGGCTGGCCGGCTTTTATCTGCCCCGAGGCATAGGGCGGCCCCGGTCCACAGGTGACTTGCCTCTCCTGGCCTGGAGGTGAGCACTCCTCCTGCAGGAACCTAGTTCCCTCCGCCTCTCTGCTCTGAGCCTCTGCAGCTCAGGAGAGGCTGGAGGGTTACCGGACCCAGAGGCAACCTCAGTTTCTCCTGACGGGGCTGAGAGTGGAGCACCTGCAGGCAATGGGTCCTCCATCACCTCAGGAGCCAGAGCAGACTCAGCTGGTGCCTGCACCTGAGGACCCAGCACAGGTGAGGACCCTTCAGGCTCAAGACCCAGCCCCGGCTCAGCTGGTTCTGGAGGCGGGGACTCCTGGGCAGGCTGGGATTCCTCAGGTTCAGCCTCCGAGTCCGAATCCCAGGCCATCACAGCAACACATGCAAATTTCCTCTTTGCACGCTCGGTTACAACTCACAAACTGTGGCGGAAATGCCCAGAGCTGAAAGGGAGACTGGGAAAACAAGGAGCCCGCCGGGACACCTTGGTCAACCCCTGCTTCCCTCCCCCTTTTGTCTTTCCAACTCCAGCCGCTCACTGGGCCTGACAGCCTCCTGATCCTTTGGCCTCTCTGCATGCTGACCTTTATTTATATTTCTGCGATGGTTCCGGAAACCAGAGGCATGACCTTTCTTGAAATCCGCAAGTCCGTGGATCTCCAAGCCAAGGAGGATAAGGAACAGAGAGATAGATAGATAGAAACCCAGATAGTTAGAAACCCAGAAGGCGTCAATGCTGTGCTTCATTGTTATTTGTCAAGAGACAAGGGTCCAAAGAGATCCCCTTCCTGCTGTCCTTCAACACGTGTGGCCATTCTCCTTTCAGTCCAGAAGAGCAAGCCAAGCTCTTTCCCCTTGCCCTGGGTGCACTTTTCTCTGGTTCTACCAGTGCCATAGGCGCCTGAGGGGGCCCGAGCCCCCCCCCCATAATCTCGGGCGCCCCTCCAGCAGAGCACCGCCACCGCCGCCCCACTGGCTCTGCCTGTCGACGCTTGGCGCGTCCGCGGCTTTTCTAGGGCGCCCGGCGCGCAGCAGCTCCATAACGGGCACCGGCACGGCGGGGGGCGGGCGGCCTGTCTCCTTGGCAACCCCGTTGAGCAGCGCCGGCTCCCCCAGGAGGGCCACCCCCCCGCGCCGCCGATCGCCAACCCCGCCGAAGCCCGAGCCAAAGCCAAAGCCCGAGCCCGAGCCAAAGCCCGAGGAAGGAAGGAAGGAAGGAAGGAAGGAAGGAAGGAAGGAAGGAAGGAGAAATGGGGAGGGAGACGAGGGAGGAAAATTGCACGTAGGGTGAAGAAAGGAGAAGGGCAAACGAGACGAGCTTCCAACCCAAAAAAGGGCTGGAAGACTGGGAGGATGAAGGATCGGGAAAGAAAGCGACGCCTTCCCCGCCCGCGACGTCGCCCGCTTGTCATTGGCAGAGGGGCTGGGCACCGGCGCAGGACCGCTCCGCAGCCGCGTAGGACAGCTGCACGGCTAGCAAGGCCCTTGTGTGGCCCGGTGGCCAGGCAAGCTCGGGCGGGGACCCCCATGCGAATCTAAGACGGGAGAAGAGGGCAGAGCAAAGGGGGTCCCTTCCCCAACCTCCGGCTCTGAGACTTCCCTGCGCCCCAGAAAAGCGAAAGGGTTTTCTCTTCAACCTGCCCTCCATCCTCTGGCGGAAAACTCTTTGCCTGCCCTGCCCGTATCTCGTTTTTGCTTTTTAATTCTACACACGCACCCTTCGGACTTCGTGGCAATCGGGCGCGCGGGTGCGTTTCCTAAGAGAGTGAGGACCCCCGCCTCCTCCCCACCTGCTCCCTCGCCAGCCAGCCGCGCGCCCTAGCCGGAGAGCCCCGGCCGTCCCCATCTCCCTTCAGCAGGCCAGGCTCACAACTCGGCCCAGGGACCCCCCAGCAGCGGATCTCCGGCCCAGCTGAAGAATCCGGCAACAAGCCCCCTCCTCCCCAATCGCTCCGCCGAAATACACTCCAAAACCCCCCAGATAGGCCGCCGGCCGCCAAGTCTCGTGGCGCCCTGAGCGAGGGTCTCTCCCCAACACCGCCACCTCGAACTGCGTTCTCCCGGCTACCCGAGCGAACCAGCGGCAGGACCCCGGTATGGGGCCCCCCAATATTTTTTTATAAGTCGGCGCCCCTGAACCCCATGTTCTCTGACCAAAGCCTTATTGGGCTCTCTCTTCTGGGGCAGCCAAGACACCATCTGCAAATTGGGGGGGAGGGGAGTAGAGCTAAAAAATACGAGAGGGGTTAGTGACCCACAGACTTAAAGGGGCCACAGCAGAATCACCCCAGCCCTGAAGAGCCCTGGAAGCAGTGGGGTTGGAGCCAGAGCCAGGCAAGCGAGAGATTACCCCCCCCCGCCCCCACTCAGCTGCCCACAGTCCAAGGCCAGGCCCTGACAGCCCCCGAGATGCCTGGGAGCAGCTGAGGCTACCAAGGGAGAACTCCGCCCCCACCCCCTCCAGTTTCCTTTGGGGACCTGCGTCATCCCTGGTGGGCTGTTAGGAGTTTCCTAATGAAAGGCAAACAGCCCCCCCTCCAGCGCACGCGCACACACACACACAGGCACGCATTGCCAAGCCCCATCGGTCATTGACTCCTCCAGCCAAAGTCAACAAAGAGCAGAGTCCTGAGCACAGGGTGGGGGCAGGGAGAGGCCTGAAGGAGCTGCCTGTGCAAGAGAAGCGGGGAGCCAAGGGCCCCCAGAGGTCAACCCAAGGGGAGGCTTCACGGCCTGGGGGCCTTGGAGGGCTGCCCTCCAGCAGCTCTCCCTGGTGAGGCTCTCCAAGGCTGGCTCCATTTGTCCTCCTGGCGCATCCAAAATTATGGAATTACATCTTCAGGAGAAGAACAGGCAGAACAGGGAGTGAATTCTTCAGAAACCTGGAGTCCCTGAAGGGGGGGGGGATGGTGCCCGGTATGCCTCCTCCTTTGGGCAACGCCTGCAGCCGAGCTGGTGCCAACGTCTTGCTCCGCTTTCCCTTGGAAGAGGGAGGGCTGGTCGTCTGGGCAGCCCAGGGCCTCTAAACACAAGCTTGCACCCTGGGGTGGTCGGCTGGGTGCTGCGAACGGCAGGAGGCGGGAGGTACAAGTTACCGGACTCTGCAGCCACAGCAGCTGCTGTGATTCTCCCGCCCCCAGAGGCACACTCCGTTGTCTCTCCAGACAGATGGATGGCAGCAACAGAGGGGAAAGGGATCCCCACCCAGTCCAACCCCTTGTAATTCAGGAACCACAATGGAAGCATCAAAAATTTCCCATAAGGGAGACTCCTTTCCCTTTGGAGTGAGTCCCCTGCCCCACAGGCACACCCCCCCCCCAAGTGCTGTGTGTGTGTTGTTTTTTTAAATGATATTTATTAAGGTTTCAAAGAAAAGAATTACATGAATTTTAAAAAAGAAGAAAAGAAAGACAAAAGTAAAAATAAAAGAAAAAATACAAAATACAAAAAAAGAAGATAAAAAACACTTTAAAAATACATCAGTCTTTCCATACCTTACATTCATTTCCTTGTTTCCCTGACCTCCTCACACCTCCCTTTTTTGTATTCCAATTCAGTTAGTTAATTCAGCAATTTCTTTCCCTCTTTGTTTTTATCTTAGTCCTTTAACATAATATATTATAACTTTGGAGTCTCACCTGTTAACAATCCATTTTTACATACACCTTTATAACATTGCTGCTTAAACCACTTAACTTCATTCTGACATCATTCTAACAGTCATTAATTTTGCAATATTTCTGTAAATAGTCTTTAAATTTCTTCCAATCTTCTTCCCCCGACTCTTCTCCCGCTGTGTGTGGGTTTAAGGTTCCTTAACTCGGAGCTGGAAAGGGCACAAAGGGTGCTGGGAGGCGGGTGCTTTGAAAGAGTGGCGCGAGTGCAGTGACAAGGAGTGGCTGCTTCTCCACACTCACCAGCTGGACTCTTGAGATCCCAAAGCCACACATGGACCCCCCCCCCCCTTTTGGCTCAGGTGGTCCTGCAGACCCGCCCTGAGACATGGGAACCTGTGGGGGGGGCTGGCGGGGGGCTTGCTTGTTTATGCACAGCGCCCAGAACGGGGTGTTTGATGGTCATTGAACTGGGAGAAGAATGGCAGAGGGGGAGGAAGAGTGAACTTCTTGTGGCTCCTGTCCTTGTGGACGAGCGCCTCCCCTCCATCCCAGAGAGGGCTTTCCAGGTGCGAGGCTTCAGAGCCTCGCCTGGCCTGGCCTGCTTTGCAGTGGCCCCTTGGCGCAAGCAGGCAAGCCTCTGCCAGGGCCACTTCCTCCCAGGGAGAAGCTGCAGGCCCAGACCTGGACTTCTCCCCCCGCCATCCCACTTTCGTGGCGCACGTGCGGCGAGCGAGGGAGCAGCCTCAGAAGCAAGGGTGTGGGAAAATGATTGCTTGTACATGAAAGCATGAGCAAAGTTCTTATTGTTGCAGGGTGATTTCATAGCTAGAAGCATCCAGGGCCCTCGGAAACCTCCTTGTGCCAGGCCAGCTGCCTCCTCCTCCCGACCCACAGCAGAGGGAGGCTCTGCAGACCACATTTCCCCAGCAGGGCCAGGCCAGGCTATTCTTAGTCCCACAGGCCTGGGGGGTCCAGAGTGCAGCAGCAGCAGCAGCAACAGGCTCCTCCACCAGGCACACAATTGACTGCCAAACAGCTGCCCCTGCCCCCCCCCCCCGCCGCCCCCAGGCTGCAAGTGGGGCTGTCTGGCCTCTCCACCAGGCTGGGCACAATTGGGAGACTGGGGGGGGGGGAGTTTCCAGAAGTCTCTTTCTAGGCTCCACTGAAACAAAAACCCAACCACCATTTTTCATGAGGTGCACACATGCAATCAATCAGCAGGAGCCAGAGGCAGCTTTGCCATACTTCTCCTGTTAATTGGGGAGGGGGGGTCTTTCCAGCAAGAACCACGTGGGAGCCCCCATTTCAGCCTCTAAATATGGCTGACATTCTGCTGCAAGGGCAGAAGCTTCTGTCACTCTCCTGCCATTTGAAATATTTGCATAAATAGTTTTTATTGTTTTACACCACGATGTCAATGTTTGCTGTGCCTTAAGCAGCTGAATTGCAGTCTGGGGCTGAGAGTGGGGGCTTTCAAAGTGGGGCACATTAAACTCTGGCAATGCCTGCCTGGCCCAGTGGGGCTGTCACCCACCAATTAGCCTGCTCTGGTTTTAAAAAGGCTCTTACGACTGTTTTATTCTGATGGGCATTTTTTCTCCTGGAGCCCTGAGTGCATTTTTATTTAGTTTTGCGCAGCTGTTGATTGTGTGATTTTTTAAAATTGATTTTATGGAAAAAATACAAAAGGGTATCTGTCAATACAGAGATTACAAATGTAACCATTATAACAAATGCAGGAATTCTGCCCCCTTTCCCCTATTGTGGCTTCAATATTTCTAACAGATTTTCTCAGTAGTATAATATATAATATATATTACATAAAATTGCTCTCTATTTCAGGCATTAGTGAGTACAAACTAGGTTAATTTTTTTTAAGGAAAACATTAATAACATAGAGCAGTACATGGTGATGTTTTCTGCTGCTGTTTTCACTTGGTGCTTTTTAAATCAGGTCTGGCACCTTTTCTGTTGTGATTTGTAGTTCTGTTTGTACGTTGCCTTGAGTTTGATTCTGTCATAGAGAGGGTGGGTTTGGGTGTCCTAATTAAAAAAGAATAATAAGCATAACACAAATTGTGAACTGCTTTGTTTGATTGAAAGTAAAAAATAATAATATTGTGGTGGTGGGGAGGGCTGGGAATGCCCCACTCCTGCCTGGACTGGAAGTGCTTAGGGGCAAGATGTGATCCCGAAGCAAGTGTCTCGGCCATTGGGGGGGGGGGGGCTTTAGGTTATGCCTGGCCTGACCAGCACTCAGCTTGTAAACTGAGGAGAGCATCCTCTCCGCATTCAGAAGGTCGGGGCAGAAACATACTGGCCTGAAGCTCTGGAATGGTGTAATGTTGGAAAGTGTCAATCACTTATCCTATCTTTGTGGAAACATACCTTTGTGGGCCAACATTGATGCTGAAATCCAGCATCACCTGCGCTCTGGAAGTGCAGATTCGTTTACAAAGCTATTGTACTACCAACCTTACTGTCTGCTTGTGAAACATGGACCACCTATAAACACCATCTTCAACTCCTCAAAAGATTCCCTCAACGATGTCTCCAACATTTTTTACACATCACTTGGGAAAACAGGCAAAGTTCACCAGTGTCAAGGCAATGATTCTTCAACATCAACTTCGTTGGACTGGTCATGTTGTGTGGATACCTGATTATCGTCTTCCAAAGCAATTATAGTGGTTCCTCGGGTTAAGTACTTAATTTGTTCTGGAGGTCCATTCTTAACCTGAAACTGTTCTTAACCTGAAGCACCACTTTAGCTAATGGGGCCTCCTGCTGCCGCTGCGCCGCCGGAACACGATTTCTGTTCTCATCCTGAAGCAAAGTTCTTAACCCGAGGTAATATTTCTGGGTTAGCGGAGTCTGTAACCTGAAGCGTATGGAACCCGAGGTACCACTGTACTGTTTCCAACTCAAGAATGGAAAGTGAAATACTGGTGGACAACAAAAGAGGTTTAAAGACGCTCCCAAGGTAAATCTTAAAAATGTGGTATAAACACTGATAACTGGGAAACACTGGCCTGTGAGCAGTCCGACTGGAGAACAGCCTTCACCAAAGGCATCATGGACTTTGGAGACACTCGAACTCAGGCGCAAGGGAGAAACGTGCCAAGAGGAAGGCACGCTTGGCAAACCCTTGCGGTGATCAACTCCCGCCTGGAAACCAATGTCCCCACTGTGGAAGGATGTGTGGATCCAGAATTGGCCTCCACAGTCACTTGTTGTTCTTGTTTAGTCATTTAGTCATGTCCAACATGTCCGTCTCTTTGTGACCCCCTGGACCAGAGCATGCCAGGCCCTCCTGTCTTCCACTGCCTCCCGCAGTTTGGTCAAACTCATGCTGGTCGCTTCGAGAACACTGTCCCACCATCTCGTCCTCTGCTGTCCCCTGTTCCTTGTGCCCTCCATCTTTCCCAGCATCAGGGTCTTTTCCAGGGAGTCGTCTCTTCTCACCACAGTCACTTACGGACGCGCTATTAAGACCCTGTTCATGGAAGACAATCTTACTCAGTTCTGAGTGATCGCCAAAGAAGACTAAAGGAAGCACCAGGATACTGGAGGCTCCGCATGAGAGGGACATCACATTTGGCCCTCTGAGAAGAGCCAAGGAGGGAGAACGAACTCCATAATGAATAAGAGGAGCAGCGGCTGCAGTCGAGCTGGGAGGGAGCTGGAGGCGAGCTGCGCAGCCGCCTCCGGATCAGCCCCTCGCTTCGGAGCACTCGCTTCGGAGTGGTGACCCACAGCTGCAGCCGAGGGCAGCCTTCGCGGGCCAAGGAGCTTGGCGGCGGCACGCAACCCTCGGGCACGACAGCTTGGCAAACGCCCCGCGCGCCGCCGCCTCCGCGTCGTCTTCGCCGCAGCTGCTCGGCAGATGCGCCCCTTGGCCCGCCAGCCCCTTTCCGGAGAGGCTCGGGGGAGGCAGGCGGGGCTGGGCGGGGGGGCCTGGAAAGGAGGAGCCTCTCCGGCCCAGCGCGGGGGCCAAATGTGGCCAGTGGCAAGCTCTCTGCCCATGGCCCGGGGCACGCTTGGATCCACCGTCTGCGCCGTCGAGGGGGCGCACCACCAGCGTCCCCGGACTCCCTGGGGTGGCTCTCCAGACCCGAAGGCGTCTCTTCGGCCCCCACGATCCTCTGCAGGGCCGGACTGGGGTTGGAGGTGGCCCTCAGCTCCTGAAGGTAATGGGACCCATTAGATGTCCAGCTGTCCTTTGCCAACAACCAATGGTCGCTCTTTTGTGTGTTGAATATATGCTCTATGGCAATTTATGGACTAAAAGGAGCCTACACAACACAAAACACTCTTCCTGTATGTAGGTTTTTGGTTTTTTTATCTTATATTTTGGAAATGTACATCCAGGGTTTTTTCTTTACATTTTCTGGTGGGACCCTAAGCTATAGCTTGTGTAGCTTAGACGTCAATCCGGCACCGATCCCCTGCCCTGGCCCCGCTTTGGCCCCCGCAAGGGCCGCAGGGCTGCAGGTCTTCGCCCGGCTCCCCACTGGACGCCCCTCGGGGCAGAGAGCGGCCGTCGCGGAGCCTGGCGCGGGCGAGAGGGGCGGGGCAGCGGCCCTGGGCGCGCGCCAATGAGAGCCTTTCCTGCCGTCGCCGCCTGGCCAATGGGCGCGCTGCGTCGCCGTCGCCATGGTAGCGGCCAGCTGGGCCCCAGTCCGCGTTTGGCGTCTCCGCGACGGCGTCTCCGGACCCCCCAGCGGCGCCGGTCGGAGGGATGATGGAGCCGGAGGGCGGGTGAGGGATGGAAGACAGAGACGGAGGCGCGCGGGGCGGGGGAGGAGGCGAGGATACGCCGAACACGTGTCTCTCTGCACGTGTGAAGGGGGGCCGCATGCCGGTGGGCGGGCAAAGTCCAAAGTGGGCGCCACCCAGGCAAGCCAGGGGCATCCTCACAGCAAACTCTAGCCAGGCAAAAGCCCCTGAGAAGGGCACAGAGCAGGGGTGGTGTGGCCTGCTGGGAATGCCAAGGGCCGGGCAGAGGGACAGGGAAGGCCACATTTGGCTCCAGGCCTGCCTTAAACTGTTTGGGAGCCCCTTATTTCAAGGACTGCCCATGTTGAGGTGGGATTTGGGAGGTTTCACTTGGGTCAGTGGCGTAGTGTGGGGGGTGCAGGGGGGGCGGCTGCACCGGGCACAACATCTGGGGGTTAGGGTTAGGGGGCGCAAATCCACAGGTTAGGGGGCGCACATCCACGGGTTAGGGGGCGCAAATTACTTGCCTTGCCCCGGGTGCTGACAACCCACGCTACGCCACTGACTTGGGTGTCCTCCTTTAAGATTCATTTGGCTGAAAGGCCGCACAGACATGCCTTCTTAGTGGTGGCTCCTGACCTGGGCACGGAATCCCCTTCTTAAGGCTCTGCACTTGGAGTCATCCTGTGTTGTGAACCCCCTTGAGATCTACAACTAAAGGGCGGTATACAGATTTAATAAATAAATATCAGCCCCATATGTTCCCTGACCTTCAGTTAAAGATTTAACTCTATAGGTTGCGGCAGGAATCCCCCCTCCCCCATGAAATTATGAGGCGGAGCCTGGTTTTAATGACATTTATTGCTGTGTGACTTTGGCTTGGTGTTCTGTGTTATGCAGGAGCAAAACTAGGCTTTATTTTACCTGGGTCAAAGACCCAGTTTGGCACACATACCTCATGAATATTTTGCATACACACACACACACACCCAGCCTGGGAGCCTCAATTCTGCCCCTCTGGAGGCTTCACCCCCCCCCCGCCACCCCATAGCACTGGCTGTCTTACTGATGAAGGAAAAGATGCATTTTTTTTAAAAAAGCCCAGTTTCCCATTTTCTTTCTTGGAGCGAAGGGTCTGTGCCATTCATTTTTCTGCCTGGAGCAGAGCCGAATCTGACTGCCTTTCCCCCTTCCTGAACCCGTGCAGGTCCCTGGCTCCCGCCCTTCCAGGCCCACCTGCGCCCAGCGATGGAGAGGCAGCAGCACCCCCTGGCCCCGAAGCCCCCTGCTGTGTGGCGGAGCCCCCCCTGTGCCCGGGAGAGGAGGGGCAGGAGCCGGTGGTGGCGTACGGCCCCAAGGAGATGCTGCCTGAAGATCCCCCGGTGGTGGTCCGCACCCCAGCCTACTCGGTGGAGCTGCCTCCCTGCCACGGGGTCCCGGGACCCACTCTGGGGGAGCTGCCGGCCACGGAACAGGAGGCCATCCCCGTTGTCCCCCTGGAGCCCATGAGGGAGCTCCCCATTCGGGGAAAGTGCCTGATCTACAACTGGCAGGAGGAGGTAAGTTGCCTGGGCTCCACACCCCTGGACTGGCAGGAGGGGGTGGCAAGGGGGGGGTGTCACCAGGGAATTCCTGTTCCCTTCTCCCCCTGCATTTCCCAAGGGAAGAGACAGCAGCAGCCCCTATGCCAGGGCGTAGCCTTTTGGATGCAAGGGCGCCTGACGGCCATCTAGTTCAAGCCCCTCAGTTTGGGAACCACAACTAAGGAACCCTGGACAGGTGGCGGCTCAACCTCTCTTTTAAAAGGAGAAGGAGAGTCCACCAGATTCCAAGGGAGTCTTCTCCACTGCCAAGCAGCTCTTACGGTCTGAAATTTCTTCCCAAAAAATCTTTAATAATAAAAATAAATAAATAAAAAAGAAAGTTCTTCCCAATGTTTAGTCGGAAGTAGATGATCAATGGAGGCACACGGACCCAGCATCAAATCCTCAGCTGCACCAGATAATAATAATAGTAGTAGTAATAATAGTAATAATGATGATAAAAGCCCCGCCCATCTGGGTGGGTTTCCCCAGCCACTCTGGGCAGCTCCCAACAGAAGACATCTGAAGGCAGCCCTGTTTAGGGAAGCTTTTAATGTTTGATGTATTACTGCATTTTAATATTTGGTTGGAAGCCGCCCAGAGTGGCTGGGGAAGCCAGATGGGCGGGGTATAAATAATAAATTATTATTATTATTATTATTATTAAGCACAATAAAACATCAGACATTAAAAACTTCCCTAAAGAGGGCTTCCTTCAGATGTCTTCGAAGAAGAAGAAGAAGAAGAAGAAGAAGAAGAGTTTGGATTTGATATCCCGCCTTTCACTCCCCTTCAGGAGTCTCAAAGCGGCTCACATTCTCCTTTCCCTTCCTCCCCCACAACAAACACTCTGTGAGGTGAGTGGGGCTGAGAGACTTCAGAGAAGTGTGACTGGCCCAAGGTCACCCAGCAGCTGCATGTGGGGGAGCGGAGACGCGAACCCGGTTCCCCAGATTATGAGACTACCGCTCTTAACCACTACACCACACTGGCTCTCAAAGTCAGATAGTTGTTTATTTCCTTGACATCTGATGGGAGGGCGTTCCACAGGGCGGGCACCACTACTGAAAAGGCCCTGTGCCTGGCTTCCTGTAACTTCTCTTCTCACAGTGAGGGAACCACCAGAAGGCCCTCGGAGCTGGACCTCCGTTTCCAGGCTGAATGATAAGGGTGGAGATGCTCCTTCAGATCCACTGGGCCTTTGAGGCCGTTTAGGGCTTTCAAGGTCAGCACCAACACTTTGAATTGTGCTCGGAAACGAACTATGAGCCAATACAGATCTCTCAGGACCGGTGTTATATGGTCCCAGCAGCCACTCCCAGTCACCAGTCTAGCTGCCGCATTCTGGATTAATTGCAGTTTCCGGGTCACCTTCAAAGGTAGCCCCACATAGAGCACATTGCAGGAGCCCAAGTGGGAGATAACTAGAGCATGCACCACTCTAGATCAGATCTCCAGAGAGAGTGAAGAGAGAGACCCCTGCCCCCAGCACCACAAAACTCCCTCCAACCTTCAGGTAACTCTGTCCCCCCAAAACCTCGTGCCTCAATTCTCCTGCGTGGGCTGGCTTGGTCGTGGTTGCCATTCTGAGCAACTGGACTATATTTCCCCGGTGGCGTGGCGTGGGGGGTGCAGGGGGGGCCGGACGCACCGGGCGCAACATCTGGGGGGGGCGCTCGCACTCGCAGCTCTAAAATCCACGGGTTAGGGGGCGCAAATTACTTGCCTTGCCCCGGGTGCTGACAACCCACGCTACGCCACTGTATTTCCCTGACAGGCCTGGTTCAGCTTTCCCGATGGCTGATTAGCATTCTGCAGCCTTTAGAATCTGTTGGGGAGTAACTGTGTTTTGGTTTGATTTTGTCCTGCTTATTTTGTGCTTTTATCCTGTATTTTAATCTTGTGAGTCACCTTGAGATCTTTGGAGGAACGGCAGTATATACATTTAATAAATAAAATAGAAATGAAAGGCCCTCTCCCCTGCTGATTGGGGAAGGACTCTCTAGGGATCGGGCAAGGGCTGTGGGGTGGCTGGGCTAAATCTGCTGCCCCTCGCTGCCTAAAGGGAGGAGTGCCCTCAGTGTGCCAGGAGACCCCAGGGGGAGGGAACAGCTGGCAGCCCCCTGCCCTGCCCTGCCCAAGGGGTTCTCTGGCTAACCTGCAGCCGCCCTCTCTGCCCTCTTCCAGAGAGCCACCAACGACCTGGACCGCGTGCCCTGTCCCGAGTGGGGCACAGAGGCCTCCTTCTACCGGCACGGGCACCGGGGGCTGCTCACCCAGCAGTTTCTGGCTGGCCTAAGCAGCAGCACCACCATGAAAGACGCCTACCGCAGGCCCTGGAGGACTGGGCTCCCCATAAGAGGTGAGGCTCTGGGGAGGGAGTGGGGGGGGGGCAAAGCCAAGAGCGGCCTTTCCAGACAGCCAAGGGAAAAAACTTCGCCACAAAAGTGTTTATTGTTTGCTTTCCGGTTTCTCCTCGTTAAGCAGACAGACCCTTTTTGTTCTTGGGTCCAGACCCGCCCAAAGCCCACCCCCCTCCGGCTCTGTCCCTGACCTGGAGGACTCTGACCACTCAGCCCTCCTGCAGAAATGGCAACACGAGGCGGCTGGGTGGTCTCTGTGGGTCAAAGCCCCTTCCTCAAAACAGGGGCTCCTCCTTGGCCTGAACTCAGTCAGATACGGGCCTTCAATGCCTTCGAAGCATAGAATTGTAGAATCAGAAGGGACCCCAGGGTCCTCTAGTCCACCCCCTGCAATGCGGGAATCTCGGCTGAAGCATCCATGACAGCCGCCCCCCCCCCCCGAAGCTCTGCTTAAAAGCCCCCAAGGAGGGAGAGGCCACCACCGTCCAGGGGAGACTGTTCTGCTGCCAAACCGCTCTTGCCATCAGAAAGTCCTTCCTGTTGTTCACTGGGAATCTCGTTTCTTGGAACTTGAATCTGTTGCCAGCTTCCTCCCTCTTCCATGGGGCAGCCCCTCTGGGGACCCTTCCAGGCTCTCCGGTGTGGCCTGCCTTGAAAAGCACGGGAATGATGACGTTTTACCTTTCGCTCCTCCTTTTCATTTGGCTTTGAGTCTTCTTCCGTGTTTCGATTAAGCCCATTTCATTCCTGTTCGCTGCCCTGAGCCCTCGCAGAGCTGGGGGGGGGGGAGGCAGCAGCTCCACCTCCTCCTTCCATTGTCTGGGGGTCCAGAGTGTGAGGGGCCACAGGCTGGGGACCCTTTCCATGGGGCTTCCTGGAGGAGGGGGAGCCTGCCCAGCTGCTGGGGGGGGATTGGCCTCTTGGACCTCTCCAGCTGCCACTCAGGCAAAGCTCTTAGCAGCTTGAGCCCCCACCCCCCAGAAACTGCTTCCCCCACCCCAGTCTAAATCCGGCTTCTCAAGAGTCACCCGCCGTGGGCAGGCCTGCTCTGCTCCCACAGGCTCCAAGCAATCGCCATGGGTGCTGCAAGGGGCTCTTCCTTCCCTTGTGGGTGCCTTTCTCCCCAAGGCTTCCTTGCAAGGCTGAGCTGGAGTCACTGGCAAAGCCCCCAAAGCCCCCCTGGGCCCCCCCTCCCCCCAACCTGACCGTCTTCTCAGAGTGATGATGTTGGAGCTTCACGGCTGAAAGGGGATCTTGGTGAGGCCTGGAGAGCTGCAACCTGAGCTTACCTGGGTAGATCACCTTTGCATTCGCACCCTGAGCTGCTTTGAGTGAAGCCGTCCTTGACCTCTCGCCTGGGTCCCCCTTTCCCGGGGAGCTTCTCCCCACTGCCCCTCACAGCCACCCCCCCAGCCCAAGCCCACTGGGCAGCTTTTCTGTGCAACATTTCTGTAGCCTGCTGGGGATTTCACCACTGCTAGTGGATCAGGCCAGTGACCCATCTAGTCCGCCTCCTGTTCTGACAGTGGCCCACCAGATGCAGGGGGGAAACCATCAAGCAGGATTTGAACACAAGCCCTCTCCCCTCCCGTGCTTTCCGGCAACTGGGATTCAGAAGCACTGCTGCCAGAGCTGAGCCATTGTGGCTTCTTGCCCTCTATGAATGTGTCATGTCGCCTTTTCAAGCCATCCAAGCCTCACTGCCTCATGTGGAAGGGAGTTCCATAGTTTAACAGTGCTGCATGAAGGACTTCCTTTCTCTGCACTGAATCTTCCAACATTTAGCTTCGTTGGACACCCAGGAGTTCTGGTGTTAGACCAAAATATAAGCCCCGAGAGAGGGGGGGGAAGAGCCCTCCCCTGGCTTGGAGCTTGAAGACGTCACTGCTGCCCAGGGAGGCGAAGGAGACTGGCACGTGTGGGGTGCAGGCAGAGGAGGACATTCTGCTCCCCCCTCTCCCCCCCCCACTTGAGGCCCCGTCCTGCCTTCTGAGATCTGACCTCCTTCCTTGTCCTCCTCCCGCAGGGCAGCGTGAGGCCATGCTGGAGTGGCTCCTGTACCAGAAGCACAGGTGAGCAGCGGGCAGAAAGTCCAAAATACCAGGGCAGCAGGTGAGCCGTGGGTGGCCCCTCCTCTGCCAGCTGGGCCTCCCCTCCTGCCTCTGGAATGGGCTTTCCAAGGCGAGAGAGGCTTCCTTCCCTCTGGCTCTGCAATAGATTTGGGTGCTCCATTGTGCAGCGCTGCACCTGCCCCCCCCCCCCAGGTCTCACCCGCTGTGCCATCGCCCGTTTCCCAAATGGCAGAGGCTGCGCCAGACCAGGGACACTTGCTTTGGCGCTCGAGGGCGCAGTCCGTCTTTGGGCTTCCCTGCCCCAAGGCAGCCCTGGAGGAGAGGGTGTGACACAAAACAAAGGAAATACCGTGAAAATCCCTGAAACGAGAAGTAATTGGCTAGAAATATTATAGAATTAAACTAAGTAACAAAAATCTAAAAGTTTAAGGGGAAAATTAGAAAATTAGAAAAACCTAGAATTGAACAAAGCCTTAACGGAAACAAACCTCGTTTCCTGAGTTTGTAATCATTTAAGGTTTATGATTTCTCTATTTCCTTCTGAGGAATCTGAATAGTTCAGTGAAACGAGGTTTGTAGCCAGCATCCCGTTAAGGCTTTGTTCAATTCTAGGTTTTTCTAACTTTTCCCTTAAACTTTTTGATTTTTCGTATTTAATTCTATAATTCTATCATTTAATTCTATAAGATAATATTTCTAGTTGATTACTTCTTGTTTCAGGGATTTTCATGGTATTTCATTTGTTTTGTGTAATTTCTCGGTTCCGTGACTGTCTTTTTTCTACTAGATGAGAGGGTGGGCAGGTAGGCAGGTGCCCCCCAGTGGCAGTGCATATGCCCACGCTGCCCAGGGCGGGTGCGCATCCGAGGGGGGGTGGCACAGAGGGTGCCCTCCCAGGCGTGGGATAGCTGCTCAGGTGCCCATCTGCGACTCCCAGGCCTCCCCCAGCTATCAAAACGAAGGAGGAAGTGGGCGGAATGCCACTGGCGAAGCACTGCAGCTCCCCCCCTTCCCCCAATGGCTCGGGGTAGGCTTGGGAGTCGCAGGCGTGCCAAATGTCACCCCCCCAAGGAAGACATCTGGGGCAGTCCGCCCCCACCGCACCCCCTTCCTCCGCCCCGGTTCCCCCTTGCCGGGAGCAGATTGCGGGGGCATTCCACGTCAGTTCAACGCAGTCATGCCACTCACCGTCTTGGATTTGGATGAAACTTGGTGTACACCCTTCCCTTGTGGTTGAAAGAAACCCCCTCAAGTCCCCCCCCCCTCTATCTCAAACGGTTTTAATTTTCTAGCACTTAAAAGTTTAATGGAATCTGTGTTTGTCTTCCTCTTGAGATCCTCAGCCTTGTGTGCATTTTATTTTTTTTCTCCATAACCAATGATCAGATCTTTTTGAAATTTTACATAGAGATCAATAACATGATGAGAATTTCAGGAAAAAATACACCAGCACTCAAAAGATTTTATAAATGCCTTAAAAATGTATAAATGTAGCTTTTTGGGTGGAAAAACTAGGTTTAGAAAACCTAAATTTTCAGCGTTAGGGCACAATGCAATCAAAAGTTTTTGATGGTGACAATTATTGCAAAGACGTGTTCTTTCTCAACAAAGAATAAAATTTATGAGTCTCTTATGTCTGATCATTGGCTATGGAGGAAAAAAGATAAAATGCACACAAGGCTGAGGATCTCAAGAGGGTCAGAAACACTGATTTCACGAAACTTTGAAGTGCTATAAAATTTAAACCGTTTAAGATAGAGGGAAAAAACTTAAGGGGGTTTCTTTCAACCATAAGGGAAAGGTGAACACCAAGTTTCATCAAAATCTGAGACAGTGGGTGGCAAAACCCTTGTTTTGTGCGTTGATTTGATGTGGAATGACCCTGGGAGCAAGTGGGGACTGGGCACAAGGGAGAGGTGGAAGCAAAGGGGCTCTCCGAGGAATGGGACTGGGGCACGGACTGTTAAGCTGCCCACCTTGAGAGTGGCATGGAAGGGGCCTGGCACCGAAGGCCAGTTTGCTCCTTGCAGGGGGTTAGGCGAGGGGATCCTTCTGATCCCCCCCAACCAGCGTGGCAGGTCAGGCGCCCTGAGGAGACCAGCGAGGGAGACTTTTCCCGAATTGAAGAAGGTGTTTGAAGAATTAAAGAAAAGACCAGTTGCATCAATCCTTTCCTGGTAACTCCAGCCAAGGGATGGAAAAGAAAGCAGGACAGGAATCTGTGCGTGAGTGTCAGGGGTTTAGGAGCAGAGGCAAGGGCAAGGGAGGAAACAGAGAGCGAAGGGGAGGAGGCAGAAGAAAAGATGAGTGATGACGACGACCCGAGATCTCCGAGTCTTTCCAGTGAATCAGAGGATTCACAGAAAGGAGCACCAGTGGCCAGGGCAAGGGGGGAGTCTAGGGGGGCACCCCAGGAAGATAGAGCCAGAGGGGACTCAGAGGAGAGCAGTTGGAAATCGGGACCAGCGTCACCGCCAGAGAGCAGGGAAGAGGAAGGGAGCCAGGGGGCAAGCGCTGGCAGCTCACCACAGGAGGGAGGGCATGAGTCAGGAGTGGCCACACCTCCATCGGGGAGCGAAGAAACGGTTAAGAGGAAAGTGGAAGGTTGGGCGCGCGCGCCAAGTTCAAATGCAGAGGAAGGCGGCGCAGTAAGCAGCCCGGAAAGGGAGCCAGGTCCTAAAGCCCGGCGCAAGGAGGCAGGAGGGTCCGGGTCAGCGTCAGAAGAATCCCGGAAGGAAGAAGCCCCGGGGGGTAGAGGGACCCAGAGGAGGACAGTCAGGCGGAAAAGGTGGAGCAGGGCTAGGATATTAAGTTGGTGCGCACGGGGCGGAGACTCAGACGGAGCTTCGTCGATCTAGCTACTAGACGTAGAGTTGCGCGCAGCAGCGTGAGAATGGAAACTGTAATTCAATAAAGACTTTTACTAAATGATCGCTGGCTAGCGTGATCCTCTGTGAGCTAGGATCTTCAAGCAGCTCTGACAGTAAGCTCCGTCTCCAAATTGTGGGCATCTACAGCCCCGAGGAGGGGAGAGAAACAGGTGCCTACTAGTGAGCTCACGAACAGCAGACGACATGACGGCTGAGCAGCAGATAGAGGAACTCAGAAAAGCAGTGGCACAACTGAATGCCGAGGCTCTCGCATCCAGGAAGAGAGAGGAGGAGGCAGCTGCCGCCTGCAGGGATCTCCAGATCAGGTTAGACGTGCTGACGAAGCAGACACCCCGGCAGGAGGGAATTGGGTTGGTGAGACGAACAGGCGGGCTGGTCTCTCACTTCGATGGGAACCTGCAACAGTATCCCAACTTTAGAGCAGACGTACTGTGCGCACTGCAACTGCTGCATAAAGACTTTAGAGATGAGCAAGAGAGAGTGGGATTCATCATGGCCCATTTGCATGGGGATGCTAAAGCATGGCTACGCAATTTATGGAGGGATAAGGATCCGGCGCTCCAGAATGCAGATGCCTTTATTAAAGCGATGGATGGGTGTTTTTTATCAAGTATTGACGTGGATCTTGCCCGGAAGGAGGTGCATGGGCTAAGACAAGGGAGGGCCAGCGTCAGACAGTACCATGCCCGCTTTTTCGCCTTGGTCAGTGCCCTGGAATGGGACAGAGATTCGGCCCCTGTAAGAGACCTCTTTTGGGAGGGGTTGCACAGCTTGATTAAAGATGAGATCGCGAGGGGGGAGAGACCCCGAACCACCCAGGAGGTCGTTCAGAGGGCACTGGCAGTGGGGGTGAGGCTGGAAGAACGTCCGTGGAGCAGGGACGAAGGGCGTGGAGGGCGCGAATCAGCCAGGGGCCCCTCCTTCCTTCCCAGAGAAGCAGCGCGGGCGCAATCCACGCCTCCGCCAGGAGGAGGAGCCGAACCTATGGAGGTTGGAGGTGCAAGGGCTCAGTCAGCAACCAGAGCCCTAGCACCGGCAGCAGTGAAAGCGAAGCCTCCTAGAGGGAACAGGAAGTGTTACGTCTGTGAGGAGCCAGGGCATATGGCGAAAGAGTGTCCCCAGAGGCTCCACAAGCTCACTGCAGCCTCAGCAATGGTGACTGCAGCAACGCAGCAAGGAGAACCACAGCAGGGAAACGACGATGTCTGGCTGGAGGAAGAGGCACTGGGGCCCAGCCAGACATGTCAGTGAAGCAGTCCCCAGATATTTTACAGCCCGTGAACCCCCTCCCGCCCAAACCAGTGGTGAGGCTCACCGCATCTCTCCAGCTGCCCAATGGAATCACCATGGACGTGCCAATTACCATCGACTCGGGCAGCAACGCGGACTTTATAGGGCAGGAGTTTGTCGACAAGCACGCTATACAGTTGCTGCCTGCCACGCTGCCCCTGCAGGTTGTCACGGTGGATGGAAGGGAGTTGCTAGGGGGGCAAGTGGTGAAGCAGACGCCGCCAATGGTGATGCGACTTGGGAATCACAGGGAAATCATCAGCTTCAACGTCACTCAGCTATCGGACACGCCCATTGTATTGGGCATGAGTTGGCTGGACAAGCACAGCCCGGCGCTGGCTTGGTACCAGAGGCAGCTGACCTTCGGCTCTTCCTTTTGTGCTGAACACTGCATCATGCCCCAGCAGGAAGGGGAGCAAGAGGAGTCACAGCTGCAGCTAGGCACGCTGCAAGCGATTCCCCACAAGTACGCAGAATTTTTGGAAGTTTTCTGCGAGAAGGAGGCGGACAGGCTACCCCCTCACAGACCATATGACTGCAAAATTGACCTGCTGCCGGGGGCGGCGCTGCCCAAAGGGAAGCTGTATTCCATGTCAGAGGACGAGCTGCAGGAACTCAAAGAGTTCTTAGATCATAATTTGGAGCGCGGTTTCATCCGAGAGTCCAAGGCAGCGGGGGGCAGTCCTGTATTCTTTGTTAAAAAGCGAGACACGCCCCAAAAAAGACTGGTCGTGGACTATCGCATTTTAAACAATGGGACCAAGCCGTCGGACTTCCCCATGCCACGAATCGACGACCTCCTGGCGAAGGTGCGGAAGGGAAAAGTGTTCACCAAGTTAGACCTGCGAGGGGCGTACAACCTCATTCGCATGCGGGAGGGAGATGAGTGGAAGACGGCCATGTTCACGCCACTGGGTACCTACGAATACAGAGTTATGCCTTTTGGATTGCAAAATGGCTCCCACGTTTTTCAAGCTTTCATGCATCACGTGTTGGCGGGACTTCTCTACAAGACGTGCGTCTGTTTCTTAGATGACATCCTGATCTTTTCGGAATCGCAGCAGGAGCATGACAGACACGTCAAGGAAGTGCTGACCAGACTAAAGCAACATAGGCTCTACGCCAAGCTGGAGAAGTGCCAATTTGACGTGACGGAGGTGGATTTTCTGGGCTACAAGTTGTCTGACAAGGGGCTCGCCATGGACAGCGCCAAGGTTCGAGCGGTATTGGATTGGAAGAGTCCACGCAACCGAAAAGAGGTCCAAAGGTTTGTCGGCTTTGCGAACTTCTATCGCAAGTTTATCAAGGGCTTCGCTATGCAGACAGCGGCCATCACAGACACGCTTAGCTCCAAGAAAAAGAAGTTCGTTTGGACAGAGGAGGCGGAGCAGTCCTTTCAGGCACTCAAGCGTCTCTTCGCGTCGGAAGAGCAGCTGCTTCACGTCAACCCCAGCAGGCCGATGAGGGTGGAGACAGACGCCTCGGACAGAGCCGTGGGGGCGGTCCTGCTGCAAAAGGACCAGCAGGGGGTGTGGCGGCCGGGAGCGTTTTACTCCAGGAAGCTCAGCAAGTCCGAGCAGAACTACACCATCTGGGACAGGGAGTTGCTGGCCATTCATGCAGCGTTCAAAGCGTGGAGGCACTTCCTGATCGGCGCCAAGCACACGGTGCAGGTTTGCACGGACCACAAGAATCTGGAGCACTGGCGCACGGCACAGTTCCTAAACCAGAGGCAGATACGTTGGGCTGAGTTTTTTGCGAACTTCGACTTCCGCATAGAGTATGTCCCGGGGGACACTAACATCATGGCGGACGCCCTCTCCCGTAAGCCACAGTATCTGGAGGACGCAACGCCAGCGGCCGCCATGCACATCTTCGCACCAACAGTATGGGCGTGCGCCGCGGCCACCGTGGACCTGGAGGCGGTGCGACGAGCGTTGCAGGATGACTCCTTCGCGCAAGCAAAGATGGCAGAGGTGCAAAGGGGCAAGGCTGCGGCCGACGGTTTCCAGCTACGAGATGGATTGCTCATCCGTAAAGGGGCCATCTACGTGCCGGGAGACGACCTTCGCGCCAAGGTGCTGCAGCAGCTGCACGACGCGCCCACGGCCGGGCACTTTGGCAAGGAGAAGACGGTGGAATTAGTAGCCAGGGATTTCTGGTGGCCTGGAATGAGAGGGGAGGTCGCAGACTACGTGGCGAGGTGTGACACCTGCCAGAGGGCCAAACCAGTGCACAGACCGCCGGCAGGACTGTTGGAACCGCTGCAAACTCCGGTCGAACCTTGGGAAAGGGTGGCTCTGGACTTTGTCACAGATCTGCCCAGCTCGAGGGGCAAGACGGCAGTGCTGGTGGTGGTGGACCTGTTTTCCAAGATGGCACATTTCATTCCGTGTGCGAAGGTGGCCACGGCGGAGCAAACCGCCAAACTGTTCATAGACCACGTGTTCAAGGTTCACGGTCTGCCACGGTCTATTCTGTCCGACCGCGGGCGGCAGTTCATCTCGAATTTCTGGCAGAAGCTGATGGGCTTCCTAAACGTCAAGATCAACCTGGCGTCGGCGAGACACCCGCAGACCAACGGGCAAGCGGAGCGGGTCAATGCCATCATGCAGCAGTACCTGAGATGCTATGCGAATCAACAGCCTGCGACGTGGGTGGATTACCTGCCGCTTGCCGAGTTCGCCTACAACAACACGAAGCACGTGTCCACGGGGGTCACGCCGTTCTTCGCCAACAACGGGAGGCACCCCAGAACCTTCCCGGGACTGGAAAGAATGGGGGAGGGGGAGCCGCAGACAGCAGATGCGTTCGCGTCGGAGCTGCAGGAAGTCCACGATCAGCTGAGGCGCCACCTGGAGCTGGCCAAACACGCATACAAGGTACAAGCGGACAGGCACAGAAGGGTTGGCGAAGAGCTCCACGTGGGAGACTGGGTCTGGTTAGCAGCCCACGCAGTGCCGGCCAGGTCGTTGGCCAAGAAGAAACTAGGGCATAAACAACTGGGACCCTACCAAGTCGAAGAGCAGGTCAACCCGGTAGCTTTCAGACTGGCACTTCCGGAGGGTTCCAGAATGCATCCGGTGTTCCACAGATCGGTGCTCACTCCCTACAAGGCACCGCACAGGTTCCAGGAACCCGGAACGGCGCCGAGTCCGGTCAGAGACAGAACGGGGCACGCGGGAGTGGCACAGAAGGAGCGCATCAATGACGTCACGGAGATTTTGGACTCCAGATGGGGGGAAGAGGGGGTAGAATACTTTCTCGCCAAGGAGGGCACCCTGGCCAGTGCGAACAGCTGGGTGCCGGGCTACGCCTTGGACGAACCTCTACTCAAAGACGAGTTTCATGCCCTCTTCCCACATAGACCTATGCCAGCAGACTTTTTCGACGACTGGCTTTTCACGCCCACGCTTTCGGCCAGCACTTTCCGGGGGTTCGACTCGGACGAGGACCCGACACAAGACGTCCGTTCCCCGGAGGGGTCACCCTCGGGATCTGCATCAGAACCCTCGTATTGGTGGGACGATAGACCAGAGGAGCAGTTCCGCAGAAGGTGGCTGGAAGGCCCAGGACGAGCAACGCCGCCAGGAGGAAGTGAGGGAGAGACGGACATGGACGTTTTCGGGGACGACCCTGGTTTCGAGCACGGCGGCACAGAGATGGAAGCGGAGGTGACCGTCGTCGACGAGAGCAGGGAGGAAGACCCGCGAGACTTCAGATGGAGGCCCGCCACGGGAAGCGAACGATATCTGACGTTCGTCCCTTTGCAACAGCACACCCCAGCTCCAGCACCGGAAGGAGGGGAGGGGGGAATGGGGGGCTTCGAGGGGGGGATGGATGTCAGGGGTTTAGGAGCAGAGGCAAGGGCAAGGGAGGAAACAGAGAGCGAAGGGGAGGAGGCAGAAGAAAAGATGAGTGATGACGACGACCCGAGATCTCCGAGTCTTTCCAGTGAATCAGAGGATTCACAGAAAGGAGCACCAGTGGCCAGGGCAAGGGGGGAGTCTAGGGGGGCACCCCAGGAAGATAGAGCCAGAGGGGACTCAGAGGAGAGCAGTTGGAAATCGGGACCAGCGTCACCGCCAGAGAGCAGGGAAGAGGAAGGGAGCCAGGGGGCAAGCGCTGGCAGCTCACCACAGGAGGGAGGGCATGAGTCAGGAGTGGCCACACCTCCATCGGGGAGCGAAGAAACGGTTAAGAGGAAAGTGGAAGGTTGGGCGCGCGCGCCAAGTTCAAATGCAGAGGAAGGCGGCGCAGTAAGCAGCCCGGAAAGGGAGCCAGGTCCTAAAGCCCGGCGCAAGGAGGCAGGAGGGTCCGGGTCAGCGTCAGAAGAATCCCGGAAGGAAGAAGCCCCGGGGGGTAGAGGGACCCAGAGGAGGACAGTCAGGCGGAAAAGGTGGAGCAGGGCTAGGATATTAAGTTGGTGCGCACGGGGCGGAGACTCAGACGGAGCTTCGTCGATCTAGCTACTAGACGTAGAGTTGCGCGCAGCAGCGTGAGAATGGAAACTGTAATTCAATAAAGACTTTTACTAAATGATCGCTGGCTAGCGTGATCCTCTGTGAGCTAGGATCTTCAAGCAGCTCTGACAGTGGGGAATAACAAAAGCATGGGTAGGCAAACTAAGGCCCGGGGGCCGGATCCAGCCCCATCGCCTTCTCAATCTGTCTGTGTGTTTTTACATGAGTAGAATGTGTCATTTTATTTAAAATGCATCTCTGGGTTATTTGTGGGGCATAGGAATTCGTTTTTTCCCCTTTTCTTTCAAAATATAGTCTGGCCCCCCACAAGGTCTGAGGGAGAGTGGACCGGCCCCCTGCTGAAAAAGTTTGCTGACCCCTGAACATAAGGGGATTGGAGACCCCTTCCCTCAGAGGCAGGCGGAGGGTCTCAGGGGTGCAGCCTCCAGCCCCTGTGCCCCAGATCTCAATGCTGAACCTCGTGGGGGGGGGTCCTCCCTTCCCCCAGATCCCATGGGGCCAGAGAAGGGAGGCAGGTTTGGGGGAAGATGGAGCTCTCTGCTGAAATTTGCTCCGTCTCCTTTGGGGTTGACGCAGCACCCCAAGCTCAGATCTTCCTGGGAAATCTCTGAGGTCTCCTCAGTGGGGCTCCCAGTGGCAGGGAACTGGACATTGCCCCCCCATTCCAAGAAGCTGCTTCCCAACCCCCCCCCTGTCTTTCTCTGCAGCAAGGAGCTGAAGGAGGAGGAGGACACCGGCCCCCCATGTGGGCCCATGGATACCATCTCCACCACGCACGACCACTTTCGCAAAGAGGGCTTCGTGTCGGTGGCCCCTGCCCCCACCAAGGTGAGAGAGAGGCAGGAAAGCGCCCCCCCGGGGCATCCCCCCAACCCCCCCCAAAAGGAGGCTTCCATGTGACTCTTGCTCTCCCCCCCCCCAGCCCCACGACTACCGCCTGGAGCAGCCGCAGACCTTCTGGTTGGAGCACTGCCGACAGGTGCCGGTGAGTGGCCCCCCCTCCCCAACACCCCACCCCCACCCCAAATGCCCTACATTCTCTCCCCCCCCCATGGTCCTGACTTTGAAGAGGCTCTGGAGGGCACTGAAAAAGGAAGGGGAACAGGAGTTGGGTTCTCTCCTCCCCCCTTGCACCTGTTGCTTTCACTTGACGAGGCTGCCCCCCCACCCAAAAAAAACAAGACAATGCTGGCTCCCTGACAGGCAGAGGGAGGGGGTGGCCCACGGTGGTGCATTTGCCGGCCCCCAGCTGCCTTCTCACTGTTTCTCCCCCCCCCGTAGGGCGTCTCCAATATCCGGACTGGTGACACCCCCTTCAAGAAGTGTGCGACATTCACGACCCCCACCACCGAATACCTCGACCAGCCGCTGCCCTACGGCCCAGAGAACTACCCCAAGCTCTAACAAAATAAAGGGGGCAGCTATTGGTAGATTGGGGGTGTTGCTGCTTTGGGTCTTTTTCCCCCCTTGAAGCCCCCTGGCTGGGGGGGGGGCGCAGGATTTGAGGAGCTGCTGGACAGGCAAAGTGTGTCTCTCCATTTTGGATCTAGCAGCAAAGCCAGGAGAAGGAGAGCAGGGAGGGCTGCCCCCCCCCAGGCTGCCGCCCCCAGGCACCTTCCAACCTCCACCGGCCCCCTGCTCTGCCCCGGACAAAGCTCAAAGGCTGCCCCAGGTTAAAAAGTCTGTATTTTGACAAAATATTTTGCACTATATTTACACCTGGAGGGAGGGGGGAGGAACAGCGGCGCTCTGGGTTGGCTCAGCCAGCTGAGTTGTGGTGCAGGATCCCACCTGCAAGTGGGGGGGGGGTCAGGAACCAGCCAGCCCCCCGGCTGGGCGTGGGGAGCACAAGCAGCCTGGGATGATCCGTGCTCCGAGAGGTGCGCTGCCTCTCCCTGGGCTCCTGGGGCCTCCTTGCTGACGCATCTTGGTCTGGGCGGGGGCAAGGGATGGAGGAGGTGGCAAGACCCAGCCCTGGGCACATTCCCCGGCGGGGGGGCTCTCATCCTGCCCCTCCTGCCCCGTCTTCTTCCTCTCTCTCTCGCTTTCCTCTCATAGCGGGGGACATTATGGCTCCAAGTGCTTCCTTCTCTCTCGTCCGCCCGCCTGTCTCTCATGGCTGGGGTGGGGGGCCTTATTGCTCCAAGGCAAAGGGGAGTTTCGGTGGCTCTTGGTGGTGGGAGGAGCCTGCTGCCCGGTACCCGTAAGTGGGAGGAGTCACAGGAGGGGGAGGAGCCACATCAGATGACCACATTCTTCTTCTTCTCGCCCAGCAGCCAATAGGTGCGCAGCTTGCCCTTCCCCTGGGGAAAAGAAGAGGCTCAGCCCTGGGACAGGTCACCCCCCCAAAAAAAACCCCCACCCGTGCCCCTCACCCAGCAGAAACCAAGGGGGCCGTGGCTTCCAGCATCTTGCCACAACTCTCCCAAAGGTCCAGGGCAGGAGGACCAGGAACGGCGACGTTTTCCTCCCTGGTGGAGGAGGCATGGGTGGGGGGCTGCCTGGTGGGGTGGGGGCTGCCACACGGCTTCCCCTCCCTCCCTCCCTCCCACCCAACCAGGGAGGATAGAGACCCCCACCTTCATCTCCACATCCCCCCTCAGCTCCAGCTCAAAGCAGCCAAACTCGTCCAGGTTCTCCTTGGTGGTGCTGGAGACGTGGATCTTCAAGGCTGGAAGACACAAGGGGTGGGGGGTGGGGTCAGGGGGTCAGGGCTAGCGGGACCCCCCCCCTCCTTCCTCCCCTCCTTCCCAAAACAGGGCCAGAAGAGACAGGTATGGGCCTGGGGAAAGATGCACAGCCAGCACCCACATGGGGCCAGACGGAGGGAGGGAGGAGGGACACCAGTTGTGGGGGAATCGTAGAACGGCAGTTGGGGGGCTTCCAAAGGCCCTCTAGTCCACCCCCTGCAATGCTGTGCAGCAGACACTTCAACAAGGTTAGGGGCGGGGGGGAGAGGGGGCTCACCCTCGCCGCTGGACTCCATGCGCGACGCTGTGTTGACGGTGTCCCCAAAGAGGCAGTAGCGCGGCATCTTGAGGCCCACCACTCCTGCGCACACAGGCCCTGCAGGCAGGCAAAGGGAGGAGGCGGCTTAGAATCGTAGGGTGGGAAGGGACCCCGAGGGCCATCTAGCCCAACCCTCTTCAATGCAGGAATGGCAAGCGTCCCTGACAGACAACCCCCCCCCCCGCCCGGACCTCTGCTCAAAATCCTCCGGTGAAGGACCTGCCCCCGCTGTGCCCGGACTCACCCGAGTGGATGCCAACGCGAAGGCGCAGCTGCTCGTTGGGCCGGTGCCGGATGCGGAAGGTCTTGACGGCCTCGAGGAGAGCCAGCGCCATGCGGACGATCTCGTGGGCGTGCAGCTTCCCGTTCCGGACCGGCAGCCCCGACACCACCATGTAGGCGTCGCCAATCGTCTCCACCTGTGGGGTGAGCCTGTCAGGCCGGAGGTGGGGAGGGGGGCCCTCTTCCCTACAGCTATACGGTCCAATCCTGGCTCTAGCTTGGGAGCTGAGGGACAGCTTTGGGTCCAACAGCCGGGACCCACAGGCACGTTTCGCACCCACCTTGTAGACGTCGAAGTTATCAATGATGGCATCGAAGCAGGTGTAGAGGTCGTTGAGGAGGGTCACCACCTGGGGAGGGAGACACTCAGGTAAGTTGGGGGAAGCCAAGGCAGTGAGGCAGAGGAGGATCTTGGGGGAGAATGAAGAGATGGGGGGCAGAAGGGGCAGAGTTGCCAAGGGATCCTGGGGCGGGGGTGAGCTTCCAGGGGGAGACAGAAGAGGTTAAGTGAAAGCACCAGGAGGGGGACACAGACATGGCTAAAGGGCCACCTGGGGATTTTCACTACGGAGTCCCCAATGTGCTTTGCTTAGAGTCATAGAATTGTAATACTAATACTAATACTAATAATAATAATAATAATAATAATAATAATATAAATAAAAATTAAAATTAAAATAAAATATTTTTTTTTTATTTATACCCCGCCCTTCCTGGTTCAGAAAACTGGGCTCTGGGCGGCTAACAACAAATTTAAAACACTTAATTGATGCAACAAAAACAGCATAAAATACAGTATAAAACATGAATAATAATACATTCAGAATTCAAAAATCAATTTAGGGCTGGAAGGGACCCCAGAGGTCCTCTAGCCTAACCCCCAGGACTCAAAGCTGAAGAACCCCTGGCAGGTGCCCACCCAAACTCTTGAAGGAGGGTCTATCACCTCCCAAGGCATTTTCCCTTTACACCTGATCCAAGGGAGGCAACGTGTGGTAAAGGGAAAAGGAAAAGGACCCCTGGATGGTTGAGTTCAGTCAAAGGTGACTCGGGTTGCGGCACTCATCTTGCTTTTCAGGGAGCTGGTGTTTGCCACAGACAGCTTTCTGGGTCACATGGTCAGCAGGACTAAACCGCTTCTGGCTCAACGAGACACCATGTTGGAAGCCAGAGCTCATGGAAACGTCATTTTCCTTCCTGCTGTTAGAATTCCTGCTCTATGTGTGCAGTCATGGGATTGTTGTCTTTCACATGACAGTGTATGTTTTGACTCCACAAAGTGGGAAGTGACGGAGGCAGGATGTTTGTGTTCCTGTGTTCCGTGAAGTGGGACTATTGTCCTTTGTTCTTTTTCTCTTTGCTGTCTGGTGCTAGAGAGAGAGGGAGCCATGTTGCAGTGCTCCGTGTGTGTTTATATGTAAATAAAGTAGATTAGCCAAAATGCTGAGTTGCTGAGAGTCTGTCATGCATGATGCGCAAACTCTGTGGATCCCTAAGTGTGCCGGTGTCTGTTGGCATCGGTCGCTGTGATGTTTGGGCAGAGGAAAGCTTTTGAAGCCCCCAAAAGAAAGACCAGGAGAGAGGGAACATGCCAGTTGGGCATGTGTCTCTGCCAGGGTCCTACTCGAGTGTAGGATGAACTCCTGCCACCTGCCACAGCAGTGTGGTACCCTAACTGAAGCTGAAGACAGGACTGCAAAGGTGTCAAAGCAAGGTGTGCCCTCTGGCATTTCAGGGGGTGTACTGGATGACCCTTGACCCCCCCTTCCAGCCCTACAATCCCCTGACACCAACCGCCTCCCTCTGCTGCTGGGAGGGGGCGTGGCCAGGGTGTGTGGGCGGGGTCAAGCTCACCCCCCCCTCAGCCAGCCCAGTGGGACAGGGACAAGGGGCCCCCAACCCAGCCTCCCTTGCCCCCGCTACCTGCATAGGGGTGCTTTCGGCCGACAGGGAGGTGAAGCCCACGATGTCGCTGAAGTAGATGGTCACGCAGTCAAAAGCTTCGGCCTGGACTGTCTCGCCACGCTTGAGCTGCTCGGCCACCGAGCTGTGGGGGGGGGGGAGGGTACGCAAAGTGAGTCACTGAGCCGCTGGCCGACCCCCAACCCCTGCGCACCCATTACTGTGTGGGCCTCTGGGGTGGGCCTCTCCCTCAGTGCAGCAGGCAGGCGGGCGAAGGCCAGCTTCAAGGTGGCCCCTGATCTTCTCCCCACTGAATTGGGTGGGGGGCAGCCTGGGTTAAAGGTAAAGGTAAAGGGACCCCTGACCGTTAGGTCCAGTCGTGGCCGACTCTGGGGTTGCGGCGCTCATCTCGCTTTACTGGCCAAGGGAGCTGGCATTTGTCCACAGACAGCTTCCGGGTCATGTGGCCAGCATGACTAAGCCGCTTTCTGTCAAACCAGAGCAGCGCATGGAAACACCGTTTACCTTCCCGCCGGAGCGGTACCTATTTATCTACTTGCACTTTGATGTGCTTTCAAACTGCTAGGTTGGCAGGAGCAGGGACCGAGCAATGGGAGCTCACCCCGTCGCGGGGATTCGAACCACCGACCTTCTGATCGGCAAGTCCTAGGCTCTGTGGTTTAACCCACAGTGCTACCCGTGTCCCTTATAGGCTGGGTTACCGGGTAGGATATTTTGGAGGAATAGTGTAAGATGGCCCCTGCTTTGAAAGGTAACGGATTGGGGGGGGGCTGGCGGAATTCAGTTGATTAGGGAAATTTAAGTAATATGGGGGGGGGGACTGAATGGAAAAGGGAAGTGGGGCGGGCGGGCAAGGTGCCAGTTAGCCAAGGGATTTATTTTGGGGGATTTGGATGGAGATCTGCTTGGCTTACTAATCCAGCATCTATACCTATGAATTGGCACTTGCCTGGCGCCACCTCTGCCTGCCTGGCTGGGTCCGCGTTCCACCCCCCCCCCCACCAGGGCCCCCCACCCACCCCAGGGACTCACTGGGGGAGGATCTGGTAGAGTAGGTTCTCGGCCTTGCGCTTCTCCTCCAAGTAAGCCTGGGTGCGCTCCTCCACCAGCTTCTCCAGGTTGTTGGCATACTGCTCCATGCGAGAGAGCAGGTTGTCCAGGATGCTGGCGCTCCCTTCCCTGCGGCAGGAGGTGCGGGTGAGGGGGGCAGGGGCTGCTTCACAGGGACATCGGGGTGGGGGGCGGCTCCTCCAGCATCGGGGTGGTCTCCCCCCACCCACCCACATGGGCTGATGCTCCTGCAGCAGCCGAACCTGCCTCCCTTTCCCCGTGATTTGCTCTCACACCCTCCCCATCAATAAAATACCGTATTTTTCCATGTATAAGACGCCCCCTTTTCGGGGGAGGGGACTCCAAATTAAGAAAATGGAGGGGGGATACACTATCCGTGTATAAAACGACCCCCAATTTTTAACATAACTTTTTAAGAAAAAAATCCTTCCAGTGGGGGATTGCGCAGAAAAACAATGGAAGAATAATAACAAGAAAAAGAATATTTCCTCTTGCATGCCAACATAATATGGATTCATTAAGCACGATGGAAAAGTCTCATACCAGTGACTGTGACGATAAGAAGGGGAACTATGATATTGGGAATAAACAACAGAGAAAACGCAGGAATAAAAATAAAAGACTTTCTCCGGACCGGCCGGATATGATGTGGCAAGATTTGATATGTTATTAATTGCAATGTTATTCATGAAAAATTGATAAAAATTATTTGAAAAAAGAAAAAAAATCCTAATCTTATACACGGAAAAGTACGGTACCCCCCCCAACAAAAGGCCTGCCCCCCATAGTAAAAATGCAGCCAGCACCCACTTGTTGAACCTCCGGATGAAGATCTTGATCTGGGCAAAGTCGGGCCGCTCGGTCAGATCCTGCGCCCAGCAGCGCTCCATCAGGAGGGCCAGCTCCTCGCTGTGCAGCCGCAGGTCCACCGTGGGGCGGAAGTGGGGCTTCTGGCTGTTGCGCACCTTCTGCACGATCTCTGCGGGGTGGGGGGCGAGTGGGGGGAGTGAATGTGCAGGCCGGGTGGAGGGGGGGCACAGCTGGCTGGTGGGAGGCTGTTATGGGGCGGGTGAGGGGGGCGGAATGGGTGACTGGCCACGGAGACAATGAGGATGTGGGTGTGATGAGCACCCTGCGGGTGTCGGAGGGAGATGCGGGGGAGACAAAACGGGGGAGGGGTCACCCTGGGTGGTCAGCAGCAGCAGCAGCGACAGACGGGATCACCATCAAGTGATGCTGAACGCGCTCCTTCCTCCTCCCGAGGCCAAAGGCTCTGATCCGGGACGCAAAGGCGGGCACAGCCCAAGGGAGCCTGTGGGGAGACCTGAAGAGCAGGCAGGTGGAGCAAGGGGGGCTTTGCAGGGGTCTCGGGACAGACCCAGAAGAGGTCGCCAGTGCTTGCCCCCATCCTCTTTTGCTCACCCAGAAACGCGCATGTGCTTCCAGCATAAGCGCCAGTCGTGTCTCCACTGTGATTGGCGGAGCTGTGCGCATTGTCCCCTCTAAACACAAGGCCTGGTGGGGCGAGGGGAGGACCCCCCACCCAGATCAGGAAGGCTTTCTCCCCAGCTGCTGGGACAAGTGTCACGCCTGATACCTGGGGATGCTGAGGTGTGGCAAGTGGAGCACCCCTCCCAAGTAGGACACCCCGCCCCAGGATGGGCTGTGGTCCAAGGGTGGCCAACTTTGTGAGGGGTCTCCTGCCCACTCATGAGATAACACCCAAGGACCCCGTGGCGGTTGTCATCACCACCTCTGCCACCCCCCCCCAAGGGACCAGGCGTGGGGCTCGCCTTCTCCCTCTCCCCTCACCCTTGGGGCTGAGGTCCATGCCCTCGATGTAGAAGGCTCCGTTGCGCAGCGCGATCTCCTGAAGGATGATCCCAAAGCTGTAGACGTCGGCCTTCTGCATGGCCAGTGGGGAGAGGACCAGAGGCCCCTTTTGCAGCAGCTCTGGGGCTGTCCACAGCTTCTCTGGGAGGTAGGGGGGAAATCAAGGAAAGGAGGAGGGTCAGGAGGCCAGGGGCTCCCACAACCTGGCAGCGTGGGCACTCGCTGAGCCCAGAGAGGGCAGCAGAGAAGGCCCTCGCTGGTCTGGAGGAAAAGGGGCAAGGCAGGAGACAGCACGTCCTGCTGCCAGGGTGGGAAGGACACTCACTGGCATACAGGGCATGGTTGCCCTCGCTCTCAGTGCTCTGCCGGAAACTAGCCAGGCCATAATCCGTGATCTTGAGAACGAAGCGACTGTCCACCACGCAGTTGGACGACTTGAGACTCCCATGGTAGCCAATGATGCTGTTGTGCAGGAAAGCCATGCCCTGTGTCAGGCAGAGAGGGGGAGGCTGCTGAGAAGGCCCCGCAGGAGGGGCAGAAGCAACAAGGGGCACCCACTCTCCTCCCAAGGCAGGCGGTGCAGGGTCAGGGCAGGCCCCGCCACCCATACAGGTGATTGGGTGAGTAGCAGCTCCTGCAATGATTGAGCATGTGGGGGCGGGACTTAGAGGAGACGGTTTTAGCAGAGGGACCCAAACAAGGAAAGGCTTGGAAGATACTGGCATTGCTAGCCAGGATGGCGCTGGAGGGCAGAGAGGCCCCACTGTGGGGTGCCATCCTGGCAGGGGCTGGAGCCCCCCGCAAAGCGGCTATTTGCCCCATCTGTCCCTTTTCATGCTCTCGTGGGGCTCTTCTTGCCGCCTCCCGAGCCCCCCACCTTGACAATGTCATTGATGAGCGAATAGCGGAACATCCAGTCCAGGTTGATGCTCTCGTTCTCCAGGACGTCCTGTCGGGGGGGGGCGGAGGGAGGGGAGATGAAGCAGAGCGGCAGTTAGGTGTGGCCCCCGCCTGAAAACAGCCCCTCCCACAGCACTGGGGGGTTGGGGAGGGCACTGCACACCTCCCCCTCCTTCCCCGGCTGCAGCCATGCAGGGAACTGACACACACCTGTGCCCAGGTGCTTCCTTACCTGCAAGCTGCCCCGGGGGCAATACTCCGTCACAATGCAGATGTTGGGCGGGTCAATGCAGGCCCCAATGAAGCGCGTCAAGTGGTTGAACTGCACGTCCCGCATCTGCAGATGGGCAGAGACAGGTAGGAAATCTGTCGGCCAAGAGCCCCCAGAATGGCCACGAAGGAGCACACCAGGTTGGCAAAGGCTGGTTTACGTGGCACATGCCTTTATCCTGTCTCCTGGTGCCATCCTTCCCTCCTCCATCTGCCCACAGGCGCACATATAAGGAGTGGAGGGCTGCATTGCTAAACTGTGGAACTCTCCTCTGCAGGAGGCAGTGATGGCTACCAGGGCCAGATTTAGGTTTGAGGAGGCCCTAAGCTGCTGAAGAGGGACGTGGGTGGCGCTGTGGGATAATCCACAGAGCCTAGGGCTTGCCGATCAGAAGGTTGGCAGTTCGAATCCCAGCGACGGGGTGAGCTCCCGTTGCTCGGTCCCTGCTCCTGCCAACCTAGCAGTTTGAAAGCACGTCAAAGTGCAAGTAGATCAATAAGTACCGCTCCAGTGGGAAGGCAAATGGTGTTTCCATGCACTGCTCTGGTTCGCCAGAAGCGGCTTAGTCCTGCTGGCCACATGACCCGGAAGCTGTATGCCGGCTCCCTCGGCCAGTAAAGCGAGATGGGCGCCGCAACCCAAGAGTCGGTCACGACTAGACCTAATGGTCCAAGGGTCCCTTTACCTTTACCTTTAAGCTGCTGAAGGTAATGGGGCCCTTTCTATGTCCAGATGTCCTTTGTCAAAAACAAATTGTTGCTGTTTTTTGTGTTGAATATATATACTATATGCTAATTTATGGACCCAATAATTATCTAAAACCATTTGCACATAACAAAATATGTATTTTATCAAAGTGCATCCAGGTTTTTTTCCTTTAAAAAATTTGGGGGCCCCCAGGCAAGTGGGGCCTTAATCTATAGCTTGTTTAGCTTATACGTCAATCCGGGCCTGATGGCTACCAACCAAGATGGCTTTAAACAGGGATTTAAATAGGGATTTGGCTGATTCCTTCAGGATGGCTATGGTCTGCCTCTGAATGTGTCTGAATTCCAGTTGCTGGAAACCAAGGGAAGGGAGAGGGCTGCTCTGGGACGGCCCAGGTCCTCCTGGAGGGTTTCCACTGGCGGCATTTGGTTGGCCCCTGGGAGGCTGGACCAGACGGGCCCCTTTGGCTCTTCGTGGTCTCTTGTGGAACCTCCAGACCCAGAGGCAGTCTGTCTTGATTGCTGGGTCCGTATGGGGGAGAAGAGGGTGCTGAACCGAGTAGGCCATTGGCCTCATGCAGCAAGACCCCCTCGGGAGGTTGTGGACCTCTCCTTCACTGGAGCTTTTAAAGTGGAGGATGGGTGACAGATGTCTTGATGCTTGAGATTCCTGCACTGGAGGGGGTTGGGATGGATGACCCCTGGGTCCCTTCTAACGCTATGATTCTGTGATTCTGTTCTTATGCTTAAAGACAGCCTAGTCCAAAAGCGGCAGCGGCAGCCCAGGCAACAAACATGCTCTCGGTGTGGTTCTGGGCTCAACACCTGCTGGAGCCAGGCTAGCCCCCCCCCAAGTCGCCCCCCACCCCAGCTTGGCTTCTCCCCCCACCCCCACCCCATGGCAGGTACCTACGTGTTTCAGCTCGAAGAGGACCTGGCGGGTCAGCTCAATCCTCTTCTTGTTGACGTGCTTGATGGCCACAACATTCCCCTGTCCGAGAAGAAGAGGGGTCAGAGGGAGAAAGGGGGAGGCGTGGGACCCCCACGTCACCTTTCCCCACAACGTGAGCCCCCAATAGATATGAAGGAGGGCCAAAAAGCACGACACTCACCTTGAAGAGCCCGGTGTTGGCGAAAATCTGGTATTTGCCATGTGCTGTCATCAGGGAGCCGTAACTGGAGCCACGCTTGGGATGGGGGAGAGAAGACAGAGAGTCACCTTTCTGAATGGCAAAAGCTGCGCAGCTGTGTCTGTGTGTGTGCCAGCTGGGCAGCTGCCCAGGCCAGAGCGGGAGGGTGGGAGGGGGGAGATGGCTGCTAGAGAGGAAGGAAGAGCAGAGGAGGGGGGGCCTTGGAGGGCCCCAGGGCAGTGGGGGGGGGTGAATCTGGGAAGACCATGGGGCTCCAACGGGACCCACCAGGGAGAGAGTGAGGCGGCTCCCAGCCCCCTTGTAGTAGCGCTCTGAGCTCCCGAACTGGAGCTCATCCCAGCGGATCCGCCACAGCATGCTGGCCAGCTCCTTCTCCAGCATCAGCTTCCTGGGGAGGAAGGGGGAGGAGTCAGACCAAGGTGAGCCCCGCCCACTGCAAATCCAGCCTCCCTTTTCCCCTCAAAGGAGCCCCACCCACCCCACCCCAAAATGCCTCCTCTGGGAAGCCCACCAGGCTGCCACCACACACACAGCTTGTCTCTCCTACTCAGAGGTAGACTGCCTTTCAACATGGAGGCTCTGCTCAGGCGTCCTGGCTAAGGCCAAGAAGCGCTAAAAGGCTTTGTAGCCAAATCACAAATGCATGTTTTGCTAAAGCACAGGGTTAGTACACAGAGAGTCACTAAACTTCCTCGAGAGGATCCTGTGTGTGTGGCTGCTTCCGTTGCCTCCTCTGGTCGGGAATTCTGGAACCAAGGAGATAGTCCCTTGCACTTCCTTCTGCCCCTGAGGAGACTCTGTCTTCCCACCATTCTTCCAAGCTAAGCAGACGTGTGTCTGGAGCTCCCTATTTTGACACTACCAACTTTTACTTTACTGTAACTTAGAAGTATTTTTCTGCCTACTACTTTGTTGTCTTTGCTGCCTGCATTGAAACGTAAGTAAACTTTTTTTTGCTTATCTTACTAGAAACGTGGTTCATCTCTGCAAAAGGGGGGGAGAGGGGGAAGGTCAGCAGAACACAATGAAAAGGTATCACTAACTAATCCTTAAGATTCAATAAGTTGCCAAACATGGAAGTGTTTCTGCTTTTTGTCTTTCTCCCACACACGTGGGGTGGGTGGTTTAAATTTTAATCTACAGATTTAATCCTCACTCAGTCTCCCACAGTCCTGCTTTCTGCTCTGGAGTCCCAGTTGTGAGGCTGGGTTGGGATGACTCACAGAAGAAACGAAGGTGTGTTGCTGAGGCCTGGCTGTGGGTCCACAGTGGCCATTTTGAAAGCACTCTGTACATGCTCAGAATCCTTCTGTGCTCTGCCATCCTTTCACATGTTCTGGGATTGGCAGGGCATTGGAGTGGACCAGTTGGTCTGGCCAGGCATACACTGAGGGCTGGGAAGGAGAGACCGCTTGTCCTTGGAGAAGGTCACGGGGTGGGGTGGGGTGGGGGGCATCCCTTGCCCAGAGCATGTCCAGAGCTACTGAGCCAGCTGGCATCAGCCGAGCAATGTTTAGAGTCCTGAGCAGCTGCAAGGGCTCGAGTGCGATTCACAGAATCACTCTGGGGCTCTGATTCTCCTCCCCACTTGTGGCAGCTCCAGAATGCGGGGGGGGGGGCAGTGGAAACACTCGGCTGAGCCAAAGCATCTGAGCTAAGCCAGGTGGGCACAGAACCAAGCTGTGGTGTTTCAGCCCCACCTGTCGGGAGGGGGGTCCTTGTCGCCCCTTGACAGCAGACTGCGCTCTGCCTGCGCACCTTGGGTTTCCCTCGTTCCCGCCGCCCAGCTTCCCAGGTGCCTGGCCCAGGAGACTCTCACCTGGGGCTCACTCACCTGAAGATCAGGAAGCTGGAGACGCCAAACATGAGGAAGGTGAGTCCCGCGCCCAGCGCCACAATGGCCAGGGTGTTGAGGGGACCTGCAAGGACAGGGGCAGAGTGGCACCAGGGGGGAAGATCCTGGCATACCTGGCCAGAATCGCCTCAGGAGGGAGATCCGCTTTGGCCAGCTGGACTCGCTGAAACATAGGGGGGAGGGGCAATGCTGCCTATCTGGGGGGTGGCAAAAGGGGCAGCAAAGGAAGGTGAGAGGTGGCCGCCCCCACCCTCAGGCTTGGGGTGCAATGAGGTGGGAGGGCCAACCCTCGGGGGACCAGATGCACCCACTTTTGTCACAGGAGGGGTCGTCCATGTCAAAGCAGGGGGGGTTGTCCAGCGGCGGTGCCCCCTTCACCCAGGGGATGGCTCCCAGCCAGTTCATCTGCTTCTCTGCTCCCACATAGTGCCCCACTACCTGTGGGGAGAGGGGGAAGAGTTTGGCTCACGAGGGCAGAGGGTCCCTGCCTCGCTCCAACACACCCATGTGGGGCCCCAGCCCCCTCTCGCCCTGGGGCAGCCCAAGGGCAGGCATTCCAAACTGAGGACCCGATCCAGCCCTTCTCCTCCCTGGCGCCTGTTTGGTTCGCCTTCCATCCCCGACCCACTCCGGGGTCCCCCTCTCCACACTGCTTGTTTGCTCCCGCTCACACCTGGAATTTGCCACTCTCCACGTCTGCCATGGCCCACAGGTTGAAGTCTGTGTCGCGGTCGTTGTTGTCATCCATGCTGACTGTCCCAGTGACTCCTGTGGGCAGGAGGAGGGCAGGAAAGAGAGAAGGCTATATGTGGGGGGCAGTCAAACACACCTATGCCCGAGTGCTAACTAGTGCAGAAAAGGGTTAAGACCACAGAGCTGAGTTCCTAGACTCAGGTGGGTCACGCCCCCTTTTCACTGGAGAGAGAGAGGAAGTGAAGCCTTCTCTTCCTGTCCCTCACATTCTCTTCTCGCCATGTGCTCCAAGCTTAGAGCATGTATTTGAAGCCATCTGTATTTTTTACCCAAGACTTTTCTACCTGTGTTCTTCTTGTTGCTGCCCAGAATAATCACGAATCAGACCTTGGAATTTGTGGGTAAAGTGTGTAAAGCCCCATGTTTTGAATCCAGGTATCCAGCTGGTTTTTTAAAATTTCCCCTTCACACATGGGTCACGGTGATCTATTTTCTTACCACAATAAGAGTGTAAGGAGATCCCCCTGAATCAGGCACAGGAAGCCCATCCCGTCCAGCCCCCTGTTCTCACAATGGCCAGCCTGATGCCCCAGGGGACTCTCCTTTCTGGGAGGTTTCCAAGCAGAGGCTGGAGGGCCGTCTGACAAGGAGGCTTCCTTTGTGATCCCTGCATTGCATGGGGTTGGACTAAATGACCCTTGGGGTCCCCTTCAGCTCTACCGTTCTACGCTTCCATTCCTGTGGTTTCCAGGAACTGCCTCTGATCATGGAGGCAGAGCAGAGTCGCCTCACTTGACCCCCATTGCTGCTCATGACACATGGAGGGCGAGGAGGAGGAGGAGGAGGAGGAGGAGGAAGAGATGGCCTCCTGCCTTGTCATCTGTGGGATGCAGTCCACTGGGAGCAGTCAAGTACAACATTCCTTGCAATGCTAGAGGAGACATGTAAGGGAATGTTTGGTCCAGCCAGTTGAAACTTCCTCTTCCTCCTGGCTGGAGCATCCTTCCTTGCATGTGATAAAAGGTGGGCGTGACCTCACCTGTCCAGGTAACAAAAGGACGAGTCACACAGCACACCTCCCTGTTTCCTCTTTTTGTCCTGTGAACTGCTAGACTGCTACCTGCAGTCACTAGGTAAATCTCCCTTATGGGGTAAACCTGTTTGTATGTAACTTTAAGCCTTACACCTGCCTTCAGGGATCACACTGTCCTCTGCCTGATCGTGAGTAAACTTTCTTTTTGTTGCTTATGAATAAGACTGTGGTGTCTTTATTCTTTCAGGAGGGATTCAAGGGGTCTTACCAGGAAAATATTAGGACACATTTCAATCTGGACAAGCCAGACTGAATTCCATATTGTCTTAAGGAACTCACATGAGTTTGCAACTAGCTTTTTGCTGTGTAAAGGGGAATGCACTCTGCTAAGTGAAGGAACTTGCTAGCACAAGTTAGGAAGGATATTAATAAACAATAGATCCTCTCCTGCCACCCTGAACCTTCCCACATCCTCATGCTCTGGGGATCCATTCTGAGCATGAGAGCCCCCCCCCCCTGCCTGCCTTGTCCTGGCTCAGGCCACCTGCCAGCTGCCTCCCACAGCCCCCCCCCCTGCCCCACCGGCCTCCAGCGCCCAGTTACCCTGGAACTTGCGCCCTTTCATCTTCTCCAGGATGCGGCTGGTGTTGCGCTTGGTGCCGCCCTCTTGCAGCGTCTCGTTCAGGGCCATGGCGTAGAGGAGGAGCCCGTCGTGGAAGCATCCAGCCACAAGGTTCTTCTGCCATGGGGGGACAGAGAGAAAGGAAACAGGGTGTGGGTGGGATTGAAGGCAGGATCTGCAGGCCCACAAGCAGAGGCAGATACCAGGCCCAGCCAGGAGGCAGATGGACACTCTCATCACGGCCACCACCAGCCTTTGTGGGATGTGCTACATACGTAGCAGTCAAGTACAACATTCCTTGTTTTCCTAGAGTGGACATGCAAGGGGATGTTTGGTCCAGCCAGTCGGGACTTCCTGTTTCCTCCTGGGCTGGGACATACTTCCTTTTGCATATGACTAGAGGTCGGTGTGACCTTACCTGTGCAGGTAACAAAAGCAAAAGCTCCCTCTTTTCCGTCTTCCTTTTGTCGTGTGAACTGCAGTGGCTGCCAGTCTGCAGTCACTGGGATTAACCCCCATATGGGGCAGATCCACATGTATATACTTTGTAACTAAGTCTGCCTTCAGGGATTCAACCGTGAACTGAATGTGAGTAAACTTCTTATATATACTTTACACAAGATTGCGGCATGTTTATTCTTTTAAGAGGGATCTAAGGGAACTCACCAGGAACCTAATAGGGAGAGGCTTACACAAGCCTGCAACCAGCTACCCCCTGTGATTTTAAAAGGGGAATGTGAAACTCTGCTAAGTAAAGGAACTTGCTAGCCCAAGTTAGGAAGGATATTAATAAACAATATATCCTCTCCCACCTCCCTGAACATTCCCACAGCCTTGTCAGATATTCCATTTTGGCAACCATAACCCTGCTTTAAGGAGCCATTTGACACCTAGATTATATATCTGAGTTTCTAACACTGCCTCTTTGTGTAGCTGATGGCATCCCACTTTTCTTCCTCTGACTCCTCTTAGCCTCCCTATTTATTTCTCCCCTTGCCTTCCTCCTCCCAGAACCCCGTGGCTGCAACAATGGGCAGGGGGGTGCCCCATGCTCTCCTCACAGCCACCCTGCCAGGTGGGTCAGTCCAAGAGAGGGTCACGGGTCAAGCAGCAAGCTCCCTGGCAGAGCGGGGGACCTCCTTGGATTCTGACTTGGTTCTCAGGAATTCCCTGGGGAGGCAGGCGGGGGAGGGAGGAGAGGAAGCCTGGAAATAGGAACAGCGGGGTGGGGGGCGGGGGGGCAGCTTCCTGTCACCAAAGATGGGTGCAGATGGGCCTGGCTTGGCCGAGCTCTGAGGTCTCCCCGCCAGGCACACACCTTGGGGAGGAGAGCTTCCCTTCCTCCCCAAACACCTTCCGGGGACGGGGAGGGAAGGACTCAGCTCCTCACCCCAAGAAGGGTGGGCTTTGTGTCCCTGCATCTGGCACAGAGGTCCCTCTCCATCTTCCAGGGCAGGCGGGAGAAAGAGGCTCTCCAGACTCTCGTCCTCTCTGCAGCTGATCTTGATCAAGCTTGCAACATCCTGTCCCAGATCAGGACTCTCGTCATCGCCTCCCCCACCACAAGAACAGGAGAGGAGGTGCTGGATCCGACCAGCAGCCCATCGAGCTCAGCATCCTGTTTTCGCAGGGACTGACCAGATGCAGCAGGATTGCAGGATTGGAGGCCGAGAGCTTCCAGCCACGGGGCGTTTGGAAACATTGCAGCCTCTGATTCTGGAGACAGGGCAGAGCCATCAGGACCAGCAGCCCAACACTTGGCACCCATTGCCACTCATGGGAAAAGAGAGGAGGAGGAGGAGCACCCCCCCCCGCAAGCCCATTCACAACCAGCTGCTCCCCTTTTCTCTTTCCAGTCACATGATGGGAAGGCTCCCAGAGCCACCAGCCAATCACCTATCCCGCACAAGCTGTGAGATGCATATAAATGCAACAACAACAACAACGTTCATCCTGGTACATGAGTGGACAGGGAGAGGGAAGGGCTGCCCACCCCAGGACCCCTTTGCAAGGCATGGAAAGTGTGGCCAAAGGGGGCAGACCTTGGTTCAATTCACCCCCAGTCCCAGGGACTCAGGGACCCCCAGCCAGCCGGTGACTCTCCTCCTGCGCACAGGAAGAAACCACACCAAGATGCTGGGAGGAGCATCTCTGAGGGAGAGCTGAGTTCTGGGCTTCCCAGGAGGGCGGGCAGGCAGAAAGCCCCCACCTCCCCACACTGGGCTGAGTTACATAAACACCTCTCATCTTGTCCTGCTTCCTTCTTTCTAAACCCCAAAGCCCAAAACACTTTTAGTTTCTCCTCATTGGGAAGTGACTCACATCTCCGTCCCCCAATTATTTTGGTTGGTTTGGAATTTCCATTGGAAATAAATTCCTTAAGCCATACTGACTCTGGGGAAAACCCTCATGAAGCACTGATAACATAGCAATATTAATAACATGATTTTTTTTTTTTAATTAAGGATATCAATTCCTGCATTGCAGGGGCTGGACTAGATGACCCCCGACACCCCTTCCAACTATACAATTCTATTAAACTATGAATGCAGGCGTCCCCAGAAACTCACAGGTCACGCTGGCCGGCAAGAACACAGGAAGACATTTGTCCCCTTTTGCGACACGGAGGGCTCCTTGAGAGCAGGTTCTGCCGCTGACCACAAGGGCAGACTCTGCTCACAGGAAGCCTGGTCACTGCAGCCGCCCACCTCCACCCCAGAGGCTTCCTTTCTCTGAGGTTTCCAAGATGCCTGTCGAGTTGGGGAAGGGGCTCTGAGCCCCGAGTGCTTGAGCTCCCCAGACTCTGCTGGATGAGCACTTTGCAGCACACAGGATTCAGTCGGTGGGTCAGAAGCTATGGGGAGGGGGGCTTGCGAGGGCATCCCTGGCGGAGCACAGCAAGGCTGTTGCCAGACCTACACAGAGCTAGTCTGAGAAGAAGAAGAAGAGTTTGGATTTGATATCCCGCCTTTCACCCCCTTTAAGGAGTCTCAAAGCGGCTGACATTCTCCTTTCCCTTCCTCCCCCACAACAAACACTCAGTGGGGTGAGTGGGGCTGAGAGACTTCAGAGAAGTGTGACTGGCCCAAGGTCACCCAGCAGCTGCATGTGGGGGAGCGGAGACGCGAACCCGGTTCCCCAGATTACGAGACTGCCGCTCTTAACCACTACACTACACTGAGGCCTGGGACAGGAGCCGGGTTAAAATAAAATGACAGAGCAACTGGTCCAGGTACATATGATGGCTTGGGGGCACAGCCGACGTAGCAGTAGGGAGGACTGTGTTCCCCCCTGCCACCCTCTACATGGGCCTGGCTGTTACTGCCATGTGGGACACCAGCTAAGGCCACAGATGGCATCTGGGCTGGGACACATTCTCCTATTTGTGGCATTTCCAGTCAAAATCACAAATACATGATTGCCAGACAGGCACATGAGGGTCTGGCACGCATAGAGTTCCTGAATCAATATAGAAGGGGCTGTTTGAGGTTACTTCCTTAATGTTTTTGCAGAAATTTCTAACCGAGGAGATAATCTTATCTACTTCCTCCCTGCCTGAGCTCTCTCTCGTGCTCTCTCTCTCTCTCTCTCTCTCTCTCCTTTCAAGCCAGCAATGTGAGCAGATGTACACGCCTGGGCCCCAATCAGAACCCAGACTCCATTTTGGAAACTAAGTTTGTATTTTGTAACATAGCAGTATTTTCACCTGCATACGACTTTGATGTATTTGCTGCCTGCATTGAAATGTAAGTAAACCTTATAAGTTTATCTTACTAAAATGTGTGGTTCATTCTTAGCAACAAGGACAAAAAAAGGGAAGGTCAGTAGACCACAAATAAACAAGGATAATTGCCTAATTCATAGCTTCCGGTAAGCTGCAACAGCACATAAGTGTTTATACTCTGCTAAAAGGGCTTCACAGCCTGTTTGCTTTCCTATTTCTCCTACACATGTGGGTCAGGAGGTTTAAGTTTTAATTTACAGAGAGAAAGAGAGAGATTGCTCAGAACCACTGATTTCCAGAGTCTTTTTAGCCTTTCAGCTAAGAACGAGTGCAAAAATCACTTAGCAATAATACTAATGGAACAATGGAATTATCACTTTAGGATTGATACTGTATAAATCAAGCTTGAATGTGCAAAGGGGGATCCCTTGGTGCAGGCTGGGTCTCAGGCCTGGATCAATTGAAGATCCCCAGGAGAACACGTCCTTTTAAATGACATCATTTGGCTTTCCATTCACTTTTCTGTCTGTTTGCATTTTATTTTGCTGTCAAATTGCTTTGAGACATTTCTTTTTTTTGCATAAGGCGACTAACCCATTCTAAAAATACAGTAATAATGCTTGGGGGCGTTACACTACACGGCCCCATCTGCTCCCTTTGCCCCCTCGACTGGCTCCCCTCTGTCTCTGAAGGCCCATTACCAGCATCTTGGCTGGGGAACATTGAGCTCACCCTCCCTGGAGGGAGCAGATGCCTCTCAGCGCCTGGGGGGTCCCTCCCAGAAATCCCTTTCACGGCTGCCCTGTGACCCACTCAATGCTAAGTGGCGCCTGCCTGGTCCTTCTGCCACAGACGCTGGAGCCACCTGCCTCTGCTGCCTCTTCTGCTTGCCCAGGGTAAAGAAGAGCAGCCACAAACCCACAGCACCCTCTTTCTCCTCATCTTTGGCTCCCCGTTTGGAACATCTCCCCTCAGCCTGGGAAAGGCCCTCACCTCAAAGCCCAGACCACGGGGAGTGCCTGCCTGCCCCCTGCTCTGAAGCCAGTCCCTCGGTGCCCCCCTCCAGCAGCCCCCAACCCCAGCCCCCTGGCCAGGGAAAAAGCCTCTGGCCCCACAGTGTGGGCTTGTCTCTCCTCCAGAGGGGGGGCTGGGGGGACGCAACAGGGACAGGGACTTACCAGCGAGTCATTGAGCTCCACGTTGGACTCCCTCCGGGCACGAAGGATCAGCTGGCTCTGGAAACTCTGGTATTCTGGGTTCTGGGGCTCATGGTAGGTGATCACCAGCACCGTCTGCAAGAGAGGCAAGGGGGTGTGAATGGCGGAGTTGGAAGGGACCCCAGGGGTCATCTAGTCCAACCCCCTGTGATGCAGGAATTGCAGCTAAAGCATCCATGATGGATGGCCACCCAACCTCTGGCACCCGGTCACCCTATACAGAGGTGCCCATGAGGAATCAGCACGGGACATGGCCCTGCCAGCTCCGGCTCCAGCTCCAGGCCAGGCCAGGCCTTCCTCCCCCCCTCAGCTCCTTAGGAAAACTGCGCCCCCAGCTGCCTTCTCACCCTCAGTGAAGGTGCCCAACTGAACCTGACCAGCCCAAAGTACCTGCAGTCTGGAGGGCCAGGCTGGACCAGTCTTCTTGACTCACCCCAAAAGCTCTGCCCAAAATTGCAGATGCTGAAGAAATGAACCTAGGCCTGCCAATTCTCGTTATAGACCAGGATGAAGCAAGCGGCACACAAAACACTACCAAACCATTCCACTTTCTAAATCTTATATTTATAGTCCAAAAATTGAGAGAACAAGGTACAAAATCTACTACAAAAGCCACAAACAGAAAACTCATTCAAATTGTGTCCAAAAGGAAGATTCAGTCTTTAAAGTTCCTTTAGCCAGGCTCCTGTAGATATCAACAAAGGTAAGTTTGATCAAACGAAGTGTCGGGGATGTGACGCTCAAGGGCTAGATATCAACGATCCGATGCCGCTGTCAACGAAGATGTAACATCACTGACATTTCATTTGATCAAACTTATCATCGTTGATATTATTAATATAAGATTTAGAATGTAGAATGGTAGTGTTTTGTGTGCTGCTTATGTGCTTCATACTGGTCCAAAATTGCAGATAGGCAGCAGAAGACAGCTGGCCTTGCTTAGAGCACCAGGAAGAGAGCCCTCTGTGCCTTCTCAGAGGTGCTCTTGTCTTTAAGATTAAGTCATATCATCTGATGCGCCCATTGGGCTCCCTCCTGAGCAGCCTCTGAAGCCCCAGGACCAGCCTTCATCATGCCCTACATCTTCTTGTAGGGGGTTGGACTAGATGGTCCTCAGGGTGTCCCTTCCAACTCTATGATTCTTTGGTCGTCCCGTCCCCGTCCCCCCCGCTGCTGGACTTACTCGGAAGGCCTCCTGGAGGCCTCCTGGGTCCTGACCCTCCTTGCTCTGCCAGGGCTTGCCCGCTTCCCGGTTGCCCTCGGCTCGCAGGCTCTCTCCAAAGACGTCCACGTAGAAGAAGACGTAGTCTCCCAGGGTCATGCTCTCGTAATGCGCCAGGCGCAGGATCTGGTGCAGCATCTCCAGCGGCCCACAGATGTAGATGACTGAGGGAGGAAGAGCACAGAGGGAGGGGGCTCAGGCAGAGGCAGGGGGAGCCCTGTCCCCAGGAGACGCCCCCAAAACACAAGGCAGGCACAGGCAGGATGGACGCCTGGAAGACTGCTGGGGAGACGGGGGCATCAGCCAGGCCCCCACCTGGCTCCAGCCACCGGCCGGCAGCCGGACAATCACCAGTCTCCCTTGGAACAGCATCTATTAGCGACACGAGCCTCCGATATGTTTAGAGACCCGTGCATGCTCTGTCAGCAGAGTGAATAAATCTTCTCACAGCAGAAGTGGCAGACAGAGAAATGTGTAAGCATATTTACAGCATTTATTCAGCATAATTCAGGAACAAAGGAATAAACATGTCTGCTTCCCTTCGTCTCCAGCAAAACAGCTAAAAGCAAAAGCAATATACAAACGGAAGTTCCCAGCAGATCTATGCTGGAAGTAAACAGGCATGTGACACACAGCAGTCATGCCTGTACCCTTTTAAGGTGGAACGGAACTAGATCCCTGCAGAGACAAGCCCTCTCTTGCCAAAGAGGGACACAGGCGTCTCAAAGACACACGCAAAAGGAACAAAGGCACACCTCACCAGGTGAAAGTGATCTGCCAGCCTTGAAAAGGAGGAAAGGATTAAAGCAGGGGTAGGCAAGCTGCGGCCCACGGGGGTCATTTAACCTGCCCATGAGCCCCCCCCCGAACCGAGCCTCCCGCTCGGAGAGTCCCCACGCACTGTGCTAAACCAGCGCAGCATGGTGCAAGGACTCACTTCAGGGATGGCAGAAATCGCGTCTATGTGGACGCAGACACCGGAAATCGCAGGCACACACACAATCCAGCCCATGGAGGGATGTCAGCTGGAGTGAACCAGCCCAGGCGAGGTAAACCTTGCTGACCCCTGGACTAAAGCCACCTGCATTTCTGTACAGTGGTGCCTTGGTACTCAAACGCCTTGGTTCCCAAATGCCGAAAACCTAGAAGTGTTGCTGTTTTCGAACATTTTTTGGAAGCTGAACGTCCAATGTGGCTGTCAGCTATTGTTTCCAGGGCACCTGCACCAATCAGAATCTGTGCCTTGGTTTCCGAACATTTTGGAAGTCAAACGGACTTCCAGAATGGATTAAGTTTGACGCTTTTGTTTTTGCTATTTATTTTGCGTTTTTGTTTTTAAGGCTTTTCCGGTTAATTTGTTTCTGTGACTGTGTGGAACCCAGTTCAGCTACTGATTGATGGATTGTGTGACTGCAGAAATGGATAAAAGCCCCCCATCCAAACAATGACTATCATCAGTACAGGTAAGAATTTTTTTAATTTTTATCATGTACAATACTGTCTTATTTATTTTATATTACAGCACATTGATTATTGCTTTCATTTTATGGATCAATGGTCTCGTTAGATAGTAAAATTCATGTTAAATTGCTGTTTTAGGGGTTGTTTTTAAAAGTCTGGAATGGATTAATCTGTTTTGCATGACTTTTTATGGGAAAGCACACCTTGGTTTTGGAACGCTTTGGTTTTGGAACGGACTTCCGGAACGGATTAAGTTTGAGAAGCAAGGGATCCCTGTACTCAGCTACAAACGACCCGTTTTCCCTCTTGCTATAACCTAGGAATGATTTTTCTGCTGCAGCAGATCCGGTCTGTCCAGGCCACGCTCCTCCTCCTCCTCCTCGGAGTCACTGGCAGGGCACAGACTCTCCCAGCATCTGGTCCTTAAAGGTCGGCTGTCTTTGTACAGGGAGGCGCCAGGAGTCCTTCCATTTCATTGTTCCTCAAGAGCAAGGGCGTCTGAAGGGCTTCCTGACCGGTTCTCTGCTGCTCCTGGAGGGCTGTGGGGCTGAGCGTTTGCTTCCGTCAGGCTATCCTGCTCTTATTTATTGCTCCCACAGAATCCCCCGCTTGGGGGTACCCAGAGAGGACAGCCTGACCCCAGCTCCCTCCGCGCCACCTGCCCAGAAGCATAGACCACAAGGCAGCCTCCGGCTAAGACCCTCGGACAGGGAGACCCTCTCCATGCCCGCTGCCTTGCCCGGAGTCAGCTCCTCCTCCTCAGGCGGCTTGGCTCATAAGGACAGAAGAGGGGGCTGCTGGATCAGGCCAATGGACCGTCTAGGCCAGCATCCCGTTCTGACCAGGTGCCTGCAGGAAGCCGACAAGAAGCCCCCCCCCCCGGGGGCACAAGAGCGGCCCTCTCCCCCTGCGCTTTCCAAGAAGAGCCTGCTGGGGGGCCCCTGCTCAAGCATCCTCTTCCCCACAGGGGTGCCCCTTATGGGGAACCTGAAAATGGGGTCTGAGCACAAGAGAACTCTCTCTCCCACTCCTTGGGAATCCCAGTATGCAGAGTTTTCTCCCTCCAAAAGGGGAAGCAAAGCATGGATAGAAGCCACCGATAGCCTGTCCCCCAATTGTCTAAAGGTAAAGGAACCCCTGACCATTAGGTCCAGTCGTGGCCGACTCTGGGGTTGCGGCGCTCATCTCGCTTTATTGGCCGAGGGAGCCGGCGTCCAGCTTCCAGGTCATGTGGCCAGCATGACTAAGCCACTTCTGGCGAACCAGAGCAGCGCATGAAAACACAGTTTACCTTCCCGCCAGAGTGGTACCTATTGATCTACTTGCACTTTGATGTGCTTTCGAACTGCTAGGTTGGCAGGAGCAGGGACTGAGCAACAGGAGCTCACCCCGTTGTGGGGATTCGAACCGCCGACCTTCTGATCAGCAAGCCCTAGGCTCTGTGGTTTAACCTATAGTGCCACCCATATCCCAAACTGTCCAATCCCCCTTTAAAGCCATCATTAAGTTTTGCAGCAATTGAACCGTGCACCCTGTGAAGAAGTGCCAATTCCTTTTGTCTCTCCCGAATCTTCCAGCCTTCAGTTTCATTGGGTGAGTTAGAGAAAGAGAATCTTCACCACCATTCATAATTGTGCACGCCTCGGTCATGTTACCATTTATTGGCCCTTCTTTGTAAATGAAAAAACCCAAATCTTCTAACAGTCCCTCACAGAAGACTTGCTCCAAGCCCTTGATCATATTATTTCCTTCCTCACATTCTGTCCCATATCATGGCACTTCAGGCAGGGGGCCTGGGGGTCCCAGGGGGTCTCCCACCCAGGCACTGAGCTATCTGTCACGTTTGGCCTGGCAGCTTTTTGAAGAGCTGGGGGGGGAGCCTTTTTAAGGGCACATCACACTGGAAGGAAAGGAGCCCCATGAGCCTTGGGGCTTGGAGAGAGGGCCGCCACAAATCTCTGGCTGCCAGGCCTCTGTTTGTTTCAACCATTTGTATTCCACCTAATCACAGTCATCTCTAAGCAGCGTACAAGAGACCCAATGCAATAAGACTAAAAATGACTTAAATGTTTCACATCAGAATTCAATTAAAAAGCCAGCTGGAATAAATTTTTAAAAAGGCATTCAGTAGGCTCTGGAGGTTGCACATCATACCCTCCAACATTTCTCCAATAAAAATAGGGACGTCCTATTCCATAATAATAATAATGATATTTTTAGTATTTATATCCTGCTCCAGCCACTCTGGGCAGCTTCCAACATACCATATATAAAAATGTAACAAAACATTTAAAACATTAAGAATCTTCCCTATCTAGGACGGCCTCCAGAAGTCTTCAAAAGGTTGTCTAGTTACTTATCTCCTTGGCTCAGGGGTCACATAACTCCATCCCCTCCAACATTTCTCTGAAGAAAATAGGGACGTCCTAAGGAAAAGCGGGACATTCTGGGGTCAAATCAGAAACTGGGACGGCTTCTGTAAATCCGGTCCTGTCCTGGAAACATAGGGACACTTGGAGGGTCTGCCCCAGGGAGGTGGCCTGTCTGACCTCAACGGGGAGGGAGGTAGCTTCACACAGAGGAGCCAAGGCAGGGCATCTGAGTCCTGGGGGACCAGGGACAGGGACTCCACTGAGGACCTCAGGGACTGAGCAGGATGCGTGTGATCCAATCTGTTCGGCTGACACCACAAAGTGCCTCCGTCTTCCCAGGGGTCTAGCACAGTCCCCCGGCCCCACTGCTGTGCCCAGACCACGGTCCAGGTCGTGCCCATCCTCTCCCGACTCCGGGGTTATGGCGAAGGAGCAGCCTTGGCGCAGCCGAGGCAGAGAGAAGAAACAGCACAAAAACATGTTTGGGTTTGCGGTTGTGGCGAAGGAATTTGCAGGTTCCCGGATTCCAGCACCTTCTGCCTGGCTCCGTAATTGGAAACAGGGGGCCCCACCAGGCAGCTCCAGTTACAGGAAGGAGGGGGCGGCTCCTTGCGTGGCACATGATGGGGGGAGCCCTGGCCCACGGAAAGGGGGCTGCAGCTTCTCCAGAGAGGAGAGGAGGGGAGGAAGGCCCTCTCCCAGCCTCTCCAGGAAGCGCGGCCTTCTCCTTCCCCACCAAGGCCTGAAGCGCTCGCCCCAACCTGGCCCAGCTGGCAGGCCAGGGATGTTGAGCAACAGCTGGAGAGGCAGCAGATGCCGGGATATCAGGCAGCCCACACAGTCGCCCAGAGAGGCCCCCGAATGCCCCCTGCTCTCACCTTCCCTTTCGCACGAACCCCAGCTCTGGCCTTCGAGGAGCAGGCAGGCGGCAGACCAACCCCCAGGGCACACACAGCGCATTGGCACGACTACCGCACTGCCTGGAATGCACGCCATGCCTCGCTGATGCAGCACACCAACGCTGTTGCACCAGTAAAAAGTCACGGGCCCCAGGGCACCGTTCAGACTCCAGACCCTCCCTCGCCTTTGTCTCAAGTGGATCTGGTTAGGGTGGGAGAGCAACAGGAACCCTTGACGGAGGGCAGGGAATCATTATCACTTCCAAAGGCAAAAACAGATGGGAGGGAAATGAGATCAGGAAATTAGGTTGCACCAGAACCGGCAGCCTGGGATGAGCCCTGGCAGAGTCCAGGCATGCCTTCCAGATTTCCGGGCAGGGAGAGGAATTCGAGTTCAGCTAAAGGACTGGCTGGCATCAAAGTCCGCCTGACTCCCATCACAGAAAAACCGAGAGCTTGATGACGGGCTGTCCACCATACAGAAGGACAAGCTTCGCTTTGGAAATGGCAGCGTGGCTGCAGCAAAGACAAGTCCTTCTTTGCCAACCCTTTGGAGTTCTTCAAGTGTCAGCAAGCAAGTGGGCAGAGGTGAACTGATAAGACCCTGCAGACCTGGACTTTCCCAAAAGCTTTTGACAAAGCCCCTCCCACAAGGGTCCCGAGTGACCTTCGCAGTCATGGGATAAGAGGGAGGGTGAAAAATAGAAACAGAGGGTAGGAACAGGTGGCCTGTTTTCACGAGAAGCAGTGCTATTTTTCTAGAAAAAAAGGTGCCAGAACTCATCATGAACCTTGTTCTCTTAGAATGGCAACAGTGCCCCCCTGAGAGGGTCCAGAACTGAGTTCCAGTGAGTTCCAGCTGAAAAAAGCCCTGATGATAATACAGTGGTACCTCGGGTTAAGAACTTAATTCATTCTGGAGGTCCGTTCTTAACCTGAAACTGTTCTTAACCTGAGGTACCACTTTAGCTAATGGGGCCTTCTGCTGCCACTGCACCATTTCTGTTCTCATCCTGAAGCAAAGTTCTTAACCCGAGATACTATTTCTGGGTTAGCGGAGTCTGTGACCTGAAGTATCTGTAACCTGAAGCGTCTATATCCCAAGGTACCACTGTATATTAAGCAGTGTGGTCTGGGCATAAGGAATACTAGAGGGATGGCTTTACAAGACAATTTAAGCAAATTTATGATGGAGGAGGAAGAGGAAGAGGAAGAAGAGGAGGAGTAGGCCTGGCAACAACTGAGGTCTTCTGTGGCTGCAACTTCTAGGAACCAAAAACAACCCAAGAGTCTTGTGTGACCTTAAAGGCTAGCCAATTTATTATGGCATGATAAGCTTTTGTGGCCTCGAGTCCACTTCATCCGATGCAGAAACCCTCACCCACCCATTGGGAGGGAGGGATGAAATGAAGTGTGCAAAGTCCAGGCAAGGACAATTCAGTTAGAACTAGGCGGCCTGCAAAATAATGAAGGGCCTTCAGCAGCATGACAGGTGATGGACTTGGTGTTGCTGAGTTAACTGGCAGCTGCATTGCGACAGGAGGCCATTGCCTTTGTTCAGACCCAGATATATAATATTGTACTTATTGGTGATTGACGTCAGGCATTTCTTAGACAACAAGACACATCTGACAAAGAGAAAAAGGCAGAGAACCAAGAGGAGCAGCCTATGCAAGAGAAGGCAGAGAACCACTTGCCCTCCCCTCCAGCAACCAGCTGAAAGCCCTTCAATGCCTCACCAAGGATCTCCAGCCTTTGACCGCGAATCTTCTCTCCCACGGCAGGCCCTGCAGACAGATAACCCCCTAAGCTAAAACAGTTTCTCAGCAGCAGCAGCAACAGGCACAGGGGCAGGCCCTCCATCAAGCACAGTGCCAGCTCTGCCCGCCATGCCAGATCCGGCAATGCTCTCACAGACTCCAGAACACCAGGGGCTCCTTCGCTTGCTCACCTTCCAGCCTGACGTAAAATGCCCTTCTGCAATTCTGCACCAGACAGAGAGGCCCGTCTCTGTGCCAAAGGAACACTGGTCAGGGAATGAATTGCCTGAGCACCATAGTCCATGCACTGACAACCTAAAGGCTGGATTTCTGACATGCACTCTATGCGGGGCTGCCCTGGGGCCTGGGGCCTAATAACATTGCTGTTGTTGTTAAATTTGTATACTGCCCTGCCCTTCATCTGAAGTTCACAAGATAAAAATACAGAATAAAGCCACAAAATACAGAATACAGAATAAAGACAACAACAAAACAATAACCCCCTCTCCACAAACACATTTAAAAGAGCCTAAGGCTGTTAATCAACCCAAGGTCTGGTTGAAGAGGGATGCTTTCGCCTGACGCCTATACCTGTACAGTGGTACCTCAGGTTAAGTACTTAATTCGTTCCGGAGGTCCGTACTTAACCTGAAACTGTTCTTAACACTTTAGCTAATGGGGCCTCCTGCTGCTCTACTGCTGCTGCTGCGCCTCTGCTGCACGATTTCTGTTCTCATCCTGAAGCAAAGTTCTTAACCTGAAGCACTATTTCTGGGTTAGCGGAGTCTGTAACCTGAAGCGTATGTGTCAGAGCTGCTACCAGGTCCCAGCTCACATAGGACCACGCCACACAGCGTCCACTTTGAAAGAGTCTTTATTGAGTTACAGGTTTCATTTCCGAACTGCAGCGTGCAGCTCTACACCTTCTGCCCTAGGTCGGCGAAGACCCATCTGAGTCCCCGCCTCTTGCACACCAGCTTAATACCCTAGCCTTGCTCCACCTCCTTCGCCTCTCCCTACGTCTCTGGGTCCTTCTGCCCCCCTGGGACTCCTCCCTTCTACTCTCCTCTGACGCTGACCCCCCTGATCCTTCCGCTTCCTTTCGGCGGGCTTTGGGACCTGGCTCACTCTCCGGGCTGCTTACTGCTCCAGCTTCCGCTGCATTTGAACTTGGCGCGCGCGCCCAACTCTCTACTTTCCTCTTGACCGTTGCCTCGCTCTCTGAGGAGGGCGTGACCACCCCTGACTCGTGCCCTCCCTCCTGCTGACGGCCTCCGGAACCCGATGCCTGGCTGCCTTCCTCCCTGCTGCTCTCAGTCTTGAGCGTGGGTCCCGACTTCCAGCTGCTGCTCTCTGAATCTCCTCTGTTCCCTTCCTCCTGGGGTGTCCCCCCGGATCCCCCCCTTGCTCTGCTCACTGGGGCTCCCTTTTGGGAGTCCTCTGACTCACTGCTTAGGCTTGGAGATCTCGGGTCGTCATCATCACTCATTCTCCCTTCGGCTTCCTCCCCTTCGCTCTCTGTTTCCACCCTTCTCTGCGTCTCTGCTTCTGAACCCCTGACATCCATCCCCCCCTCGAAGCCCCCCCTTCCCCCCTCCCCGCTGTCAGGTGTGGGTGCTGGGTGCTGCATCATCATGGGAGGGAATGCTGGATACAGGTCGCTCCCCGTGGGTGGCCGCCAACTGAAGACCTCCGAGTCTTCCCCCTCGCGGTCGTCGACGTTGACTTGTTGCTCTTCCATCTCTGTACCGCCGTGCTCGAACCCGAGGTCCTCCCCGAACACGTCCATGTCAGTCTCTGCGTCGGTCGCTCGACCTGGCATCTCCAGCCACTTCCTGCGCCATTGCTCCTCTGGTCGATCGTCCCACCAATACGAGTTGCCTGATGCCGAACCTGCCGGTGAACCTTCTGGGGAACGGGTGCTCCGTGCGGGTTCCCCTTCTGAGTCGAATCCATGGAACGTGCTGGAAGAAAGTGTGGGTGTGAACAACCAGTCGTCGAAGAAGCTCGCTGGCATGGGTTTGTGTGGGAAGAGGGCATGAAACTCGTCCTTGAGCAGGGGTTCCTCCAAAGCGTAGTCTGGTACCCAGCTATTGGCGCTGGCCCGGGTGCCCTCTCTGGCTAAGAGGTATTCGACTCCCTCCTCCCCCCATCTGGAGTCCAAAATCTCCGTGACCTCGTTGATGTGGTCCTGGTGCTTCACCCCCCGCGTCTCCGTCCGTTCCCGGAGCGGACTTGGCGCCGTCCCTGGCTCCTGGAACCTGTGAGGTGCCTTGTAGGGAGTGAGCACCGACCTGTGGAACACCGGATGCATTCTGGAACCCTCCGGCAGCGCCAGTCGGAAGGCTACCGGGTTGATCTGCGCTTCGACTTGGTACGGACCGATCTGCTTGTGCCCCAACTTCTTCTTGGCAAGTGACCTGGTCGGCACTGCGTGGGCTGCCAACCAGACCCAGTCTCCCACTTGGATCACTTCGCCAACCCGTCTGTGCTTGTCAGCTTGCACCTTGTAGGCGTGCTTAGCTAGCTCCAGCTGCCGTCTGAGTTGATCGTGGACCGCCTGCAGCTCTGACGCGAACGCGTCCGCCGTCTGTGGTTCTCCTTCCCCCACTCTCTCCAGTCCCGGGAAGGTTCTGGGATGCCTCCCATTGTTGGCAAAGAACGGCGTCACTCCTGTGGACACGTGCTTCGTGTTGTTGTAAGCGAACTCGGCTAGCGGCAGGTAATCCACCCACGTCGCAGGCTGTTGATTGGCATAGCATCTCAGGTACTGCTGCATGATGGCATTGACCCTCTCTGCTTGCCCGTTGGTCTGCGGGTGTCTTGCTGATGCCAGATTGACCTTGACATTTAGAAAACCCATCAGCTTCTGCCAGAACGACGAGATGAACTGGCGTCCGCGGTCGGACAGGATAGACCGTGGCAGGCCATGCACTTTGAACACGTGATCTATGAACAGTTTGGCGGTTTGTTCCGCCGTGGCCACCTTCGCACACGGAATGAAATGTGCCATCTTGGTGAACAAGTCCACCACCACTAGCACAGCTGTCTTGCCTCTCGAGCTGGGTAATTCCGTCACAAAGTCCAGGGCCACCCTCTCCCACGGTTCAAACGGCGTTTGCAGCGGTTCTAACAGTCCCGCCGGTGGTCTGTGTACCGGCTTGGCCCTCTGGCAGGTGTCGCACCTCGCGACGTAGTCCGCGACCTCCCCTCTCAGCCTGGGCCACCAGAAGTCTCTCGCGACTAATTCCATCGTTTTCTCTGTGCCAAAGTGACCGGCCGTGGGTGCGTCGTGCAACTGTTGCAGTACCTTGGCGCGAAGGTCGTCTCCTGGTACATAGACAGCCCCTTTGCGTAGGAGCAAGCCGTCCCGCACCTGGAACTCGTCCGTGGTAGCCGTGCCTCTGAGCAGTTCCGCCATCTTGTCTTGTGCGAATGAGTCGTCCCGCAATGCACGTCGCACCGCATCCAGGTCTACTGTAGCTGAGGCACACGCCCACGCCGTCGGTGCGAAGATGTGCATGGCCGCCGCTGGCGTCACCTCTTCTAGGTATTGCGGTTTTCGGGACAGTGCATCCGCCATGATGTTGGTGTCGCCTGGGACGTACTCTATTCGGAAATTGAAGTCAGCAAAGAACTCCGCCCAACGTATCTGCCTCTGGTTCAGGAACTGAGCCGTGCGCCAGTGCTCCAGATTCTTGTGGTCCGTGCAGACCTGCACCGTGTGCTTGGCGCCGATTAGGAAGTGCCTCCACGCCTTGAAAGCTGCATGAATGGCTAGCAACTCCCTGTCCCAGATGGTGTAGTTCTGCTCCGACTTGCTGAGCTTTCTGGAGTAGAACGCTCCCGGCCGCCACACCCCCTGCGGGTCTCGCTGCAGCAGAACAGCTCCCACGGCTCTGTCTGACGCGTCTGTCTCTACCCTCAACGGTTTACTGGGGTCGATATGCAGCAGTTGCTTCTCCGATGCGAAGAGATGCTTGAGCGCTTGAAATGACTGCTCCGCCTGCTCCGTCCAGATGAATTTCTTTTTTTTGGAGCTGAGCGTGTCCGTAATTGCTGCCGTCTGCATCGCGAACCCCTTGATAAACTTGCGATAGAAGTTGGCGAAGCCGACAAACCGCTGGACCTCCTTCCGGTTGCGCGGGCTCTTCCAATCCAATACCGCACGAACCTTGGTGCTGTCCATGGCTATCCCCTTGTCCGACAACTTGTATCCCAGGAAATCCACCTCCGTCGTGTCGAACTGGCACTTCTCCAGCTTGGCGTACAGTCTATGTTGTTGCAACCTGCTGAGCACCTCCCTCACGTCTCGGTCGTGAGCTTGCTGCGAGTCCGAGAAAATCAGGATGTCATCCAGGAAGCAGACGCATGTCTTGTAGAGGAGTCCCTCCAACACGTGATGCATAAAAGCTTGAAAACAGTGAGAACCATTTTGTAATCCAAAGGGCATAACCCTGTACTCGTAGGTGCCCAGCGGTGTGAACATGGCCGTCTTCCACTCATCGCCCTCCCGTATGCGGATGAGATTGTACGCCCCTCGTAGGTCCAACTTGGTGAACACGCGTCCCTTGCGCACCGTCGCGAGGAGGTCGTCAATCCTGGGCATGGGGTAATCAGACGGTTTGGTCATCTGGTTCAAAAGGCGGTAGTCCACAACGAGTCTTTTTTGGGGCGTGTCTTTCTTTTTCACGAAGAAAACGGGACTGCCCCCCACTGCCTTGGACTCTCTGATGAAGCCACGCTCCAGGTTATGCTTGATGAACTGTTTGAGTTCCTGCATTTCATCTTCAGACATGGAGTATAGCCGCCCCTTCGGCAGCGTCGCCCCCGGTAGGAGGTCAATCTTGCAGTCATATGGCCGGTGAGGGGGTAGCTTGTCCGCCTCCTTCTCGCAGAAGACCTCCAAAAAGTTCGCGTATTTGTGGGGGACCGCTTGCAACGTTCCCAACTGCAGTTGTGATTCCTCCTCCTCTCCCTCCCGTCGGGGCAGGATGCAGTGTTCTGCGCAATAAGAGGAGCCGAAGATCAGTTGTCTCTGGTACCAAGCCAGTGTCGGACTGTGCCTGTCCAGCCAACTCATGCCCAACACAATGGGCGTGTCCGACAGTTGGGTGACATTAAAACTGATGACTTCCCTGTGGTTGCCAAGGCGCATCACCATTGGTGGCGTCTGCTTCACCACCTGCCCCCCTAGCAACTCTCTGCCATCCACTGTGACGACTTGCAGGGGCAGAGTGGCAGGCAATAGCTGTATAGCGTGCTGCTCCACAAAGCTCTGCGCTATAAAGTCTGCGTTGCTTCCAGAATCCACAGAAAGCGGCACTTCGATAGTGACGCCGTTGGGTAGCTGGAGAGACGCTGTGAGCTGCACTACTGGTTTGGGTGGGAGGGGATCCGTGGGTTGCAATATCGCTGGGGACTGCTTCACAGATGCGTCTGGCTGGGCCCCAGTGCCTCCGTCTCCAGCCAGACATCGTCGTTTCCCTGCTGTGGTTCTCCTTGCTGCGTTGCTGCAGTCACCATTGCTGAGGCTGCAGTGTGCTTGTGGAGCCTCCGGGGACACTCCTTCGCCAAATGGCCTGGATCCTCGCAGATGTAACACTTCCTGTTCCCTCTAGGAGGCTTCGCTTTCACTGCTGCCGGTGCTAGGGCTCTGGCTGCTGACTGAGCCCTTGCACCTCCAACCTCCATCGGTTCCCCTCCCCCTCCTGGCGGAGGTGTGGATTGCGCACGCGCTGCTTCCCTCGGAACGAAAGAGAAACTTCTCGCTGCTTCGCGCCCTCCACGTCCTTCATCTCTGCACCATGGACGTTCTTCCAGCCTCACCCCCACAGTCAGCGCCCTTTGGACCACCTCCTGCGTGCTTCGGGGCCTCTCCCCCCTTGCAATTTCATCCTTAACCGCAGAACTTAGACCCTCCCAGAAGAGGTCTCTGACAGGGGGCGAATCCCGATCCCATTCTAAAGCACTGACCAGCGCAAAAAATCGGGCGTGATACTGCCGGACGCTCGCCCTCCCTTGTTTTAGTCCATGAATCTCCCGTCTGGCAAGATCCACATCAATAGTAGACAAAAAACACGCATCCATCGCTTTGATAAAGGCATCTGCATTCTGAAGCGCCGGATCTTTATCCCTCCACAAATTGCGCAGCCAGGCTTTGGCATCCCCATGCAAATGGGACAATATGAACCCCACCTTCTCTTCCTCATCTCTAAAGTCTTTTGCCAGCAGTTGCAGTGCGCACATTACGTCTGCTCTAAAATTAGGGTACTGTTGCAAAGTCCCATCGAAGTGAGCCACAAGCCCTCCTGCTCTCCGTGCCAATCCCACGCCCTCCGGTCTGGGTCCCGGTTGCCCTTGCTTAACAAGCATTTCAAACCTGGCGTGTAGGTCTCTGTAGGCGGCTGTAGTCTCCTCCTCCCGTTTCTTGGAAGCCAATACCTCTGAGGACAACTGGGTCACTGCCTCTTGCAGCGCGGAGATCCTCTGTTCTTCCGTCATCTTGCTAACCTTTGTGAGCTTGCTTACAGACACCCCTCTTCCTCCCCTAGCGGCTTCTGCTCCCGCTGCGAGGTTTCAGGTTTCTGAAGCTTTGAAGAGATGGGTCTTACTGTCAGAGCTGCTACCAGGTCCCAGCTCACATAGGACCACGCCACACAGCGTCCACTTTGAAAGAGTCTTTATTGAGTTACAGGTTTCATTTCCGAACTGCAGCGTGCAGCTCTACACCTTCTGCCCTAGGTCGGCGAAGACCCATCTGAGTCCCCGCCTCTTGCACACCAGCTTAATACCCTAGCCTTGCTCCACCTCCTTCGCCTCTCCCTACGTCTCTGGGTCCTTCTGCCCCCCTGGGACTCCTCCCTTCTACTCTCCTCTGACGCTGACCCCCCTGATCCTTCCGCTTCCTTTCGGCGGGCTTTGGGACCTGGCTCACTCTCCGGGCTGCTTACTGCTCCAGCTTCCGCTGCATTTGAACTTGGCGCGCGCGCCCAACTCTCTACTTTCCTCTTGACCGTTGCCTCGCTCTCTGAGGAGGGCGTGACCACCCCTGACTCGTGCCCTCCCTCCTGCTGACGGCCTCCGGAACCCGATGCCTGGCTGCCTTCCTCCCTGCTGCTCTCAGTCTTGAGCGTGGGTCCCGACTTCCAGCTGCTGCTCTCTGAATCTCCTCTGTTCCCTTCCTCCTGGGGTGTCCCCCCGGATCCCCCCCTTGCTCTGCTCACTGGGGCTCCCTTTTGGGAGTCCTCTGACTCACTGCTTAGGCTTGGAGATCTCGGGTCGTCATCATCACTCATTCTCCCTTCGGCTTCCTCCCCTTCGCTCTCTGTTTCCACCCTTCTCTGCGTCTCTGCTTCTGAACCCCTGACAGTATGTAACCTGAGGTACCACTGTATAATGAAGGCACCTGGTGAGCTTCTCTGGGGAGCCACTGCAGAAAAGGCCCCTTCTTGTGTTGCCACCCTCTGGACCTCTCGTGGAAGAGGCACACAAAAAAAGGGCCTCAGAGGATGACCTCACGGTCTGGATCAGTTTATATGGTGAGAGGCGGTCCTTGAGGTGTTGTGGTTCTGAGCCATTTAAGGCTTTATAGGTCAAAACCAGCGCTTTGAAGGGCGCCTGCAGTCAGACCAGGACCAGCATTATATGGCCAAACAGTTTTGTCCCAGTGAGCAACCGGGCTGCTGAATTCTGCACTTCAGCTGAAGTTTCCAAACCATCTCCGGAGGCAGCTCAATCTATAACACATCACAGTAATCTAACCTAGAGGTTACCAGAGCAGACAACAGGAGTGAGGCTGTCCCTGGCCAGGTAGGGAGGCAGCTGGGCTACTAACCAAAGCGGATGGAAGGCAACTGGACTGCTGATGGGAGAACAGGGTGACTGGGAATGGCCACTGAGACCACCTAACACTGGTCCTGAAAGACCTACATTGGCTCCCAGCACAATTCCGAGCACAATTCAAAGCTCTAAATGGCCTTGGTCCAGTAGACCTGAAGGAGCGTCTCCACCCCCATCGTTGTGCCCAAACACTGAGGTCCCACTCCAAGGGCCTTCTGGCAGTTCCCTCCCTGTAAGAAGGGAGGTTACAGGGAACCAGGCAGAAGGCCTTCTCGGTGGTGGTGCCTTCCCTGTGGAACGCCCTCCCAGCAGATGTCAAGGAAATCAGCAACTATCTGACTTTTAGAAAACATCTGAAGGCAGCCCTGTTTCGGGAAGTTGGTGTTTTATCGCTGTTTTTAATATTGGGAGCCGCCCAGAGTGGCTGGGGAAACCCAGCCAGATGGGCGGGGTATTAATAATAAATTATTATTATTATATTATAAACAGCAGCATTGGCTGCCCATACACTATCAGGGCAGGGGCAAAGTCCTTGTTTTACTTTACAAAGTCCTGAACCACTTAGCTCCAGGGCACCCCAGGCACTCCCTGACGCCTTCTACCCCAGCGCTGGCACTGAGGTAATCTGCAAGAGCATCGTTGGCTGTTCCCTGAGTTGGCAAAGCTCCTTTGACAAGAACAAGAAAGTCCGCCTTGGGGGTCATCAGCCCACTCCTGTGGGATGATCTGCCATAGAGATTTGGAAGGCACCTCTCATTCAAAGTTTGCTGGAAACTTTTCCGCTGGCCTTATTCAGGCAATTCAGAAAAAAACCTTCTGTACTTGTTAGCTGATGATCTATGATTTTTAGTTGTTATGTGTTTTTTCTTGTATATATATCATTGTTGTAAACCACTCTGAAATTTATGAAACTACAGTACTGTATACAAGTGTTTTTGATAAGTAAATAAAGCTATAAATGGACACAAAACTAACACCAGAAATTGTCACCAATGGAAGCGAAGGCTCAGAAAAAACTCAATATGGAGGCCAAATGGCCGAAATATTGGGAAATTCTGGAACAAGAGGGAGACAGAATAAAACTGCAGAGCTTTGAAAAATTAAAAAACAAAGTGCGAGACTGGCTCCATTATTACCAAATAATGGAGGCATATAATTTGGATAAAAAAATTAGCTTCCAGGTGGAAAAATCAAAATTGGAAACAGAATTGTTAGACCCCAAAATTAAGAATTTATCAAGAATGTATAACTTGCTGTTGAAATGGAACACTCAGGATGAAACGGTGAAATCTGTTATGATTAAATGGGCACAAGATGTTGGACACAACATTATGATGGCTGCCTGGGAACAGTTATGGACCACAGGTATGAAGTTTACGGCATGTAATGCCTTAAGAGAGAATTTAATGAAAATGATTTATAGGTGGTACATGACACCAGTCAAGCTTGCAAAAAATTACCATCTGCCCAATAATAAATGTTGGAAATGTAATGAGACTGAAGGTACATTCTTTCACCTTTGGTGGACATGCCCAAGGATTAAGGCTTTCTGGGAGATGATTTATAATGAAATGAAAAGGTTATTTAAATATACCTTTCTGAAGAAACCAGAGGCCTTTCTCCTGGGCATGGTCGGCCAATTGGTGCCAAAGAAGGATAGAACTTTCTTTATGTATGCTACAACAGCAGCAAGAATTCTCATCGCAAAGCATTGGAAGACACAAGATCTACCCACCCGGGAAGAAGGGCAGATGAAGTTGATGGACTACATGGAACTGGCGGAAATGACTGGCAGAATCCACGACCAGGGAGAAGAGTCGTGGAAGAAGATTGGAAGAAATTTAAAGATTATTTACAGAAACACTGTAAAATTAATGAATGTTAGAAGGATGCTGGAATGAAGTTATATGGCTTTAGCAGAAATGTTATAAAGAATTAAGTAAAAATAGACTGTTAATGGGCCAAAGGGGAAAAAATAAGGTTAGATTGTGATAAGATAAATTATAGGACAAAAATTGAGAAAGATGGAAAGGATTTGCTGAAATAGCTAACTGAACTAGAATACAAAAAAGGGAGGTGTGAGGAGGTCGTCGAAACAAGTAAATGAAAGACAAGATATGGATATGGAAATATTGGATGTGTTTTTAATTGTTTTTGTTTTGTTAAGAGAAGCAGTGTTTTTTTGTTTTTTTATGTATTGTATTGTATTGTTTTGCTTTGTTTAACTCTTTTTTTCTTTTTGTAATTTTTAAACTCTTAATAAATATTACTTTAAAAAAACAAAAAAAACAAAAACTAACACCAGAAATTGCAACAGCCAAAAAACAGTGGGGGAGCATTGTGGGGGATCCCAAGTCACTCTGTGACCAACCTTAAGGTGGCCACATTTGAAGGGGGATTGTGACACGATGCTGCTGAATAACATGAAATTCATTATGCGTGTAGAAAACTGGAATATAATAGAAGTATACTCATTATTTTCCATCATTAATTTCTCTCATTGCCTGTTAGCACTGTGTGAAGGACTTCCTTTCATCCATCCTGAATCTTCCAACATTCAGCTTCACTGAATGCCCACAAGTTACACTGGTACCTTGGTTCCCAAATGCCGAAAACCCAGAATTATGTTTGGAACCCAGACATTCAGTGCGGCTGTCGGCTATTGATTCCGGGGCACCTGCACCAATCAGAAGCTGCACCTTGGTTTTTGAACATTTTAGAATTCAAACAGACTTCCAGAATGGATTAAGTTTGGAGCTTTTGTTTTTGCTATTTATTTTGTGTTTTTGTTTTTGAGGCTGTTTTGGTTAATTTGTTTTTGTGACTGTGTGGAACCCAGTTCAGCTACTGATTGGATTATGAGACTGCAGAAATGGATAGAAGCCCCCTATCCATTCAGTGATTATCATCAGTGCAGGTAAGAAAAAAATAATAATTTTAATTTTTATCATCTACAATACTGTTTTATTTACTTTATAGTACAGTACAATGATTACTGCTTTCATTTTATGGATCAATGGTCTTGTTAGATAGTAAAATCCATGTTAAATTGCTGTTTTACGGGTTGTTTTTAAAAGCCTGGAACGGATTAATTCATTTTGCATTACTTTCTATGGGAAAACGCACCTTGGTTTTGGAATGCTTTGGTTTTGGAACAGACTTCTGGAACAGATTAAGTTTGAGAAGCAAGGGACCACTGTATAGTATGGTGAGAGGCAGCCTTGCTCCCTTGATACCTGCTATCATTTTATAAACTTCTACCCCAGGGTATAGGGTGGTATATAAATTCAATAATTAAATAAAAATAAAAATAACTTCTCTTTTCTCTAAGCTAGAAATTCCCAAACACTGCAACCTTTCTGCAAAGGAGGGTTGCTGCATTCTCTGGATTGTTCTGGTTGACCCAAATGACCCACCTGTATCTGGGTGCAAGAGGGGAGAAGCCTCAGCAGGAGCTGCAGAGACAGCCAACGGCTTGCAGAAGGACAAAAACAGTATTCTGAGCCTGCACAGAATGCTCAGAGACGGTTGGGGTTGGGGAGATGGAATGAAGTGCCCTGGGAAATGGCACGAGGGACTGGCTGGCACACTCCATTGCAGGTCCCACTTGTTTCATATATATATATATATATATATATATATATATGCTTTCGTAGATTTTCACGGGTATAGGAATGCAGGTTTTGGTGTCTTCGGGTGTCTTCCCGTGTAAGAGTCGGGGTGTCTGTGCGACGTTTCGACGAGGTCTCACTCGTCATCTTCAGGCTGGTGCTTTCGGCTTCTTGTTACTGGAACAGAGCAGAGTCTGGTGTTTGAGTTCCTATAAATACTGTTGAGGGGTGTGGTGTATAGCCTCCAACGTTCTGGGCAGAGAGGAAGTTCCTAGATTAGTGTGCCTTTTCTTCTTTTGTTCCTTAATTACTTGAGGGATATCTTGGGTGATTTCATGAGTGATATTCTGAATATCACTGGGTGGGTCATTAATTACTTGAGGGATATCTTGGGTGATTTCATGAGTGATATTCTGAATATCACTGGGTGGGTCATTAAGTGTAGATTAGTTGCTAAAGCTCTCGTGTCTTGACCTCTTGAGCTTGTGAAGAGTTTTTCTGAGAAGATGGCTGTGCTGCATTTAGTTGTGCTCTGGCTTGGCTTCGTGTATAGGGGCGAGCTATGGTTTTGTGCCTTGTGCCAGCCAGATCTGTGTAGGGATTGCAGGGGGGTGCAGCATCCGGAGGTGCCACTATAGTTTGGTTGCTGGATGGAGTCTGTAATATGTCTGTAGAGAGGGTCTGGGTTTGGGTCTGGTGTGGTTGATTGGTGACGGCGTTCTGTGTGCCTCTGGTTCTGGTGTCGGTTTTTGTGGGGAGGGCTAATTTCCAGATGTCTGGCAGGCGGGACGTGTCGTCACGCTTGTTCATGTTGTGAGGGTGTTTCTCTATCTCGATGGCTTCCATGCAGGTTTTGGTGTCTTCGGGTGTCTTCCCGTGTAAGAGTCGGGGTGTCTGTGCGACGTTTCGACGAGGTCTCACTCGTCATCTTCAGGCTGGTGCTTTCGGCTTCTTGTTACTGGAACAGAGCAGAGTCTGGTGTTTGAGTTCCTATAAATACTGTTGAGGGGTGTGGTGTATAGCCTCCAACGTTCTGGGCAGAGAGGAAGTTCCTAGATTAGTGTGCCTTTTCTTCTTTTGTTCCTTAATTACTTGAGGGATATCTTGGGTGATTTCATGAGTGATATTCTGAATATCACTGGGTGGGTCATTAAGTGTAGATTAGTTGCTAAAGCTTTCGTGTCTTGACCTCTTGAGCTTGTGAAGAGTTTTTCTGAGAAGATGGCTGTGCTGCATTTAGTTGTGCTCTGGCTTGGCTTCGTGTATAGGGGCGAGCTATGGTTTTGTGCTTCCTCTCTGCCCAGAACGTTGGAGGCTATACACCACACCCCTCAACAGTATTTATAGGAACTCAAACACCAGACTCTGCTCTGTTCCAGTAACAAGAAGCCGAAAGCACCAGCCTGAAGATGACGAGTGAGACCTCGTCGAAACGTCGCACAGACACCCCGACTCTTACACGGGAAGACACCCGAAGACACCAAAACCTGCATTCCTGTACCCGTGAAAATCTACGAAAGCATATATATATATATATATATATATATATATATATATATGTCCCCGCTAATAATGGATCTCCCATGAAACCTGTAATTTAGCCCTCAGCTTTAAGCCATAAAAATCACAGTGTGGGCGGAAGGAATATTTGCCACAAGGGATTGAGGGGTTGACGGATGACAGCCCTCCGCTCTCCCGCCTGCTCTGACCAACCTGCCAGCCTCAGCTCAGGCTGCAACGGGCTCCTCTGGGGCAGCCCTTCCTTCCAGGGGTCTCTCCCTGCCCCTGCCTGCAGCTCACAGCTCTGCCTTCCCCCTTAGGGCCTACAACCTGGGGTCTCTGGATGAGTCAGCAGCAGATGTGTCCATCCTGCTGCTCCCCAGGAAGGAGAGGGGAGGTTGATGCAGTGCAAACACACTGGGAGAGGAAATATGGTGTGCCTGTCAGGGTGCTTGCACTGCGCTGACCTCTGACCTCTGACCACCTCCCCACCCCTCTCCTTCTGGGGCTGGAAAGGGAGCAGGCAGCCTGTCAGTTTGCGAGTAAAACTGAATTACTGTGTCACGAAATGATGCATGTCTAAAAAGTGTGTCAACAACATGGAAAGTTTGGAAAGTTCTGTTTTAGGCTCTAGGTTGGGGTCACATCAGACATGACATTAAATCTGTATTTGCATGTAATGTGCTCTTTAATGTAAATAGCAGCCTCTTTGGATGGGGGAGGGCAGTAATTCTCAGGATCAAAGCAGGCAAGAGGAGTGAGGTTAACCCTTTCCTCCCCAGCTGCAATCCTGATGAAAACAAGCTCCTCCAAAGTGCTCGGGACCTCGCAGAGCTCAGACCCTGTTTGTCTCCTGCCTAATCTTGGAATTTCAAACTCTGATGCTGAAGACCAAAGATTAGGTGAATATTTGCTGCGCAACAGCTGTGGAGCCCCCAAGAAGACTGAGGGAGAGCACTCACCTCCAAAATTCTCTGAGGAAAATGTTGAAGGCGTTTTTAATTTATACCCCAATCCTATGCATGTCTATTGGAACACAAACCCTCTGCAGCTCAGTGAGGCTGACTCCCAGATGAGTGCTGCAGATTTTACCAAAGCCTGCCATCAGAAAGATGCTTGAGGGCCAAGGCATGAAGTGGGAGGGAGGGAGAAGGGGGCTGGGGGTGGGGTTGCTCCGAGAAGGCCCAGGGCTGCAGGGGGGGGGGGCAAATGAAGGGTCAGGCAGACCAGAAGATCCCAGCAGTGGGTGCTGCCAGGCAGAGCCTCAGACCAGAGCAAGAGGCAGCAAGCTGTTTCTCCTCAGGCCAGACCCCCCCCAAGAGCAGAGGACAGGACCCCCCTCTGCCGGCTCCCCCCACAAGGCAGCCCTCCGGCCATCTGGTTGCAGGGGGGGCTGGGGAAGAACCTCCCGCCCCATTCTCGAGCCCCACTGGGCTCCCTCCTCTCCGTCAGGCAGGAGGTCAGCGGCAGCTCGGGGTTGTTTTTTGGCGCAGGAGAGAGAACCGGGGCCGCCGCCGCCGCCTCCTCTGGGCTCCCAGCAACTGTCAGCCAGGAGACATCAAACATCTCGGCCGGCCTTCCAGGGGTGTGACATTCCTGAAATTCTCACATTTAAATCTAACCCAGCTCCCGTCGTAAAAGACGCAGCAATAAACTTTTGGAAGGGGAGAGGCGGCGGCTTCCCGACAGGCAGGCTGGCTCTGCCCCGCTCTTCCCTACAAAGGCCGGCTTGAGATGGGTCCCAGCGCGGCGGCCCTGGACGGCACCTCCAGCCCCCGGAGCCCCGTCTCGCCCACCCGCCCGGTCCCCGCTGGGCAGCCGGCCTGAGCGGAGGGGCGGCGAGGGGGCCGGGGGTCCGCCCTCTTGCCCTGGGCTGGCGGAAGAAGGCGGCGGAGGCAGCAGCTGTTCTTTTCGCTCAGGGCGCCCCCGGCCCCCGCCCGGCCCGCGCCTGCCTCGGCCTGCGCCAGAAACGCCCCCGGAAAGCTCCGCGGAGGCAGCTGGCCAGGTGCGGCGGCGGAGGAGGCTGGAGAGGCGAGGCGAGCGCGCGGCGCATCCGGCAGCACGACGGCGCTCCTGCGCCCGCTTCCCTCGGCCCCCGGCCCGGCTGCCCCAGGGGGCGTCCGGCAGAGGCGCTCGGGCCAGGCCTGGCCGGGGGGGGGCTGATCCCGCCCCACGCCTTCCTGCCTCCCATCTGGCTGTCCCAGGCGGGCTCCGTGCCCGTCCCGATGACACAGCAGCCGCCGAAGAGGCTCCATTAGCAGCCGCAGCTGCAGCTCGGATCGATAAGTGCCTCCTGGCGCATCCATTAAGGAGGAGTGTCAGGCTGCCCTTGGCCAGCGCCCCCCCCCCCGCGCCCCGCCTACGCCCGGAAAGTGGAGGGCTCGATCCGGCTTCGGGATCCGCGAGCGAGCGCCACCCCCGCCCGCCCCAAACTGCCAAGCGGTCCTCGTAGATGCTGAGATGCTGGAACTAACCGGGTTTCCTAGGATGGATGGATGGCCCTGGGATGGGGCGGGGGGGCATGTATTTCTCCGTGGCCACACAAGGGCAGTTCCTCCGCCTTGGCTTCCCCCCCCCCCAGTCCAGGAGTGCCCCCTCCGTCCCCTCTGGGAGTCGCAGAGCCCAACTCCCAGAGATCTCGGTCTCCGGCCCAGAGGAGGCCCGACGGCAGCAGAGGAGGTGCCGTCTGGCCGGGAAATGAGCGGGGCTGGGGGGGGGGCTGCATGCAGACGGAGGTGGGAGGGTGGGATGGACTGCAGGCACCCGGGACACGCGCCCCCCTTCCCGTCCAGGAGCAGCAGCGGCAGCAGCAGGGGGCCCCCAAGCGCTGCGACCCGCTCACCTCGCCCGTTGGCCCGGATGAACTGCACGGCGGTGTCCGGCCCGCCGCCATCGTCTGCGGCGCCGCCTGCGTTGCTGCTGCTGCTGCTGCTGCCGTTGTCTCGGGGCGCGTAGATGTGGTAGCCGACGGTGAGGCCGGCGTGGCGGAGCTCCTGGTAGACGCCCTCGATGGTGAAGTAGAAGGGCCGGTCGTCGGTCTTTCGGTCGACGTAGAGGAGCGCGGCGCGGGAGCTCCAGTTGAAGCGCTCGTGCAGGAGGGCGGCGAAGGCGCCCAGCTTGGGCGCGGACGGGCCGGTGCGCACCAGCGTGGTGTAATGCTCCTTCTTGTGGCTGAAGTCCGAGGCGACGGCGCCGGCCGTGAGGAGCGGCAGGCCCCAGTGCGAGGCGAAGCGCCCCACCGAGGCAGCCGGGTACACGCAGCCGGGCCCCAGCAGCACGTCCGGGTCGTGGTAGAGCTTCAGGTCCACGGCCTGGAGCGGCGCCACCGACTCCGAGCAGGCGCCGTTCAGCTCCGACGTGGCGTTGACGGTGCGCACCGACAGCCCGGCGGCCCGCAGCGCCGGCTCCAGCGCCTCGAGGGCCAGGCGCACGGCGGGGCCCACCCGCGGCAGGGCCCACGGGTAGCTGGGGTTGTGCTCGGGCAGCACCAAGGCCACCGTCACCACCGTCGCGGCCGCGCTCCCGTTGGCGCCCTCGCCCAGGCCCGACGAGGCGGCCAACAGCGACAGGGCCACGGCGGCGGCGACCACCAGCAGCGACGTGGTCGGCGAGGCCATGGCGGGGCGCGCGAGGAGGGAGTCTGCTCCGCTGGGCTGCTGCGTGGCTGCCCGGGGGCCGCTCGCCACCACCGCCTTCGCTTCGCTGCTGCTGCTGCCGCCGCGGCGCCGCCGGATCCCTTCTGTGGGCCGCCGGGCTGCCCTGCGCTCCCCAGGAGAGGCCGCCCCCTCCGCGGCCAGCCCCAGCCGCCCACCCTGCGCCTCCCTCCGGACGCCGTGCCAGAGCCGCCTGCAGACGTGGGGGGGCAGCGCCCCCTGGTGCCTCCGTCCGCGTCCTCCGACGCCGCCAGCCCAGGCGCCCCACCAGGCCAGCGGCCGCGCTCCAGAGGCGGCGGCGGCCCGGGGCGCGGCTCCATCCCGCCCGCCGGGGCAGGACCCGGCCCGCTGCTACTGAACGCGGCCGCTGGGTGGAGGGCGCGCCCCCGCCGGCTCCGCGGCAGCTGCCCGGACGCCTCCATCTGGCCCTCGAGCGTCCTGCTCGCTTCGCAGCCCGGCGCTCCTTGGGCGAGGGAAGCTCGGGCGGGCCAGGGAGCGGCGGCAGCGGCGGCCCTGTCTATCCCGAGCGCGCACGCCGTCCTCGGCGCCTGGGAGCGGGCTGGCTCTTCCTCCTCGGGGCCTCTCGGGAGGGCTCATAGCGGCGCAGGAGAGGCCGGCTCTCTTTCTGTCCCAGCCGCGGATCCAGAAGCCTCTTGGTTCGCTCTGCGCCTTCCAGATGGAAGGAACCGGGCGGGAGGGAGCGCCGTCCAAGCCGCTTGGAAGCTGCGCGCGGAGTCCCGCCTGCGGTGGCGGCTGAAGAAGCCGGAGACGCGCCTCTCCTCCGGGCAGCTGCCGGTGGAAAGGGGCCAAAGGCGAGGCTCCCCGTTGGCTCTCGCTTGCCCTCTCCGGAAAGAAATCCGGAGGGCGACTCAGAAGCCTCGCCAGGGCGCGTCCGTCAAGGAGAGCACCGGAGACCCGGCCAAGGGGGCGGAAAGGGCAGCCCCGAAGCCTTTCGGGTCTTTTTACTCGTAGATATGGGGAGGAACATAGAATTATAGAGTTGGAAGGGGTCCCCGGGGTCATCTAGTCCAACCCCGCAGTGCAGGATCCTCGGCTAAAGCATCCATGACAGATGATCATCCAACATGTGCTTAAAACCTCCAAGGAAGGAGACCGATCCGCTGCTGAGCAGCTCTTGCCACCAGAAAGTTCTTCCTGATATTGAGTCGGAATCGCCTTTATTGAAACTTGAAACCAGTGGTTCGAGTCCTGCTCCCCTTCATTAGCGGAGCAGCATTAGGGGCGGCCCCAGTGACCCTGAGGAGCAGCGCGGGAAGCACGACCCGATGTGAGGAGTCGTGTGCGTGTAGGACTCGAGTTTGGTGCCTTGGCTGTGCCTCAGATGCGCTCGGATCTTCCCATACGGATGGCGGAGGAGACGCTGCTCTGAGCCACTGGGTAGCGCTGAGCCTGGCCTGTGGTGGCGCCCCGTGCTTGACACCCCCCCCCCTGTCCCCGCCAGCCTGCTCCTCCTAGCCATTCTGGGGGTGGGGTGGGGTGGGGTGGGGTGGGGGCTATATATTCTGAACAGACAGAAGGAAATAACTTCTTCAAATGACCCGGTTTCGGTCCTGGCGAACCCCGGGTTCTCTGCAAGCATTGCAACAAATCCGCCCACCTTCAGCAGATACGAATGCAAATAGAGTTCTAAAGCGGGAGGGGGGGGGGAACAATGATGTCCCAGGCCAGCACCCTCCCGTCAACTTGCACGCCCTCCCCCTATTTCTGTTCAGGGACCTCAGCCCAAATCGCCGCTCTGCAAAAGGCGGAGAGGCATCTACTGGTCGACCTCTGGGTGATTTGAAAAGGATTCCCAACTCCCAATTGTCTACTCAAGTTTCGATTACTGCGACGTGTTATACATGGGGCTGCCTCTCAACGTGGTTCGGAAACTTCAACGAGTGCAGAATTCGGCCGCCAGGTTGCTCACCTGAGCAAGAGGCTTGGAGCCCCTTCCACCGATGCCGGAATCTCGGCCTGTCTTCAGGCACCAGGGGAAAAGGTTTCTCTTCAACCGGGTATTCGGCTGATTAACATTCTGTGGTTTTTCAAATGTGTTTGTGGGAGGGTTTGCTTCTGTTTCTGTTTTGTCTTCTCATTTTGTGTGTTTCTGTTGCAAACTGTCCTGGGATCTTCGGGTGAAGGTATAGTGTACAGTATAGAAATTGAATTAACAACAACAATAATAATCTTAACAAAAACAGCATTCATTCGACACCAAAATGACTCATCTCTCCTGAATTAGGCTGCTGAAATTCACTTATTTTTGTCTGGAAATATTTGGAGACTGCTCGGTGCAGACCGCGGGCGCCCCCTCCGGGATGAGGGACGAGGCCAAATGCGCGCGGCGCTTCGGAGAGGCGGGCGAAGTGGCTGCAGCCTTGGCGGCAGAAGGAGGCGACGCTCCGCCTCTCCGCCTCTCCGGGTTCCTCTGCGTTGTCGGCGTCCTGGAAGGAGGGGAGTATGTGGGGAGCCCTCGCCGCCATCACCGGAACGTCGAAGGAGGCAAGCGGGAGGCGCCCCCCCCTCCCCATCCCTCCGCCTAGGGATGCTGCTGCCGAAGCTCGGGAAAGGAGCGGCGGGAGGGAGACGGGTGCTCCTGGTTGGACCCCTTCCAGGAATGGCCGCGAACTGACCCGGCACCGACGTGTTTTGGGGTCCCGCAGGTGGTGTGGGCAGGGCTGGGCTGGTGGGGAACTCCCTGTCCTGGCCAGTCTTCCTTCTCCCATAGTTCTTCTCTGGCCACAGAGGGAAGAGAACTTTGGTCCAGCCCAAAGACTTGGCGGGGGAGGACATCACAATGGCCAGCAGAGCTGAGGGCCTCGGGAGACAAGGAAGGTGTGTGCCTTTGGGGGTCAAACGGTTGGGAGCTTGCAGCGCCTGCTGTGGCTGCGGAGACCGATAAGGGAGAGACATGTTTTGTTGCAACTGGGCAGATGAAGGTGCCTGGTTGTGTTGCTGCAGATGGACCAGGGCGTTTCTCTTCTCTTTGCTCCTCCCAGCGGTCATCCCTCCTCTGGTCACTGCTGTATCTGACTGTCTCCAGGCACTGCGATCCTCACTCCAGCCTTCATGCATGCTTCTTGTAGTGCAGAGTTGTTTTGCCAAGGGGCCTGTTTCCCCATAGGGAAGGATCCTTGGCAATCCTGCCACCTTCCATTCTGTGTACATGACCAAGCCAGCACAGACAGATTATCTGCCATAAACATGGTTTGAACAATGAGTCCATAAGTGACTGTGGAGGCCAATTCTGGATTCCCACGTCCTTCCACAGTGGGGACATAGGTTTCCAGGCGGGAGTTGATCACGGTGAGGGTTTGACAAACACGCCTTCCTCTTAGCACATTTCTCCCTCGTGTCCTGAGTTCGAGTGTTTTCAAAGCCCATGACACCTTTGGTAAAGGCTGTTCTCCAATTGGAGCCTTGGGCTTGCTGATCAGAAGGTTGGTGGTTCGAATCCCCGCAACGGGGTGAGCTCCCGTTGCTCGGTCCCTGCTCCTGCCAGCCTAGCAGTTCGAAAGCACGTCAAAGTGCAAGTAGATAAATAGGTACCGCTCCGGCGGGAAGGTAAACGGCATTTCTGTGCACTGCCCTGGTTTGCCAGAAGCGGCTTAGTCATGCTGGCCACATGACTGTATGCCGGCTCCCTTGGCCAGTAAAGTGAGATGAGCATGCAACCCCAGAGTCGTCTGCAACTGGACCTAATGGTCAGGGGTCCATTTACCTTTATACTAGTACATTGTTTTAGATTTGCCTTGAGACAGTCGTTAAACTTCTTTTGTTGACCACCGGCATTACACTTTTTAAATTTGGAATAGAGTAGCTGCTTTGGAAGACGATAATCAGGCATCCGAACAACATGACCAGTCCAATGAAGTTGATGCTGAAGAATCCTTGCTTCAACACTGGTGATCTGAAGAAGAAGTCATCACTGAGACGTGCTGGGAACCTGGGCTTGGGAGAGCATGTATTTGCCAGAAGCTCTGCCCTGCCGTTTGATGCCCCAAATCTCCCTGACACGGTGCATGTGGAAGGTGCTGAGACATCACTCCTGAGGGTTGCCCAGACTCACTTCCACTAGGCAGCAGGCTGCATGGCAGACCTTCATCTTGGTCTTGGTCACCAGCATCACGTTCTCCCATACCTTTACGGAGAGGCGAGCCATGGCTGCAGCTGCCTTGCCAATGCGCTTGCCCAGCTCAGCATCGATGGAGAGGTTGCTGGTCATGGTGGAGCCCAGGGAGACAAAGCAGCGGGGGTGGGGGCGGGGGACGGACATCCGGGGTCCCAGCAGCGCCTCCTGGTCCCGCCTGTCTAGGTTGAGAGTGCCGCCTACTGGCCAGTGATGGGAATGCAGCTTCCTTGCCATCAGCACATACGGTACTTTTCTTTTCTTAGTTTTTATTAAAGTTTTTTGGTGTTGCTCTTATACCCAAACGAGACATGAAGGCTGGCAACATCAATCCTGCTGTGTGGGAAGCCCTTTCAGACAACTGAGGCGGAATGACCACTGGAAGGAGCAGAGAGAGAAGAAACACTCTGGTGCATTTGCAACCGGACACCTTCACCTGCCCCAGATGCCACAAAACATGTCTCTCCTGTACTGATCTCTAGAGCCACAGAAGGCACTGTAAACGTCACCCCCAAAGGAACACTCCTCCACTGCCTCCCGAGAAATACAGATGCCAATAACCAGATGGCAGGCTGTGGCCATTACAGTGGCGTAGCATGGGGGGTGCAGGGGGGGGCCGTCCGCACCGGGCGCAACATCGGGGGGGGCGCGCTCACACTCGCAGCTCTCTGCCTCTACCTGGCTCACTCACTCTCTCTCACTGCAGTGCTGGCTGTGTGAATCCGATCCGAGCCGCTGAGTCGCCACCCACTGTGGAGGGGGTGTGTGCCAGGCGTGCGGTGCGGAGAGAGAGCAAGGGACTATCTGGGGGAGGGACAGTGCAGCGGCCGCCCAGCGCAGCGCTGAGCGCGGGAGAGAACCACACCAGACCAGACCAGGCAGCAGCAAGAAGAAGCTGGCAGCGGTGGCAGGTTAGGGGTTAGGGGGCGCAAATTACTTGCCTTGCCCTGGGTGCTGACAACCCACAATACGCCGCTGGGCCATTATCTTGCAAAAGAACTTGTCTGACTAGTTCAACAACAGAATCCTGTATTAGTTTTTTAACCTTTGCTGGATCCAGGACCCCCATAATTAGAAGGCGCTCCGGACACCATGCAGGGAAGCATGATGGAGTCAAGACGGTGCGCTGCTGGTCAACAGCCATAGAGGTGGTGAGCCCTTGGAGGTTTTTAAGCGGAGGTCGGGTGCGCACCTGTCAGGAGTGCTTTAATTGAGATTCCAGCATTACAGGGGGCTGGACTAGATGACCCTTGAGGTCTCCTCCAACTCTACAATTCTATGAAATATCTATGAAAATAATCCTGGAAATGGGTTCTGCTCAAATTTCACCCTAGGCGGATTGTTCCAGCTTTGCAGCTCTGCTTGGAACAACCCTCATGCACGAAGCTTTGTTTTTGTGAGGAGTGGGCAATCATTCCCCCACCCCACCCCTTTGGAAAGAGCCAATGCTCCCGGCTGAGGCATCCTGCTTGCTGCCTTTGTCTGCTGTGAAGGGCCACACATGCCCGAGAGAGTCAGATAACTGACCTGCTCCAGAGACGTCCCATCAGCCAGGAATTCCCTCTGAGGCCAAAGTCAACTGCATCTTGATAACTTATGAATAGATGTTCTTGTCTGAAGGAAATTCCAACATCCTTATGTAAACGTCTGTCCTGAGGCCAAGAAAACCATCTTGGTCTGCTTGCAGGTGACTTCAGACATTGGACAGCCTGATGGGGGGAGGGGGAGAAGAGCTCCACCCAGAATTGGAGGACAGAGGACAGAGGGAGGCCGAGTCACATGAGGGGACGGGCGCATTGCAGGGCTGGGGTCTTGCAGGGGGCCCTGCGACCTTCCAAGTGAATCACCAACGTCCTGAACAGCCGTACGGTGCAAGCATGATGTGCAGGCTCTTGAACACGAATATTATTATTCTATATCTATTTATATCCCGCCTTTCCGATTTGATTTATTATATTTCTATGCCTCTTTTCATTCAAATGTATCCCAAAGCAGCTTACAAACACTAAATCACAATAATGATAGAGCATAATAAAGCATCACAAATACAGCATAAATCATATAGAATAATCAGTGAAACAATCGCAATCTATAAAATGCTGTTAACAAAGAACAGCTAAAACATAAACTAAATATCACAATTAAAGCAAAAGACGCATAATATGATTAACAAATCAATACAATATTTATAATCTATCTTCTTTGGTGATCCCTCGTAGCCGAGTAAGATTGTCTTCCATGAACACTGTCTTAACAGTGAGTCCGTAAGTGACTGTGGAGGCCAATTCTGGACCCACATGTCCTTCTGCAGTGGGGACATTGGTTTCCAGAAGGGAGTTGATCACGGTGTGGATTTGCCAAGCGTGCCTTCCTCTTAGCACCTTTCTCCCTTGCGTCCTGAGTTCAAGTGTCTTCAAAGCCCACGACACCTTTGGTAAAGGCTGTTCTCCAGTTGGAGCACTCGCAGGCAAATGTTTCCCAATTGTTGGTGTTTATACCACATTTTTAAAAATTTGCCTTGAGACAGTCTTTAAACCTCTTTTGTTGACCACCAGCATTACGCTTTCCATTTTTAAGTTCAGAATAGAGTAGTTGCTTTGGAAGATGATAGTCAGGCATCCGAACATCATGACCAGTCCAACGAAGTTGATGTTGAAGAATCATTGCTTTGACACTGGTGATCTTTGCTTCTTCCAGGACACTGGCATTAGTTCACCTGTCTTCCCAAGTGATGTGTAAAAATTTTCAGAGACACCATTGATAGAATCTTTTGAGGAGTTGGAGATGGTGTTTATAAGTGGTCCACGTTTCACGAGCAGACAGTAAGGCTGGTAGTACAATAGCTTTGTAAACAAGCATTTTGGTTTTCCTGCGACTGTCCCAGTCCTTAAACACTCTGTCCTTCAATCGGGAGAAAGCCGCACTCGCAGAGTTCAGGCATGCTGGATTAAAACAATATTAACAACCTTAACAATACAGCAACTAAAAAATAAACTGAGCACTGTTAAGTTCATTTTTATAAATACCATATTTATTTTTGTGTCTTATCTTACTCTGCACTTGTAATTATGCATTTTTTTAATCTTTCAATAAAGTTTTTATAAGTTCACACACACACACTCTTCCCACCCCCATGACTCATAATCTTTCGCTCATTAAAATACCCAAAGCCCTAATGCCCATGGCAGCAACTCCCTCCTGAGGGCTCCTTGGGCTGGAGGTGGGCAGCAGAGGGGAGACCAACCAGCTACTGACAGCAAACAGCGTCTCTCTGCGCCTGCAGTTCTTCCTCCTCTGGAAAGAGCTCCCTTGGGAAGGCTCCTAGGGCTGGAGGGTGGAGAAAGCAAGTGCTCTCTGGCCAACACACAGTCTCTCTGCTCTCAGCCACACAGGGACCCTGGATGGCTTGCAGATAAGATAAGGTAAAGGTACCCCTGCCCGTACGGGCCAGTCGTGTCCAACTCTAGGGTTGTGCGCTCATCTCACTCTAGAGGCCGGGAGCCAGCGCTGTCCGCAGACACTTCCGGGTCACGTGGCCAGCGTGACAAAGCTGCTCTGGCGAGCCAGCACCAGCGCAGCACACGGAAACGCCGTTTACCTTCCCACTATAAAGCGGTACCTATTTATCTACTTGCACTTAGGGGTGCTTTCGAACTGCTAGGTGGGCAGGAGCTGGGACTGAAAGACGGGAGCTCACCCTGCCGTGGGGATTCGAACCGTCGACCATGCGATTGGCAAGTCCTAGGCACTGAGGTTTTACCCACAGCGCCACCTGCGTCCCTTGCAGATAAGATAGAAACTGCTAAAAACGTAGGGGAAAGCTGCAATTAAAAAGTAATCAAGTGCCAATAGAAGTACGTAAAACCATATACAGAGAGGTCTATTAAAAATACTGATAATCACAATAAAAAACATCACCTGACCATAAAAGCATAAATATTAAAAAGAGCTCAAAAGCCCAAAGGAGGAGGAGGAGGCAGCAGCCAGTCCAGCCTCTCTAGGAAGGGAGCCCCAAAGCTGTCTCCCCCCAGAGCTCCCTGGAGGACTCCTGCTCCCGGTGGGCTGAAAAGACCCTCTTGGGTGGGGGTCCTTCAGAGGAGCTGATGAAAGACTCCCTCCGCCTCACGAGGCTGTGCCAGGCAGGGTCCCAGAAGGAAAAGCAGCAAGGAAATTAGGAGAGGAGGTTTGTGTCCTACGTGACTAATTGCTGCCTCGTTACTTCATTAAGCCTTGGGGGCCGGCTGGGCACCTTCCGTCTCTGGCTGGCGCGGCAGCAGAGGCTCCTGGCAGAGGGAGAACTTCCTCACGGCAGATGCTGCCTTCGGGCTCCCAACTCCAAACGGGGGCCATGAATGCCTGGGTTGCCTGGCCACCCTTGGCAGAGCCCCCTGCCCTGGGCTGGACCCCCAGGCCCCCTCCGTTCCCCCACCCCCAGGCCCCCAAGGCGGGCAAATCTCTGGCCTCTGAGCAGGTGCTTTCCCAGAGCAGCACCACCATCTGCTCTTTTGGGCGCATTAGACGCCGTTATAGGCATTCTAAGGCCTTCTATATAGAACATAAATGTTCATAAATGTACAAGGCAAACACATACATAAGTATATAAACCACGTGTCTGAAATAGTACAGGGGAACAATCCTGAAGCCATTTTGACTCTCCCAAATTGACCTCAAATATTTCTCTGCAAGGAGGAAGGAGAAGGGGAAAGCTTTCCAAAGGTCTTTGCCCTGTAGGGGCTTAAACCTCCCTTTTCAAATACAGCCTGGCAAGTATCTCTTAAGCGGAGCACACTCTCAATATGCCTAAGAGGTTCAGGAAGTATTCACCATCTCAAAGGAATGGCCGGGCTATCCAGAAAATGCAACCAAGTAAGGCCTTATCAGGTATCCTGGCAGACAGGAGAGAAGCAACACACTCCAATTTCTGCTGGAGACCACTTCCTTCTGTGATGTATGTATGATGTTTTGGGGGGTGGTCTTGAGCTACAGGGTGGGCAAAAGTCTTTATAAGAGCTTGCACACCAATGTTCTGGGGTTCCTCTGCTCCCTCCCTGTGTGGGGGGAGTGGGGCTCCCCCCAGCCAGGCACATGGGAGTAGCACTGGAGGGGCTGGACTGGATGATGCTCGCGATTCCTTCCCACTCTACAATTCTAGACTTCTGCTCTAGAAGCCCTCCGCTTCTCCTCTCCCGACCCAAGTGCCTCGCTCAGCCCTCGCTGGGCCTCCTGCTGCGGGGTGAGTCCAAGGGAGACTTTGGATCAAAGCCAACCACAGGCTTCATGGTTCCTACATTCTCAGCCTGCACCTTCTCTTCCTCCTGGATCAGCTGGAGGCAAAGGGCGGCAGCAGGAGATTTAGTTGAGATCCCTTGAGTTGGGATTCCTGCACTGCAGGGGGTTGGACTAGATGCCCCCTGGGGTCCCTTCTGTAATAAACGGAAATCTGCCCTTATTCCCTTATGGGGGACACAAGAGCCCTTATAGAGTCCTTTGTAGGTTCTCCATCAGTCGGAGAAAAGAACAGAGGCCAGCCAGAGAATATCGAGAAGCAAAGCAGCTCGTAAGCCTGATCTTTCTTGATCTGATGCAACAGGAAAGGAGGAGGACCCAGAACCCCGGTGAGCCTGCCCTTATATAGACATTTTAAAGTCCCTGCCCTGGAGCTCAAGACCACCTCTCCATACATCATACATACATCACAGAAGGGGTGTAACCTAAGACCACCCCCCAGATACATCACAGAAAAGGCGGTCTACATCAGAAATCTGAGTGTGGTGTTGTTTATCTCGTCTGACAGGTTACCTGTTAATGGTCACTTGATTGGATACCCTGGGGAGCCTGGCCAGTCTTTTGTAATGATAAATACTTAGCTCCTGAGCCAGGTCACAGGCTCACCCTATTCATACACAGACACACCCTTAAGACAGGATTTGTGAAGGAAAATCTATGAACATTTCATATATATATATATATATATATATATGCAGGTTTTGGTGTCTTCGGGTGTCTTCCCGTGTAAGAGTCGGGGTGTCTGTGCGACGTTTCGACGAGGTCTCACTCGTCATCTTCAGGCTGGTGCTTTCGGCTTCTTGTTACTGGAACAGAGCAGAATCTGGTGTTTGAGTTCCTATAAATACTGTTGAGGGGTGTGGTGTATAGCCTCCAACGTTCTGGGCAGAGAGGAAGTTCCTAGATTAGTGTGCCTCTTCTTCTTTTGTTCCTTAATTACTTGAGGGATATCTTGAGTGATTTCATGAGTGATATTCTGAATACCACTGGGTGGGTCATTAAGTGTAGATTAGTTGCTAAAGCTTTTGTGTCTTGACCTCTTGAGCTTGTGAAGAGTTTTTCTGAGAAGATGGCTGTGCTGCATTTAGTTGTGCTCTGGCTTGGCTTCGTGTATAGGGGTGAGCTGTGGTTTTGTGCCTTGTGCCCCCTGCAATCCCTACACAGATCTGGCTGGCACAAGGCACAAAACCACAGCTCACCCCTATACACGAAGCCAAGCCAGAGCACAACTAAATGCAGCACAGCCATCTTCTCAGAAAAACTCTTCACAAGCTCAAGAGGTCAAGACACAAAAGCTTTAGCAACTAATCTACACTTAATGAGCCACCCAGTGGTATTCAGAATATCACTCATGAAATCACTCAAGATATCCCTCAAGTAATTAAGGAACAAAAGAAGAAGAGGCACACTAATCTAGGAACTTCCTCTTTGCCCAGAACGTTGGAGGCTATACACCACACCCCTCAACAGTATTTATAGGAACTCAAACACCAGATTCTGCTCTGTTCCAGTAACAAGAAGCCGAAAGCACCAGCCTGAAGATGACGAGTGAGACCTCGTCGAAACGTCGCACAGACACCCCGACTCTTACACGGGAAGACACCCGAAGACACCAAAACCTGCATATATATATATATATATATATACACACACACACACACCGTATTTTTCGTTCTATAAGACGCACCAGACCACAAGACGCATCTAGTTTTTGGAGGAGGGAAACAAGAAAAAAATATTCTGAATCTCAGAAGCCAGAACAGCAAGAGGGATCGCTGAAAGCAGCAATCCCTCTTGCTGTTCTGGCTTCTGGGATAGCTGCGCAGCCTGCATTCACTCCATAAGATGCACACACATTTCCCCTTACTTTTTAGGAGGGACAAAGTGACTCTTATAGAGCAAAAAATACGGTATATATATCACCTTAATTTTTTAATTTCACTTCCAAATCTGTGATTCTGTGAGGAGGAGGAGGAGGGAGCAGCTGCAAGGTGATGCAAAGGATCCGTTTTGCAGATCCAGTGCTCTCTGCATTTCAAACCATCCTCCCTCTCAGGGGTAAGACCTGAAAAAAAGAGCACCACCGAGCAGTCAGTGGAAATCTGCTTCAGCAGAATGCGCAGGAGTGCGTGGGCTCCAGGTTAGCTGCGGTGCATCAACACCCACCCACCCACCAGGCCAGATGTTTCCTGGAGTTTCTGGAACATTCTTCTCCGGGGGTTTTGGGCCAGCCTGCGGGAGCCCCTATCCGCTTCTCAATATCTGTGCCAGGAAAAATAACAGGGACGGGGAGACTGGGGGGGGGGGAGGAAGAGGGTCTGGAGCTCACTGCTCCCCCAGCCCCAAGAGAGCAGGTTTGAGCTGGGGCCTCCTCCCAAACCAAGCTGAGCTATTCGTGCCCCCCAACCCCAAAGAAGCTGTTGGGCAGGGAGGGGGCTGCTCAGAGCCCTTGCATGGGATGCTCTGCAGGTCGGACAAGTTGCCGCCCTCCCCACCTGCCTCCCTCCACACAGGCAGGCAGATGCACAGGTAAGACCCCTGGTCCACCGAGCCCAGTTTTGTCTACACTGACCGGCAGCAATGACTCTCCAGGATTTCAGAGCAGCCTCACCATCCCCCCCCCCCCCGGAGGTGCCTTCAGGGATGGAACCTGGGCCTTCTGCAGGTGCTCTATTCTGGAGGGGGGGCTCCTTCCCAGAGAGAAGCGGGTGGGCACACTCTGCCTTGCAAGGACTGGAGGGGGGGTGGGAAGCCCCACAGGTATCTCAGGGGCACACCTAGAAATGGCATCTGCTCAAGATGTCTCTCAAACAAGCACCCATGTTTGAAATTCAGCCTTCTGGGGGGTGCTGGAAAAGACCCCAGTGAGGCTGTGCTGGTGTCCTCCCCCCTGCCAGGCTCCATCTCTCCAGGTGGGGGGGGGCTCTTGCTGCTGCACCCAAAGCACCCCTCCCGCTCCTTCCTGTGGGAATGTTAAGGAAGGTAGGGAGAAGAGATAGTGCTTTGATATGATCCCTCCTCGCTCACTCCAGTGGGTAAACAGCAGAGCACACTCCCTTTGCAATCTCTCAAATGACCTGTCGGTGGCATTTTACCATTGCATTGTTGAGAGTGCATTAACTTATGGTCTGTGTGTGTGGTTTGGGAGCTGCACGGTCAGGGGGAAAACAATGCTGTCCAGGGTTGTAAAGACTGCGGAGAGAATAATTGGGTGCACTCTTCCCACCTTAGATCAAATCTATGCTTCCAGGTGCCATAAGAAAGCTGCAGAGATCGCACAGGATAGTGCGAACCCCGGAAATGATCTCTTTCAGCTTCTGCCTTCTGGAAGAAAGGTACAGGGTTATAAAGACTAGGACTAGCCGCCTGAGAAACAGTCTATCCAAATGCGATTTGGGTTTTAAATGCTGTGTAAGGCAGTCTCTATGGGAGTATATTGTAATTAATTATGGGGCGTCAGAGTTTTTAGGGGGTTAACCAGGCTGGGACAGCTGGGATAGCAGGCTTGTTGGTTTTGAATGTCTGATGTAGATTTTTTTCAATTTCATTGTCCTGTGTGGGACAATGACAATCTTAAAGATTATCGTAATATTGTAAACCTATTGGAAGCAGGTTGATGATTCATTAGAATCCTTTAATTAAGCAATCCAGTCTGGCTTGTTCCTGGTAGGTTTCCCCTTTTATTTCCCTCTTAAAATAATAACAGAACTACACAGCCTTCTTTAAAAGTAAGAATAGTGTTTTATTTACATTCAGTTCACAGCAGGAATCTGAAGGCAGGCTTTATCTTGTGTGAGCTACATCTTTCTGCTTTCTGCTTGTGGGCTCCATCCTATGCACTGGCTGAGAGCCAGGAGAGTCCCAGAGTCGGAGAGAGAGATGGTTGCGTGGGCAGCCCTTTGGTCTGGTCAGCCAGGGTCATCCCCATCGACCTGGTCACACACAAGAGGAGGAAGCTCCAGTCACCTTCCCCTGGGTGTCCATTCCAGGCAACAGGGAAAGGTTGCACTTGACTGCTCTAGTAATAATACCCCCCCACTTCCCAGGGGCATCCCCTCTGCCAGGTGAGTGGCACTTTCCTGGAGCCCCCTCCCTGGCCGGGAAGGAGAGGCGCTCTCCCGGGACTCTTTCTGAGTCACCACACAGGAAGCACCATCATGCGCTCATTTCCTCGCAGAGCCTGCAAAGCACCTGCTAGAGAGGATTTATGGGGTGCCAGCCGCTCGCCCCTCCTGACACGCGGAGGCGGCTATTTTCCTGCCTGGGCAGCCGGTGCCAGAGTCCAAGGCCCTGAACTCCCGGGGTCTTTCCTGTCACGTCCCACCAATCTCTGGAAGAGGGCAAAGGTCCCGGCCTGGGGGGCAAGGAGGGCACGGCCCGCTTCCACGCAGAGGGTCACAGGGAGTGGAAAGGGAATGGGCATGGCTGCCAGGCTGCTCTGGAAAGCACAGTGCGCTCACAAAGAGGGAGGCATCTTGGGCAGAGGAGAAATAGTTATACCAGGGAATTCTATGGCCTTATAAACTTGGGGGGGGGTTGGTATTGGGGGTTGTTTTGTTACTATGGATGAACGGTGGTATAGATATTATTATTATCGTTATTGTTGTCGTTGTCATTCCCCTTACACAGGAGGCAGTGATGGCCACCAACCTAGATGACTTTGTCGCAGTTCAACAGAAGATGGGACACATTCATAGAGGAGAGGGCTATTGGATAAAAATAACAGTAATAATTTATATGCCGCCCATCTGACTGGGTGGCCACAGCTGCTCTGGATGGCTTCCAACAAATATAAAAGCATAATTAAAATTAAAAACCTCCCTGTACAGGGCTGCCTTCAGATGTCTTCTAAAAGTCTGGTAGTTGTTGTTCTCTTTGACATCTGGTGGGAGGGCGTTCCACAGGGCGGGTGCCACTACCGAGAAGGCCCTCTGCCTGGTTCCCTGTAACTTCACTTCTCTCCACCAGAAGGCCTCAGCACTGGACCTCAGTGTCCGGGCAGAATGATGGGGGTGGAGACACTCCTTCAGGTCTCCTGGACCAAAGCCTTTTAGGGCTGTAAAGGTCAGCACCAACACTTGTGAAATTGCAATGCTTTGTTATGCTAGACATCTTAAGGCTACTTTGGAACTCACTGGGAACATTTTCAACATTGATGGAACCACCGTCAAGTTGTATCTTGTTAAATTTGTTTGCTAGTTCTTCAAATATTAAATAAAAACATTTTTTAAAAAAAAATTCATACCAATACCATTGCACTTTTGACTCTGGTGGCCAGTTTGAGCAGGAGGCATATCAGGCCCCCCAAAATGACCAGAACCCGTCCCCCTAGGCTTTGAAAAGGGGCGCAACATGGGAGGCCTTTAGGCGGCTGGTAGCTCTGAGGCCGGCCCTGTTGAAATCCCAGGGGCTGCTGGAAACCACAGGATGAGAGGGCACAGCTGGCCCTCCGGTCTGGCCTGAGGACTTCTCAGAAGAGCATCTGTGGCCACGGCGAGACTGGGGGGCAGGACTGGACCCAGCAACCAAGCTCTTCCTGTGTTCTTGTTGTCTCAGGAGACTCCCCCATTGCCTCTCAAGTTGGACTCCTCACCCCACACTGCCTCTCAGGGAGCCCAAAAGCAGCAGCCTCAGGGGAAAGTCTTTGTGGCCTCAGTCTCTGTGGCCGCCCTTGGCGCTTGCCTGCTCCCTTCCGGCCACCCTGGGCGGAGCTGGGGCCCACTTTGCAGAGGCCACCTTGCACATCCAAAAGCCATGCAACTTCCACCACCATCTTTCTCCTCATTTGCTCAGGGATGCTTCCTCTCACCTGGAGGGCTCCGACTCAGCTGCTGGGACCACCTCCACCGACTCGCTGCCCCAGCTGCAGCTGCCCCACAGCATGTTCTTGCCCCAGGCAGAGCTGGCCCCCCTGCCCTTCCCTCACACAAAGCAGCCAATGGGCAGCTCATGGCAATGGTGCCTCTCCAGCCCAGCAAAGGGCTCCTTCTCCAGCGGCTCCCACCCTCTGGGTCTCAAGAGCCACAGGAGGTCCAGGCCAGGCCAGGCGGAGGGGGCAGTAAGAGAATGGTGCTCCTGGGAAGGAGGGAGCCTGGCCCTGCCAACTCCCCAGGGAGCGGCTGCTCCCAGCTGTTGGGGCGAGGAGAAGGGCACCCAGGGAGGCCTCCCCCCCCATTGGCCTGGGGGCAGAGTCTTGGGACTTTGCTCTTGGCCCAGGTGGCCCTTGGAAGCCGCCCAGCCCCAAAGCGAGCGGTTCTTGGAACCTGCTGGTGTTTGCAGAGAAAACACCCCAAGATTTTGGGCTCCGGAGCCAAGCCCCTTCCATGCCTAAAACAGCACTGGCAGTACTGCCTTGGCATGGGGATCTCTTGGCAGTGCCCGCTGCCAGCCGGAATCCTGCATCCTGTTTGCTTCCTGCGCAGCAGCTGCCAGCCTGGCCCTGGGGGTCGAACAGAGGTTTGCCCTCCTGCTGGCAGCTGCGATGCCCCCTTGCCCAGGGCGCCCACCCAGGGCCCTTGCCTTGCCTTTTTCAAAGGCTGCCTGCAGAGATCAGAGAGGGGCACATGGGGCTGCAAGAGAGCTGGGGGGAGACCCCCCCCACTGCCTCCCTTTCTCCCAGCAGTTCAGCCATGCCAGAGAGGGGCGGCCCTCAAGTGCTATGGGATAGGGAAGCCCACCTCGTCCTCTGGCATTAAATTCCCAATGGGGGGGGGTTGCCCCACCATCTTGCTGCCATTGCTGTGGCAGAGGCTTGGCCACTGGGATGTGCAGTGGAGCAAGGAGTCCAGGAGGGGCCTGGGTGATGCTATGGGGCAGAGAGATAGGGAGGAGGGGGGCAGGAGAGGCAGGAAAGGTGCCAAGCAAGGAGAGGACAGCCAGGCAGGGAGAGGGTGGGAAGAGAGGAGCCAAGAGGAGCCCCAACAGAGCGACACAGAGCTGCCACGCTGCATCCCCCCAAAAGGGCACAGCCAAGGAATTCAGGCCATAAAATCAGTGTTGGAAGGGACCCCCAAAGGCCATCTAATTCAACCCCCTGCAATGCAGGAATCACAGCTCAAGGATCCCTGATGCAGGGCCACTCCATCTGTTTAAAGGCCTCCAGTGAAGGAGAGTCACAGAATCCTAGAAGTGTAGAGTTGGAAGGGACCCCGGGGGTCATCCAGCCCACCCCCCTGCAATGCAGGAATCTCAGCTCAAGCATCCATGGCAGATGGCCGCCCCACCTCTGCTTCTCAGCCTCCAGTGAAGGAGACGCCACCATCTCCTCCCGAGGTCGCCTGTTCCACTGTCAAATGGCTCTTACTTCTCAAAAGGAACTGAAATGAGCCGCCAATCATTGTCATCAGGACAGAAGGGAAGCAGACAAGAGATTCTTCCTGAACCAAACATCTGCCAGTGCCGAATGTGGTGGCTATGAAGGGGGCAGCATTGAGAGGCCTTTGCTGGCCCTCAGTTTGGTTCTGGGCTTGATTCCATGCGCTGTCCCCCCAAAAAACCTACTATTATTTTATTTACCAAATTTGTATACCACCATCAGATCACAGGACAGTTACCAACATAAAAATACAAAATGAAAACACAAGATACATAATAAAACAAAAGCAATACGGGCCAATGCTCTCCCTCCCATGCACATTTCAAAGGCTGCGGAACGTTAACCAGCCCAACACCTGGCCCAAGATCCATGCCCCTCTGTGCCCGTGGGCGCTGGCTTCCTCAGAGGTGATGTGCAGCTGTGCGCATCTGCATCCCAGGCCCCAGAGGAGGAAGCGATGCTGCTGCAAATGGCAGGAGGGGAGAGCGTGGCTCCTGCGCATGAATCCTGCTGGTGGTCTTCCACTGGGAGAAGAGGATGCTGGGCGAGGTGGGCAATGGCCCTGATCCGGCTGCAGGCTCCCCTTACGTCCCTGCCAGGAGGAGGGAGGCCTGGCTGGCTTCTTCCCCCCGTGGTGGAGGGGTCACAGGAGAGTTACCTCGATGCCCCGCAGGGCACCCCCTCTGGGGCTCCCAACTGGAGGCCTTCCCGGAGGGCATGAATCAGCTTTTCGCAGCTTGTTAAAAAATCCCCGTCCCACCTCTTGTTTTCGTGCCTCCGACCAGGAAATGAGCTTTGCCACTTTGCCAGGGAGAGCAGCCGGAGGCCAGGCCCATAAAGCTCCCCTTTATAAGCACCTGTGGGGCAGACATTCCGCAGGGAGACCGAGGCAGGAGGAGAAGCAGCCTAGTCCAGAGACCCACGGGAAGCCCCACGATGTCTGCGAAGGCGAGGCTGGGGGCAGCGGCGGCATTCTGGGCCCCCCTGAGGGGCTGCCTGCTCCTCGCGCTCCTGCTCCAGCTGCCAGGAGCAAGGGCCCTTTGCTACTTCCATGCGCAAGGTGAGGCGGCCGTGGGGGAAACAGGCGGGGGGCCAAGGGGAGGGACAACAGAGAATTGTGGAGGTCACCCCAAAGGTCATCCAGTCCAACCCCACTTCAGCGCAGGAACCTCAACTAAAGCATCCGTGGCAGAGGGTCACCCGACCTCTGCTCAAAAACCCCCAAGGAAGGGTCCTCTGTCAAACAGCTCTTGCCACCAGAAAGTTTCCCTTGATGTTGAGTCGGAACCTCCTTTCTTGTAACTTGGGTTCGAGTCCTACCATCTAGCACAGGAGAAAACAATATTGCTCCATGTGACTGGCCTTGAGAGACTGGAAGATCAGGAAGGGCCATCAGGCGCCCTTGGGCTACGCAGCCTTGAGGCTACCTAGGCTAGCACTAATCTTCAAATGTACAGAAATATTGCAAGGAAATGGACTCACTAGCAGGCTTTGAGTAGTGAGCCCTTACAATCAACAAAATCAAGGCAGAGAATGTATGGTAATAATTGAAATAGAGTCTAGAGGCAATTAGAGAACAATCAAGGTATAATAATGATAAGAATATAGTAACATTTTATTGTTATTTTAAGAAAGCTGTATTAAAAGGCAATTAAACAAGCAGGAGAAGTAAATTTGCAAGAAAACAGAAGAGAAAGTTGAGGGAAGTTGTGGGGACGGGCCTGTATCTGGGGGTGTCGTCTTTTCTTTTTGTGAACAATGTTGTGGTGATGAATACAAAACTGCAAAATTTAATAAAAATTATTTTCTAAAAATAAATAAATCTTCAAATGGCAAAGGGGCAGATTCAGACTCAACCTTGGGAAGACCCTTGTGACTCAACCACAGAACGGGCTCCCCTGGAGGATGGCGGACGCTCCTTCCATGGAGGTTTTTAAGCAGAGCCAGGCGGCCGTCTCTTAGGGCTCCTCCAGCCGAGAGTGCTGCATCGCAGAGGGTTGGGCTGGATGACCCCTGGGTTCCCCTTGCCACCCTACACGCCTGATTCTAGAGAGGCAGGAGGAGACTGGCAGTGGCCCAAGAGCACTCACGGGCTCCCCGCTCGGCCGGGATCTGGGTGAGAACGCAGCTGGCAGAGCCGAGGGCCAGATCCTGCGCCAGCCCTCCTCCCTGACCGCCCTCCCTCCTTCCTTCCAGCCCCCTGCCTCTACAAGGAAAAACACTTTGGGCCCGGAGAGTCCTGGCAGGATGCCAACTGCTCCAAGTGCTTCTGCCTGGACCCCCTTGGCGTGGGCTGCTGCGACACGTGAGTTGGGCCGGGGGGTGCATGTGGGCTGCAAGGAGCAGGGAGGGGGCACGTGTCTGGGAGGAGAAACGCAAGGAGACCCCCCCCCCAAGTAGCAGCTCCACACCTGGAAGGGGCCCGGGCAGGTGAGGCGCCTGGAAGCGGCCCCCCAAGGGTGAAAATGGGGTCCTGGCCCCTGAGGCATCCTTGCTCCAGGCTCTCCTGGCATGGCGGCACCCGGGGACAAGGCCAAGCAAAGGGGTCATTTCTGGGGCACAGGAAAGAGCAGGGAGAGGCGAGCAAAAGTCAGGGATTGGGACCTGGTGTTGCTGTCTGAGCAGATTTGAGCCCGGGATCTGAGGAGATGTCGAGTCTAGGAGAGCACGGGACTCTTCATCTCAGGGGCGAGAGACTTGCCCCACGATGGGCAAAATAAATTCTGCACTGAAGGGGGTTGGACTGGATGACCCTCGTGGTCCCCCCCCCAACTCTACACTTCTTTGAGGGGCTCACTGAGAAGAAACCCACCTGCCCAAGGAGGGGTGAAGTCTGACCCCCGTTTCTGAGTGGGGACGGGACCGCCTGGCGCAGCCGCTCAGAGGGCCAGGGAGAGCAGAGTTCGAATCCTTTCCCGCTGGTCTCACTGGGGGAACAGAGCCAGCCCCATGGCCCCCCCCATGCCCAGCCTAGCGGGTGCAAAGTGGGGGGGGGGTGGAGACCTTCACAGCCCCAGCTCAGCTCCTTGCAGGGATGGCAGGATCAAGCCGAGAGGCAGTTGTTGAGTGTGAGAGAGATGCCTCCTCCTCCTCCTCGCACCCTGCCAAGCCCCCCCCCGAGGGCCCCCCTATAAATCAGCCACAGGGCCGTGGGGGGGCCAGCGTGCCCCCCACCCACATCAACCACCCCAAGGAGGGGAGCTGCATGGCTGAAAGCAGGAGGAGGATTGGGGCCTCCTCAGCATCCATCCAGTGGCTGCAGGGAGCCTGGATCAGGCCCACAGTGCCATGGGGGGGGGAGCAGGCCGAGGGGGGTTCTTTTGCTCTGAGAAGCTCAAGAGCCACTGGACTGGCTGGGCCCGATCCGGCAGCCTCTCCCCATGTTCTCACTGCCCCCTCTCCTCCTCCTCCTCGCAGGTTGCAGCCTCCGGTCGACTTCCCCGCCTGGTGCGAAGCGCGCTACGACTCCCGGGCCTGCAAGATCTCGCTGGTGCAGAAAGGCAGGCCGAGGCTGCCCTGCGTGAACAGCCTGGAGCCCAGCTGGGGGTCAGGCCAGGCCCCTGAGCAGCAGCCCGGCAGCCGAGGGGGGGCCACGGCCCGGCTGGGGAGGAAGAGCCTGGAAGCGAGGCGCTGAGGGGGGGGGCAGAAGCAGCGCCAGAGGCACCCAGAAAGAAAGAAAGAAAGAAAGAAAGAGGGTCTTGCTAGCCACCATCACCAGAGGACCCCCCCCTGCACCTGTAGAGCAAGACCTCCCCCCAGCTTTGCTTACTGCCCACCTCTGCCCGCTTCCTAGGGTGGGCACCTTGCCCCTTCCCTCCTCCAGATGCCAGGCGGGGAGGCTGCCAGCACCCGGACCCTCTCCTGATCAGACACCTTTGCCATGAATCCCCCCAGAAATGGGGGTCTGGCTGGCTCCCCAGCCCTGCAGATATAGGGCCTGCTTTTATCCCCAAATATATCCAGGGGGTGTGGAAGGTCCTGGGCTGCTGCCCCCCATTTCCAGCTTCTTCTCCCTCCCCCCCCCCGTCTGCTGGCTTCTCTGTTAAGCAGCCAAAGCCCCCCACCCCCCAAAAAAACCCACTAAAGGGAACCACTAAAGAGAACTAGGGGTCCAGACCACTCTGTGCAGGGGGGGGGCCATGACGGAAGAGGGCTGGGCCTGACCCAGAGATGGGCGCGATCCGCAGCCAAAGCTCTTCCTTAGGGCGTAGAGAGGGCATGTCTGACTCTTCAAATAAAGACCCCATGAAACAGCAGAAAGGCTCTGGTGCCGTGGATTTCTTGCGGGGGGGGGAGGAGATATGGGCAGGAGGGGAAGGGTCTCCCGTGGCCCCCACCCTCCTGGGCAAAGGATGGCACCTGCAGAGTATGGGGGGGGGCAGCCATTGCAGCAGATTTTTATTAACCGACAGACACAAAACACAGCATTGGGGGAGATGAAGCTGGGAAGCCCCTCCCGCTTTTCACCATAGTAACCCCCCCCATGACACTCTGGAAAAAAGGACAAGGGCAGGTTGGAGGCAGCGCCCCCTTCTCCATGGGAGAAATTCACACGCCAGACGGGGAGTGGGGCCGGGAGAGGGAGGGAGCCCAGCTGGAGCCCCCCCCCCGCTTGCACCGCAGACCTTCCAGCCAAAGGTCGTCCCCCCCCCCAAATCAGGATCATGCCTCTCTGAGGCCACACAGGGAGGAACAGGACACTCAGACACGCAGAGGAGCCCTCAGATGGTGAGGGAGTTGGCGCCCGGGACCTGGGAGACGGAGGAGGCCAGGAGCGGGTTGGTGGGCAAGACCTTGATGGGCAGGTCCCAGCTGAAGGTGTCCACGTCCATCTGCTCCACCCCCGACCACCGGGAGGCTTCTTCCGAGGGGGGGCCCTCCGGGGGGGCCTGCCGCTGCGACGCCTCGCGGGACGTCACAAACTCAAAGTGCAGCCGCCACTTCAGGGACACTGCAAAGAGGGGGGGGGCCATCAGCAGAGGCGCTCTGGGCTGCTCCCACTGAACAGCCCCCTCCACTCACCCCCACCCCCCACTTGGCTCCCGGGTGTTGGGGGCCAGCAAGGACCCCCTTCTGTTCAAACCAAGGGAAGCGAGAACATCTGGGGGCTCCCTCTGTCAGTGGGTGACAGCCAGCCAAGGGGCAGGGAGGAGGGGGTGCCCATGGGTCAGGGGTGCCAGGAGAGTGCCAGCTTGTGGCTGGTACAGGGGGGGTGTCAAAGAGGTGCTTCCAGCAGCAGCCCCTTTTTGTGACTCTTTTGTAGGTGGCCTTGGCTTAAGGACACAGGAACCAGCTTCAGAGCTGGCGTATTGGCCTGCCCAGCTTTGCCCACTGGGCACTGGCTGGCATCAGCTTTCTGCAGTTCAGGGGTGGCAGGAGAGTGCCAGCTTGTGGCTGGTACAGGGAGGGGGTCAAGGAGGTGCTTCCAGCAGCAGCCCCCTCTGGCTTAGGGGCACAGGAACCAGCCTCAGAGCTGGCGTACTGGACTGCCCAGCTTTGCCCCCTGGGCACTGACTGGCAGCAGCTCTCTTGACCCACCCACGCCCCTTATGCCTGCAAAGCTGCCTGGCCCCTCCCTCCCGGTCCCTGGAAGGACTCACCGATGTTGGTGCTGAACCCCGGGGCAGAGCCGAGCGGGATGGGCAGGCTGAAGCTGGTGTGCGAGGTGTGCAGACAGGACTCCTGGTGGCGGGCGTGGGTGCTGTAGGAGACGGGCTGCCCGCGCCGGGGCTGGAAGGCCTCCTGGATCCGCTCCTCCGTCTGCAGGCTCACCAGGTACTAGCGGCCAGAGAGCAGAAGCCGGGTGAGCACCCGACTGGCACCCCACACCCTCGACTCACCCCCCCACCCCCATTTTGCCATCCTGGAGGGCACCCCCACCCCCCAGCCTCACCTGCAGGCATGGGATGTCCCCCTCGGAGAAGTTGAAGGTGCCCACAATGTCCTCGCCAATCTTGTAGACGGCCTTGAAGATGCAGAAGGTGCCCACTTTGCCGCGGGAATTGCTGATGTTGTACAAGTCTGGGAGCAAAGGGGGGGGGACTCAGTTGGGGGGGCGGGAGAGAAAAAGGTGTGCCCCCACCTGGAATTGAACACGGCTGCACTCCCCCCGCCCAGTGAAAACCAGTCTCTTGTGCGGTGGCTGAATGAGGCACTGTGCCCCGTGGCATGAAGGGCACCTTAAGCCGCACGGAAGAAGCAGCCGGCTCCTTTTCTGCTGCTCCGAAGGGGAGGCCCAGACCAAAGGGATGGAAGGCGCCAAGGGGATTCCAGCGAAATATCAGGAAGAACTTTCCAAGTCTCCCTTGTAATAAGGGCAACCTGGCGACTAGACTTTCTGTTTTTGTGCCCATAACCTAAGTTCCAGGAGTCACATGCAGGGTGGATAAAAATCAATGATTTAAAAAATAATAATTTAAATTGGATTTTTTAAAAAATTTAAATTGGATTTTTAAAATAAAATGCTTTCGGAGGAAAAGTCTTTCTAAATATAGCTTTCTATTTAAGTTATATTATAGTCCAAAAGCTATTCATCAGGAAATAAGGATTTGTTTTAAGTTTTTCATGTGTGCTAAAACTCACTCTAAGTTTTTTTTTAAAATTGTTTAACCACATCAGTTAACAAACATGGATACATATGCTATAATGTTATTGTTTTAGTTAAATAAATCGTTATTAAGGAAATTATTATTTTTCTCCTTCCAATAAAGTACAGCAGAAAAGTTGTCCCAAGTATAAACAGTTAACTTATTAAACCTCACTATAATTTCATAATTATCTGTCTAGGTATTTCTCACAGTATAACCTAATCAGTAACTTTTGATATACAGTGGTACCTCGCAAGACGAATGCCTCGGAAGACGAAAAACTCGCAAGACGAAAGAGTTTTTCGTTTTTTGAGTTGCTTCGCAAGACGAATTTCCCTATGGGCTTGCTTCGCAAGACGAAAACGTCTTGCAAGTTTGTTTTCTTTTTCTTAAAACCGCTTGAAGAGGTGCAGTTGCAACTTGACCGTGCTTCGCAAGACGAAAAATTCACAAGACGAAAAAACTCGCAGAACGAATTAATTTTGTCTTGCGAGGCACCACTGTAACTGTAAAAACTACTCTGAAAATTTATTATTCTGAAAAGGAAACCTTCATCTGGTTGTAAATATTATGATTATATCAGCAAGAAGGAGTCTTTCTGTAAAAAAAAGGATTGAAATCAAGTCTTCCTTCCTGACTAGTGATTGAAATCATGATTGAAATCAAATTGATTTAAACTGATATGATTTCATTCAAATCCACCCTGGTCACATGGCAAATAGCTTTTCTTTCTTTCTTTTTTACCGTTTCTCAACTTTATTTTCAGGGCAGGAGAAATTTTATTCCATTGTATTGAGCTTGGAAGATGCTCTGCTCATTTTCTCTTTGGGCTTTGAAGTCAGCAGATAGATCTTCAAAGATGCTGAGCATATATCCAACTCCATCAACAGGATCCTTCAACAGGGTCATTTCCCTCATTCGGGGAGACCCTTCAATTACCACGTCAGTTTATTCATGCTGCTCTTCCTAGATTTCTTTTTTTGACAAATGGCTTTCTCTCCCAGGGCAGTGGGGCGGGGGGTGAGGTGACTTACGGAGGCTCCTTCTGGAGGTGGCCGCCATCAGCAGCTCGGTGGCCAAGTCGGCCAGCCGGGAATCCTTCTTGGCCCCCTCCTCCTCCTCCAGGAAGGGGTTGGAGGGGGCCACGGCCTCGTCCTGGGGGCACTGGTAGTCCTTGAGTCCTGCGGAGGGAGAGGCAGCATGGGCTGTTTTGCGGGGAGGGGGCGTCAAGAGGTGCTCCCCCCAATCCGGTCTGCGCAGGGACAGCCCCCCCCCGCCTTACCATGGAGCACCAGCACCCGGAAGGGGACGCGCAGGAGCTTGATGGGTGAGTTGACCCTCTGGCAGCCGATGGTCAGCTTGTAGACATACTTGACCGCCTGCCCCCGGAAGGAGGGGGGGCCGTCCACCGGCAGCGTCTCGCAGTACGAGTCTGGGGAAAGGGGGGGCGTGCGTGAGCCTCAGCGCCAAGGGTTTGGGCTCCCATGGCTGGGTGGGAGGGGCAGCCGGCAGGAGGAGAAGAAGAGCAAATGAAAAAGCCTTGCACTGTAGCGGGGTGGGATGGATGACCCATGGGGTCCCTTTCAACTCTTATTCTGACTCCGAAAGGGCCCAGTTCCAAGCCAGGGCCAGGGGGCTGCCTCCCCAGAAGGCCTCTTGTTGCTTCCAAGTGCCCTGGGATCCTTCTTGAGCAAGCCCCCCAACACTGAAAAGCAGGGGGCAGATCTGAGCACGCCGGGGGGGGGTCTTCCACATGCCCCTTCCCCACCTTTTTAGAGACCCCCAACCAGGCAGAGGCCGGGTTTTGTTTTTTGGGGGGAGGGGGCAGCAGGCAGGTTGGGGCCGTGAAGCCCGTGAGGCAATGCAGGGTCAGGTGGGGCTGGGGCTGCCCTGGCCTCCCCCTGGGGCTCTCAGCCCCACTGCCTGGCTTCCTCTTCCAGATCACCTCTGGGCGGCAATGGAAGTGGGAAAGTGGGGCTGGCGTGTGGGGAGCCCAGAGCCCTTCCCCACAGGACGGGCGAGAAGGGGCTACTCACAGGTTTTGGACTCTCCTGGATCCAGTCGCAAGTCACAGAAGAGGATCTTTGGGGGGGTGGACAGGATGCAGTGGCCCCGCTCCCCTGCAAGGCAAAAGGGGCCGTGGGCACAGACTCACGCCCAGGACTACCCGCCATCCTCCTGCCACCCTGGCAGGCTCTCCTGCCTTCTCACCGGCCCCCAAGTGACCCCCCCCGCCCTGCCCCTCCTCCAGGCCAAGGAAGGAGCTCAGCCTCACCTCTGTTGGGGACAAAAACCGTCTCGTTCTCGGCCTGGACGTCGTGCCGGCTGTCTTCCGAAGGGGGCAGAGCCACCCGGCTCTCGCTGGCGTGGAACTGGCAGTGGATCTGAGCGCTGGCCCAGGCCAGCATTTCACTGGGGGGGGGAGAAAGGGGGGCAGGTCGTGAGGGAGACGGAGCAGAGACCCAGGGGAAGAAGGCCCATGAACATGAGGAGAGCCTGCGGCTGGATCAGGCCCGCCCAGTCCAGCATGCTGCTCTCACACTGGCCAGCCAGGTGCCTAGGATGGGAAACCCCCAAAGAAGACTGGAGCAGAACAGCAACTCCCTCCCCTCCTGGTGCTTGAGCGGAGAGTCCTGCATTGGGGGGTTGGACTAGATGGCCCTCGGGGGCCCTTCCAGGAGTCTGCGATTTGGTTTCCAGCATGTGGGATTCAGAAGTGTTCCTGCCTCTAACCAGGGAGGCAGCGCACAGCTGTTCTGACTAGGAGACATCGGTGGCCCTCTCCTCCGTGGTGAGAGAAGGCAAGCGCAGCCTGAAAGACATCCCAGCTCAGGGGTGTCTGTGTGTTTTCCTCGTTCATTCAGATTTTCCAGATCTGAAAGTGCCACCTGCTCTCAATGGTGAAGCTGCATGCTCTGGCACCGGGGCGGAGAGCAGGTGGGGGCATGGCACGTTGCCCGCAGGGGCGTGGCTTGCGTCCTGGGGGCATGGTGCCCAACACAATGGGGGGTGCACAGCACGTGTCTGGGGGGGCAGCCGCGATGGTACCCCCCCTCCCCAATGGTGCTGGGGGCAGTGTGCTCACCCATCCCCCCCCCACCAGTGCCTGCTCTCTGCAGAGGAGTCCCTCCACCCGGACAGCTCAGGGCTTTCTGCTGCCTCTTCCCAGGAAAAAGGCTGGCAAGCTGGAACCCAGCGCTTTCCAGACCCCTTGGGGGTAGAGGACCCCCTAGACCATGTTCCTGTGGTGTCTGGAGGAACCCCAGCCCCTATTCCTCCCTTCCCAGCACCGCACACCAGGTAGGAAAAGAACACAAACCTTGTGATGAGGAACCTAACTATCTAGATCACCCCCAGGTGATCTGTTCCCACATTACTCACAAACCTGGGCAGGTTTCAAAAGCCACGGAGGGTCTGAGGCCACAAGATGCCCCTCAAGAATAAATGGGGCCTGGAGTGGAGGTGACCGGCTGGCCCAAGCGGGAGAAGAGGGGAAATGCCCTGGCTGTGCATGCTTGGAAAACAACGCTCCAAAAATTCCTGATGGTGGAGGACAAGGTCACCTGGCCTGCCAGCCCCTCTGTCTAACACTTTCCGGGACTTCTACTATTTATTAACAAAACAAAAAAAAGTGCAAATTTGACCAATAACCTAAATAATCAAGACTCCAAACCATAAAACGTCACAGCCCAGAAGGGCATAAGTACAAAAACAGAGGACAGCTCCAAAGGGATAATAAAGTATTAACTCATACAAGGGTCCCCTTTACAATTCGTTATAAAAATGAGAGTATCCTCTGGCTGTAAAGCTGCACCATTATTCCGATTAAAGGTTCAATATGGTCTTAAATGCGCCAGAAATTAGCTTATACAGGTGACAGTGGGTGACTTGCGTGCCTCAATTTTTGTATAGAAAGTAAAGTCATATTAAAAACCAGTCATTCGAGCTGCACCCTTTTCAAGAAGGGCAACTTGCCAAACCCTGGAATGCCAGAAATCCAAATTATCAAGATTAAAGGTCTTCCAGGATTCGAAAACACAGCCCTGGGCTGCAGTAAAGAGGTGAAAAGTTCTTTCCTTTTCACAACCCATTCTGTTTCCTTCCACATAGAGACTCAAAGATGGGAGCACTTTCACAGAAAGGTTCCGCAGCGCAGGAGACAGGAAGGACGCTTGTGGCACCCCAGAGTGAGCGGAGAGCCACAAGCTTGTTCTGCCAGGCGACTATGGGCTGCAGCGCTCACCAGGCAGCCCCAGAGCCCCCCTGGCACTGCACCAAGCTGGTCCCAGCCACTGAGAGGTCCAGGAGAACTGGGGGGGGGGGTCCCCTTCCCGCTGCCCATCTCCCAGCACAAGTCACCCACCAGGGAGACCACAGTTGGATTCCACTCACAGGCTGCCTTGAAACCACCAGCACCTGGTTCCTCACCTGGGGGTGCGCCTGGAGGGTCCCCCTCACAAAGGAGGCTCCAGCCGAGGCAGAAACGGGGTGTGTTTGGCCTGGGGTGCCAGCCACTGAAAATGGGCCTGGCCACAGGCACCCCAGCCGCAAGGAGCGCCTGGCAGATATTGGAGACCATGGACCAAAAGCTCCAAAAGTCTGCTTCTCCTTGCCTTCCGCGCTCTGCCAGGGACTCCCCCCACGGCCGCTGGGGTCCTTGTCCTGCTGCTATGAGCTGCTTTTTAATTACTTTGCCATTAGCCACTCTGAAGGTCTTTCTGACCAAAAGATCAAAATCAAAACCCCGTAAATAAAACAACCATTTCTGCATCAAATGGAAGTGGGGGGAAGGCGGGGGTCCCGAGAGGCCACAGAAGGAGGGCTTTGCCAGGCCACAGCAAGCCAGAGCTGCACCCGGGAGGGCAGACCCACTTGGCTGCCACAGCTGCTCCCTTTGGGGTGGCCAGGATGTGCCCCGGGAGATTGGCAGAAGCAAAGAGGGTCTGGGCCAGCCCTTCCCCCACTTGACTGCCCCCCACCCTCAGGCTCCAGGAGATGGCTGCCCGGTTCATGCCGGCTCCAGATGACTGGGAGGAGAAAAACCAGCAGGAGCGCATGAGAGCAGCCCAGTCGGATGGGGGGGGGGCTGACTATGGTTCTTATTCTCCTGGGCACCCAACCCAACCTGCTGCCCTCCCTTGCTGGGTGTCTCCTTTCTGCACCACACAGATTTAACAGACACAGAGTTGGGCGGGATCCTGCGGTCATCTAGTCCAGCCCCCTGTGATGCAGGCGTGGCAGCCGCAAAGCCCATCAACAGCCCGCACAGGCCAGCCGGCTGAAAAACAAAGACCCGGCCTGAGGACCTCAAGAAAAGTGTCCAGACTGGTCAAGCCAGCTTCACCGCATAAGCAGGCCGGCCGGCCGGCCGTGGAGAAGCATCTCTCTCGGGTCTGGTAGGTGACAAGGAAGGCAGCCACCGCACGTCAGGGCCTGAGGCCCAAAGCGGGAGGGCAGGGCAGGGGAGGGCTGCCAATCCAGCTGGCACGCACAGGCCGGGCTCAACCAAACACCCACGGAACGCCTTTCTGAGGAGAGCAGCATCTTCCAGGACAGGGCGGCTGGGCGAAGGCCACCCAGAGGAAGCCTGAAGAGGACCCCCTCCTCCTGAGGGGATGCGGGCCCCCTTCTGCCTGCTGCTGCCACTGCCACCCCCGGCAGCATGGGCACAGAGCAGGCAGAATGGCAACCTTAAAGGCCTGTGGCAATGCAGCAAAATGGAGCCCAGGCTGGCACAGCCAGTGGGGGGGGGGGAGAGGGCGCTCCTGGCTGCTCTGAACTGGGTGGGGAAGCCTTAATGGATCTCTGTGTACTTTCCGCACTTATCTGTACAGGACTGTACTTTCCCAAGTCCTTAACTGCTCCCAGGTTCACCTGTGACTGCTCAATTGCCACATAAAGCATTGCATCAGTTGTTGGGGCAGCCTCAAGAACAGCCTCCCTCTCTCGATTCCGGCAGGTAGCCGTCTTGGTCTGACGCAGTCAAAATAAATTAATAAATTAAAAATTGTCCAGTAGCACCTTCGGGACCAACTAAGTTTGTTCTGGGTCTAATCTTTTGTGTGCATCTGAAGAACTGTGCATGCACACGAAAGCTTAGACCCAAAACAAACGTAGTTGGTCTCGAAGGTGCTACTGGACAATTTTCTAATGTTTATTTAGCCTCCCTCTGGCACAAGAGGCAGCGCCAACCCTGCGGAGGGGGCCTGGCGCCAGGCTCAGGAAGAGAGCCCCGAGGCCATGGAGCACAAAAGCCGCAGCTCCCCAGCCCTGCCTCAGAGTCCTGCAGCCTTTGGCCACGCGGCTGGGAGGGGCAAGGAGCCTCCCTGGACCTCAGCGCATCCGGTCAGTGAGCCAAGGCCTGGCAAGACCCCCAACTCCCTGCCTGGCCTGACTTGACTCACGGGTCTCCCCCACTGATCCCATCCTTTAAATAAATAGATCCCTGCACTGGATCTGTCCAGTCCAGAATCCGGTTCTCCAGGCGGCCTGAGCTCACGGTGCCTCTTCTGGGAAGCCCCAAGGAGGACATGAGCCCCTGCTTTCAAGGGGGTGTCGACGCTCCCCACAAACGCTCCTAACTAGCATCAGAAGACAGGCCCACCCCTTCGGGAAAATGTGGTGGCTGAGCAGGGGTGAGGTCTGGCGGGTAGACCTGCCCACTCAGAAACTTGCCCTGCAGAGGGTTGGACTAGAAGACCCCTGGGGACCCCTCTACCTCTGTGACCCACCCTTTCTCAGTGAGTCAGCCCAGCATCCAGGTTGCACTTTCAACCCACAGGGAGCCTCCCACCCCCCCAGCAAGCCCTTTCTGAATGGCACTGCTGATGCAATCAACTCTGCACCCCCCTCCCCCAAAAAATGCCAACACTGGACATGCCCTGCCCTAAACTGGGAGACCCGCACTGGATTTCCTTGCACACTCGCTCAGCCACAGCCCTACAATGATGGGACTTGATCTGCCCTGGCAGAGAATTTTTTTAAATGTTTACAATCTCAGAAAAATATTCTTTTGGGGTGAAATAAACTCAAGAATTGAAAAGAGTATGAACTGAATTTACACTCAGTCCCGGACCTCTTTGAATTGCTTTGCTATTGCTCCACCAGCAAAAACCAGCAGAAAATTACAAGTTCCTTCTCTATATAATGGGCGTTTCATACTCATCTTCTCTTTGCCTAATTGGCTGGATCCACCTTCCTGAATGTCAATCATTGAGACGGCTTCATCCATTGGCTAGAAGCACCATCAACCAGGAAGAAGCAAAGAGCCCTTTGGCCTCCGCGCTTTCGCTCTCATCTGCCTGCAAAACTCCCCTTGTTCGAGGCGCATTTTGCAGCAGGGAATTTCATTTGCGTGAGGAGCAGTTTCTTATCTCTGGGTGCAAAACTGGGCCTAAGATTTCAGATCAAAACTGCAGAATGGAAGGAGAGGGGGACCTTTTTCTGCCTCCCCGCTTCCAGCTACTCTCCAAAGACTGGGGAAGAGACCCTCTTCAGAATACGAGGGGGGTGGGCAGGGCCAGATTTAGGTTTGATGAGGCCCAGCTATCCTTTGTCAACAACAAATTGTTGCTGTTTTTTGTGTGTTGAATATATGCTTTATGGTAATTTATGGACCTAATAGGTATCTAAAACCACTTGCACATGCAGAATGTGGGCACCCTATATATAGAAAAGAGCAAAGCAGGGATATTTGAGGGAGCAGTTGGGGCTCATTTCTTACTTCATAGGAGCCTACAAAACACAAAAGACGGTTGCTGTATGTAGGTTTTTTCTATTTGTTTTTTATCTTCTATTTTGTAAATGCACATCCAGGTTTTTTTCCTTTTAATTTTTTTTTTTGGGGGGGCCAAGAGAGTGGGGCCCTAAGCTAGAGCTTGTTGAGCTTATATGTCCATCCGGCGCTGGGGAAAGGACTAGACGGGGCTTCCTCAACCTCGGCCCTCCAGATGTTTTGAGACTACAATTCCCATCATCCCCGACCACTGGTCCTGCTCGCGAGGGATGATGGGAGTTGTAGGCCAAAAACACCTGGAGGGCCGAGCTTGAGGAAGAAGCCTGGACTAGACCATGTGGAAAAGAAGAGAATAGCTTAGCGGCAGCTCGTTCCTTTTCTGCTTATAGAAAAGCGCCCCTGGACACCCCGACGGGGCGCCCACCAGCTCCGTCTCAGGCGCCCTTCGGCTCCTCGCTTGCGCATCTCGCTCGCTCTGCGCGCTTCTCGTGCAAAAGGCGGAGGCGACGGAGGAGTTTCCCGGCCCCCCGCAGCCTCCTCCCCGCCCGGCCCTCGGCCCCCCTCCCCGGCCCCCTCGGGGCTCTACCTGGAGGCGGACGTGGCGTCGGGCGGCAGCGGGTTGCGCAGCGTGACCAGGCACTCGAGGGGCTCCCCGGCCAGGAAGACCGCCCCGCGGAGCAGCGCCGCCGACACCTCGATCATGGCCGGCGGGGGGCGAGGGACCCAGGCGTCCGGGAGGGGAGAGCGCCGCGGGGACCCGACCGGCTGTCCTCGGAAGCGCCCGCCCGAGGCCCCGCCCACCCTGCCTGCCTGCCTTCGGCACAGCTCGGCTCTTTCCGCCTCCGCCATCCCCGCCCGCGAACCATCCTCGGCCGAGCTCGGCTCTTTCCGCCTCCGCGAACCATCCTCGGCCGAGCTCGGCTCTTTCCGCCTGCGCCGCCGCGCCGTTGCCGGCTCTCTGGGGCTGCTCCGCCCCGTCGGGCGGGCAGGGGGCGGGGCGGGAGGCGGAGGTCCGTTGCTGGCCGAGCCGAGGCCGCCGAGCGGGGAGCGGCAGAGTCGCCCTGCCGGCCGGGCACGCGCAGCTGGGCGCCGCCTCCCCCCCCCCCGATGGCCACCCCCGAGGAGGAGAGCAGCGGCGGCGGCCGGCCCGGCGCCCGTCGTCGGGGGAGCTCCCCGCCCGGGGCGCCGGAGCTGATGCGCGCCTTCGAGGGCTCGGCGGGGGGCCGGGGGCTGCCCCGCTGGGGCTGGCGCCTGTGCCTGGCGCACCGCTTCGCCGAGCGCAGGAAGCCCTACCAGGCCTCCGACGTCTCGGCCGCCGACGCCGTCAAGCACCTCGGACTGGCGCTCAGGTCAGCGGCCGCCGACGGGGAGCCCAGCGGGGCGGGGGGGGGGGGAGCCGCCCTGGGCCGCCCCGTCGGGGAGCCGCGCCCGGGCAAAGGTGAGCGGGAGGCCGCTTCCCGCTGCAGCCCTGGCGCCGCGCCCGGGGCGCGCTCCCGGAGCTGCGAAAGGAAGACCTCCGGGCGGAGGCGGAGGAGCCGCGCCCGGGAGGCTTCTCCTTCCCCGGGGGACTCTGGACGGGCAGGAGAACCGGGGAGCGGCGGGGTCGGGGGCGGGTCTCCCTTGGCAGCTGACTCCGGAGAGGACCTGGAGCCGCGAGGGGGTCTCCTCCTCCTCCTCCTCCTCCTCCTCCTCTTCCTCTTCTGCTGCCCCGGGTCCAAAGGCGTGACGCGCTGCATCAGACACGGGAGCCTGATTCTGCAGCGGCCAACCTGGTGCCCACGAGCAGGACCTGGGCGCTGCAGCAACACTCTCCTCCTGCGGTGCCAGCCGCTGGCACTCAGAAACAAGAAAGCCTCTCTGGCTACCAAATCGGGGGTCCAGCGCCCTCATCTTGGCTAAGTCGGCACCCCAACAGGATGCCCCCAACAGTGCTCTTGACAGCCACCCCCCAAAAAAAAAGCCTTTGGAAGCCCAGCAGCCCTCTGTGACTCCGCCCGGTCCCCTTTGAAAGCCCCCAACCGGAGGGAGGACCCTCGCGGCCTCTGCAGGGACTGGATTCCATTGGGTGGGGTTTGTTTAGTTTTACTCCCGGTAGACCCACTGTAGTTGATGGCCCTAACTTAGTGGAATGCCACCCATCCTTTAACTGTGTGCTGGTTCTGGGCCTTTGTCATCTTATTTTTTTCTGTTTTTGTCAATTTGTCACAAATGTCTTTTATCGGTCAGCTGCCTGAAGTCCCTGTCAGCAATGAAGGCAACGCCTAGCTAAATAAATTGATGATGATGATAATAAGTGTGCAGGCTCACACATGTGCATGTAAAGAAGAGCTGGCACAGCTGGGGTGGCCCCCCGCCAGGTTTTTAAGAGGCATCCGTGGAGCCTGGCAAATGACCGGCCAGGTGTGCCTCTCCCTCCTCAGGTACTTCAGGTGGTGGTACCGGAAGACTCGCGTGGAGAAGAAGCATCCCTTCATCAACCTCTTCAACTCCCAGCCCCTGCGCCAGATCTATGGTGAGCAGGGCAGTGCTTGGCTTCTCCTGTGCCCAAGGAGCCGTGCCCAGGGTGACGGGCAGAGCCAGCCAGGGATTTGCAGTGGAAGGCAGGGAGGAGTCTTTCAGGGCCTGGCTGGGCCACTGCCATGGCTTCCTGGCACAGAGGAAGGGTCTGCCTCCTGCAGGGCTGGAGCTCACCAGCCTGCCACCCTCGCTTTCCCCACAGGCTGCCCGTTGGGGGGGTTTGGCGGTGGCACCATCACACGAGGCTGGCGGGGGGACTTCTGCCGGTGGCAGCTCAACCCGGGGCTCTACCACTACAAGACGGTGATCGCTGACCAGGTGCGTAGCTGTGCAAGGACTTAGCCTCCTGGTCTGTGCCCCTGGGGGGCGCGGCTGGCCGAGGCTCTGGGGGTGTTGGGACTCTCTGCCCTCTCGGATCAGCTGCCTTGCTGGCCGGAAACCTGCCTCCCTCCCCTGGCGTGGCTCCCCTGTGCTCAGGCTGCCCCTCACCTGGCTTTCCACCCCCCCCCCCAAATACCAGTTCACCGTCTGCCTGCGCCGGAAGGGCCAGACCGTCTACCAGCAGGTCCTGTCGATAGAGAAGCCCAGCCGCCTGCAAGAATGGAACTGGGGTTTCTGCGGCCACTACGCTTTCTACCACGCGCTCTACCCTCGTGCCTGGGCTGTCTACCAGCTGCCCGGGCAGGACGTGGTGCTCACCTGTCGGCAGGTCTCCCCCATCATCCCTCACGATTACCAGGTGAGCCTCTTCCGTACCTGTGAAGGTACCTCTGTGGGGCTGAGGGTGATGGGCTGCATTGTTCCGTTGCAGGGAAAGGGAGGTTGGGGGCACCTGGGAGCCTTTCAGCTCACTTTGTTGGCCCTTCATTGCATGCTCATCCTTTTATTGCATGCTTTTCTCTGGAGAGAAACTCTTTGCAGAGCAGTTTTTGGGACCAGCTGGGAAAAGCCGGCAGCCCAGCTGTGTCCAGGGCAGGATTTAGGTTTGATGAGGCCCTCAGCTCCTGAAGGTAATGGGGCCCCTTTGTATGTCCAGCTTTGTCAACAACAAATAGTTGCAGTTTTTTGTGTTGAATATATGCTATATGGCAATTTATGGACCTAAGTGGTATCTCAAGCCATTTGCACATGTTGCCTTGCAACCAGTCCATGCAGAATGTTGGCACCCTATATATAGAAAGGAGCAAAGCAGGGATCTTTGAGGGAGCAGGCGAGCAGGCAGGGCCCAGGACTTACATCATAGGCACCTACACAAAACATGGTTGCTGTATGTAGGTTTTATTTTATTTGGTGTTTTTTTCTTATATTTTGGAAATGTAAATTTTTTGGGCCCCCAAAAGAGTGGGGCCCTAAGCTGTCACTTGTTGAGCTTATATGTAAATCTGGCCCTGGCTGTGTCCCAGGCTGGCAGCAGCTGGAAGGCCGGCCAGTCCCAGCTTGTATCTTGAACCAGCACCTCCTGATTACGTGGCACTGGGTGAATTCTTTAGCACCCTGAGGCTCCCCCATGGGGGTGTTTGACCCTGCCCCCCCCTCTCAGAGCAGGGGCCCATCCTCGGACCCCTGAGGGCCAAGAGCAGCTGGCCGGGCTTGGTGAGGGTCCACAAGCAGGCAAGGCTCAGGTGGCAGGTGGCTTCAGGTGACGCCGCTTCCCCTCGGAGATGATGGTGGTCTTAGTGGCTGCTCTGAAAGGGAAGAGGCAAGAGGAATTATGCTTCCATTCATATTTTTTTATATGAATATTTATTGAATTTTATAACAAATAATGATACAAATCTCATTCATCATGTTATATACAATTATTCTCCCTCCCCTCCTCTGGACTGCCCCCTCTGCTGAGTTACTTAGTTTTATTTCTTGTATCCTGCTTTTCCTACACAAAAATAAAATCCCTTATCATTTTTCTAAAATAGCTTACTCAAATGAAATTGTGAACAATTATTCAAATCCTGCCAGTGAATAAAGTCCATTCTGTTGTTTCTGCAAATAAACTGTAAATGGTTCCCAGACCCTTTTGAAGTCCTTTTTGTCCTTCTCTCATAGTTTGTCTGTTAGCTTAGCCAATTCTGCATAGCTCATCAGTTTTTCTTGCCATTGTTCCTTGGATGGTATTTCTTCCGTCTTCCAGTATCGTGCAATCAAGATTCTTGCCACTGTTGTAAATAATGTCCATTTCTCTTTAGGTAGCTCTTGATTTGAGATACGTAACAAAAAGGCTTCCATTCAGAGGCAACAAACCCCTTTTTGTGGTTTTGGCACAAGCTGCTGTTCCAAACCAAGAAGGGCATAACAGGTTTTAGTATCTTTATTAAACCTACATGTGGTAGTTTTAATGAGCATGTGCCAAGCAAATTTGTCACTAATGTAGAGATAATAATAATAATAATAATAATAATAATAATAATAATAATGTAGAGAGAGTATCGGCAGGCTCTCCTCCAGCTCAGTTCACAGGGAACATTGCAGCTCTGGCTCTCTGGACATACCTTCAGTAGAGGAAGTGGCGATAGAAGAATCTTCAGGGACCTGAAATACTCGTTTTCAGGGCTTGCTCACTTCCATGTTGTCCTTTCCAGAAGCGCTGTTGACCAGGATTGCGGAAAGTTTGGGGGTTTCACTCCGAAACCAGAACTGCTGGAATAACTTCTCTCGCAAACAGTGTCTCCACCGCTGAAACGTGAATTGTCTTACTGAGACAATGAGGCAGAAACTCCCAGTCCAACATCCTGTGACTCTTTCCTGATAGGCAGGCTGGAAACTTGTTCCTTTGGGTGCCGTTTGGGACAGAACCCGGGGCCAGGTCAGGGGAGGGCAGCCCTGTGGAAAACAAGAGGAGCCTGTTGCTCCCACTGGACAGTTTTGAGGCAGTTTCATGATGCAAAGTGTTTTACGTAAGAGCAGTTCCAAGCCCAATGCAGAGAGCAGCTGGCCCTAAAGTTCTGCAACCTGCATCCTTGCTGGTAATAATAATAATATTAATTAATTAATTAATTATACCCCGCCCATCTGGCTGGGTTTCCCCAGCCACTCTGGGCGGCTTCCAACCAAATATTAAAAACAATACAGCATCAGACATTAAATCTTCCCTAAACAGGGCTGCCTTCAGATGCCTTTTAAAAGTAAGATAGTTGTTTATTGCCTTGACATCTGCTGGGAGGGCGTTCCACGGGGCAGGCACCACTACTGAAAAGGCCCTTTGCCTGGTTCCCTGTAACCTCACTTCTCGCAGGGAGCGAACCGCCAGAAGGCCCTCGGTGCTGGACCTCAGTGTCTGGGCAGAACGATGGGGGTGGAGACGGTCCTTCAGATATACTGGACCAAGGCCGTTTAGGGCTTTAAAGGTCAGCACCAAGCACACTTTGAATTGTGCTCGGAAATGTACTGGGAGCCAATGTAGGTCTTTCAGGACCAGTGTTATGTGGTCTCTGCGGCCGCTCCCAGTCACCAGTCTAGCTGCCGCATTCTGGATTAATTGCAGTTTCCAGGTCACCTTCAAAGGGAGCCCCACGTAGAGTGCATTGCAGTAGTCCAAGTGGGAGATAACCAGAGCATGCACCACTCTGCCAAGACAGTCTGTGGGCCCTATTGAAACTTTGCCCCTATTGAAATTCCTTTTGTTACTTTGGGCCCAGTTCTCTACCCCTGAGCTGTGCCATTTCACTAATGCCAGCAGCGCTGTGAACAGCAGAGACACTCTGATTTGGCCAGCTCTTGTATGCATACTGGGGTGTGCGTTAATCTTTTAGAAACCCAAAACTATGTGGGGGGGCGGGACGAACCAATTTTTCCTTCCTTGCCACAAGCTATGAATTCACATGCCAAAAGCCATGTGTGGCAAGCGCAATGCTATCTCTGTAGGACGGCTTGAAACTTACCCATTTCTTTCACTTCAATTTCTTTCAAACTTCCTGGTCTACTGTTATCTTGACATAGAAACGTCTCTCTCTTGTTTAGCTGGTTCTCAAGGCCCAATGTAACTACTTCTACTTTTTGTATGAATACCAAGCAAACAGTGGAGATCCTTACCCTCCAGTGCTGCCTACCAATGCTCTCTTCATCAAACAGCTGAGAAGCCTATCTCCATTCCAGAACCACGGATGCAAACTCAACCAAGCATGTTGCTAACAAGAGAGGGGTTGATAGTTCTGACTGTGTCTCAATAGATCTTCAGGGTAATATTTGTATTTTTCAAAAAGTAAAAACCCAGGACCAGGTTCCAAATATATTATCACCAGTGAGTGGCAAATAAACTAAAATGGCTCTTAAGCTGAAATTAAGATTGATAAAGCAAGTAGAGACTTACTTACCTTTGTATTACACTTTTAATCAATATTACTGCACATATCAATATTTAATCAATATTACCGTACATATCAATATGCTGGTGATGGAAAGGGCTTGGTTGACCCAGCTTCCTGCCCCACACAGCCTCCTTTCTGCAGCCCCTGACCCCCTGGCTGCCTTTTGTTGCCTCCAGGACACCAGCCTGCCCGTGGGGGCTTTCCTCTGGGACGTGGAGAACCAGAGCGGGGAGGACATGGAGGTCTCCCTCATGTTCACCTTCCAGAACGGCACCGAGTCCAAGGGGGACCGGAGTGGGGGCCACTGGAATGAGCCCTTCTGCCTGGAGAAGGACGGCCACTGCGTCCGGGGCGTGCTGCTTCACCACTGCCTCCCTGTGAACCCCTACACGCTGGCCATCTCCGCCCGGGAGAAGGTAAGGAGGAGGGCGTCGTGAGGGAGAACGTCCGGAGGGAGGCCAGCCCCTCCTGACCTGGTGGGGGAGATCACTGTTGCGCTCCGAAGGCAAGGAAGGATTGGACCCTGATTAGTAAAATACACACGAGGCTCGGCCAGCAAGGCTCTGGGAGGAAGTGCCAATAATAATCCGCCACACCCTGGCCCAGGCCCCGTTTATTAACAAAAGAACTTATAACGCAGCGCTTGTAAGAACCAATCAGATGTCCTCTGAGCATTTCAAAAAAACGTACCACGTGGGTGCAAAGTTAGATCAGACAACTCCTTTTAACTACAAAAACTACTTTGAGCCTGCGTACACGTTTTTAGGCTAAATAAAACAGGGATCAAGGAGGAAGGCATTTCGCAAACCCCAGAGGTCATAAACAGCAGTAAGCAGGAGAGGAGGGATGGCAAGGAAAGACAGGCATCTTGAGCATCTCCTTGTGAACTCTCTTCCTGGCCTTTAAGATCTACCTGGACTAACAAAAGCTACATCAAAGCTACCTTCTATATTTATGGCCCAGGATGTCCGGTGAAGCAACCGGTCAGAATGCTGATACGTGCCTGTGAGGCAGAGAAAATGAACAGTAGAGAAGATGGGCAGAGATGCAGAAGCTTGTGGGATTTGATCAGAAATTATTGTCACTGACTCAAACCCAGTCAACGCAATGCTTTCATTGCTGACACAATGGCTTGCTTCATTTTTCATAATTCCTCATAGCAATCCCACCTGACCCCCACAGATCACTCAACTCACCTGTCTCACAGGTGGGACTCTGGGCTGCTGGGCTTCCTATCCCTGCTGGCCCCCTCCCTTGGCGCCCGGTCTTTGCCACAGGGCCGGGTTTCGATTCCTTCGCTCTCCCCTCTAGGCAGGCACCACCGTGACCCACCTCACCACGTTCAACCCTGCTGGCACTGGGCAGGAAGTGTGGCAGGACCTCCTGGCAGATGGCAAGCTGGCGTCCCCACCAGGTGAGCCCCAGGCCCCCCAGGAGGGGGTGGCACAGAGGGGGCGGGGAGGGAGCAAGAGGCCAGGCGCCCTGACATGCAAAGAGTGTGCTCTCTCCTTCAGGGAAAAGCCCCCCAACGGAGAAGGGAGAGGCATGTGCAGCAGCTGTGTGTGCCACCTGCACGGTGCCAGCTTCCGGGCACTCGACGCTGGAGTTTGCCTTGGCCTGGGATATGCCCTGCATTCGGTTTGGCTCCAAAGAGAAGGAGCACCGCAGGTGAGCGCCTGCCGCTGTGGCTGCATGGTGCATTTCTTAAGGTTTGGCTTCATAGCTGAGGGATCACCTGAGGCAAGTGTGGGCCTGATTCCAGCCTCCTCTCGGCCAGGCATTGGGCTGCTGCGGGCGGGGCCATCTGCACTGGCAGGCTGTGCCACAGTGTGCTCAGCTGGCACACCCAGCCTCACCCAGACCGGGTGACGAGAACTTGTGGGCACCCGGGGAAGCTGGATGCCGAAAGAAAGTCCTCCTTCGTGCAGTGCAGGGTTAAACTGTGGAACTCTCTGCCTCAGGAGGCAGGGATGGCCCCCGACCTGGAGGGCTTTCCAAGAGAGCTGGAGAAATTCGTGGTGGAGGATTAGGAGTGGGCAATCGAGGGCACTGCTCTGCTCCCCACAGCCAGAGGCAGGGATGCTTCTGAATCCCCCCCCCCCGCAGGGGGAAGAGGATGGTGGCCCAGAGGGGCCATGGGCCTGATCCAGCCGGCGCTCTTCTATGTCCGTCTGTCCAGCGTAAGGAGCTGCATCTCCCCTTTGTTCCCAACCTGCTCTGAGGCATTTTCCATGGGGGGGGGGGGCAACGCAGGCAGGCAGGAGAGAAACCAGCCCCCCCCCCGACCTGCCACCTTTTGTTGGCACAGCTGTTGCCTGCTGTTTGCAGGCCTCCTGGTCCGTTGGCACAGTCTTCCTCCTAGGAAATGACTCTGGTGCATCCTGACTCCACCGTCCTGACTGTGGCCTCCCTTAGCCCCCCGTGACCCACGCACCGCCCCCCCCAACCACTGAGCAGGGCTCTGTGCAGACCCCCCCCCAGGAGTTGCCCTTGTATCCCCCCCCCCCAAACCAGGGAGATTCCCAGGCCAAGGCTCACAAAGGTTGAGGCGGGAGCTGAGCTGTTGGCTCAGGAAATAACTAGATCCAGCCTGTGACCTTGACTCACTGTGTTCTTTTGTGTCCTGTAGCAAATAGTTGCTGCAATTTTTTTGAGTTTAGTCCAGGAATCATTGATTGTAGTTGTTGAGTCCGGATTTTTATTTGCTTGCTATTTGGTAATATTTTGAGAGTTAATTTTATTGTGCAATGTTATATTCTGAATAGACTGCTGAATGTTACTTTCTGTTAGTTTATTGTTTAAAAGTAATATTTATGAGGAGTTAGTGGCATTGGGTGGGATTCTTCCTGGGCGTGGGATCTTCCTTTTGCTTCCTGTTGCTTCTCCGGCTTGGAAGCTGCCTTGGGTGGAGCGATACAGAAAGTGGTAAACAAACTAGAAGTGAAACGCAAAATGGAAAATTGAGGGAGTTGACCTGAGAGGGTGAGAGAGAAATCCAAGCCACGTGGAGGCCGGGCAGAGTGGCTGGACCCGTCCAGACTCCCCATTTTGCCTCTTCCCCTGAGCGGGACTTGAACTGTGTGCCCTTTTCCTGCTCCAGAAGAAGATGGGGGGGGCAGAGAAAGACCCCTGTCATTCCCACGCGAAGCCTGGGCAGCCCCGCCATCCCATCTGCCACCTTCTGAATGTGCAGGGGGCACCACCCCCCAGACTGGCACATGGGCATCTCTTCTCCCCCCCCCCATTGAAGGCTGGCAGGGAGGTCCGCATCTCTCCCCTCAAGCGGAAGGGGCTTGATCCCAGCCCTGCTGCAGCCCCTGGGAAGCCAGCACAAAGGCCTCTCGCCCAGAGACCACCCCTGCTCCCGGGAGCAGCCTGACGCGGGCAAGGAGTGGGCACAGGGTCCGTGCCTGCTGTTTCTGGCAAGTGCCGAGTCTGGTGTCCTGATGTACCTTCCTCCTCCTCCTCCTCCTCTTCCTCTTCCCCTGCAGGAGGTACACACGCTTCTTTGGCAGCAAGGGAGACGCCTGCCCGGCTCTGTCTCACTACACCCTCTCGTGCTACCAGGCGTGGGAGGAGAAGATTGAGGCCTGGCAGCGCCCCATCCTGGAGAACAGGTACAGCCCTCCCTCTGCTGGCAGCCACAGGCCGGGAGCAGATCCTGGCCGCCAGGAAGGGCCAGGGGGGGCTCCCCCCGCCTGATGGGTTCTCCTGGCCAGGCTGCTCAGGCCCCCACACCAGGCCAGAGGGCCCAGGCCAGGGCAAGCGAGTGACTGTCTGGAAGCCCGCATGGGGGTCCGTGATATGAGCTGCCTCCATGGGACAGTCCTGCCCCTCCCTGAGTGTGCTGTGGCCCTCTGCCCCCCCCAGCTCCCTTCCCTTCCCTAATAGGGCAAGACCCTCCGATATATCTGCTAGGCACCAAATGGCCCCTTAAACCCAACAGAACATCTGTTTGCCCGGCAGGTGCCTGAACTATCGTATTTTTCGCATTATAGGGCGCACATTTTCCTCTCCAAAAATTAAGGGGAAATGTGTGTGCGTTCTATGGAGCGAATGCAGGCTCCTTGGCTTCAGCGATAGCAATGCAAAGCCTCCGAAGCGCTCCGGGAGTTCCCTCTCTGCTCCGAAGGCTTGCAGATAGCCGTCTGAAGCCTGGAGAACGAGAGGGGTCGGTGCGCACCGATCCCTCTTGCTCTCCAGGCTTTGCTTCTCTGGAGAGGGACTGCACAGTTTTCCCTCTCTGCGCAGCGCCCCTTCAGCGAAGCGGGAGGAGAAATGGAAGGGGCTCCGCTTCGCTGAAGGGGCGCTGCGCAGAGAGGGAGAGAATTGTTTTTTCCTGTTCTCCCCCTCTAAAACAAGGTGCATCCTATGGTCCGGTGCGTCCTATAGAGCGAAAAATCCGTCCAGCCTCTGATAAAGGAGGGTCCTCCCCCTCCTGGCTCTTCCTTGGGGGGCCCACGTACAAGTGCCTTTCTTTCCGCCCCCCATTGCAGCGACCTGCCCCCCTGGTACAAGTCCGCCATCTTCAATGAGCTGTATTTCCTGGCAGACGGAGGGACCCTGTGGGTGGAGCTTCAGCCGGAAGACCCCGCGGCCGCCCTGGGGGCCTCCCTGGGCCTCTCCCAGCACCTTGCCGTCCTGAAGGAGTATGGGAGGTTTGCATACCTGGAAGGTAAGGGGCAGGACTTTCCTGCTGCCGTTGCTTCTGCGGCAGAGGGAGGTCTGTGGCCCATGGCAGGAGGGAGAGGGAAGGGGACGAGGGGCTTTGCCCCCCCCCAGCCTTGGGTCAGACTGAGGCACCACAGATTTGAAGCATCTGCACCTTGGGAACTGGAGTTGCCCCTCCCAGCACCCATAAACTACAGTTCCCATGATTATGGAAGGGGGGAGTTCTTTGGGTGTATGGTGTGTGCATTCTTGGGGCCGGGAGTTCCGCCGGTGCCCACCTGCCCGCTTCCCTCTGCTGCTTCCAGGCCAGGAGTACCTCATGTACAACACCTACGACGTCCATTTCTACGCCTCCTTCGCCCTCGCCATGCTGTGGCCCAAACTGGAGCTGAGTCTGCAGTACGACATGGGTGGGTGAGCCTCCCCCCTCCCTCTGCCCATCTGCCCACCCCCTCCCAGTCGTCTCTCCCCCCCAAACGCCCCACAGGAGGGCCTCTGCTGGAGTCGGGTCCCGGGGGTGAACCGGGGGGGGGGGTAACAGCAGGGCATCGCTTCTCCGTGGGCCTTGGCTTTTTCTGGGGAGGCCAAGGCCCCTTGAGCCAAAGGGGGGAGGACAAGAGAGAGCAAGACCCCTCAACCATGGACCCCCCCTCTCTCTCCCGCAGCGGCCGCCATCCTGAGCGAGGACACCCGGCCGCGCATGTACCTGATGAGCGGGCAGACGGCGCAAGTGAAGCTGCGCAACGTGGTGCCCCACGACATCGGGGAGCCTGGTGAGGCCGCACCTCCAGAGCCGCCCTGGCGCTCGCCGGGCAAAGGGCAGCCCCCCACCCGGGCAAAAGAGGCTCAGGCTGATCTCACCGCAGGCACAGCGATGGCCCCCGGCCCCCACTTGCCAGATCTGAGAACCCCCCTTCCAGCTGGGGGCGCATCTCATTAATTTCCTGTATTGCATTTCTATCCCACCTTTTTCTCCCAGGAGCTCAAAGGGGTGCCAGCGATTCTCCCTGCACACATTTAGTCTCCACTACACCCCTGCGAAGGGACGCGGGTGGCGCTGTGGGTTGAACCACAGAGCCTAGGATTTGCCGATCAGAAGGTCGGCGGTTCGAATCCCCACAACGGGGTGAACTCCCGTCGCTCGGTCCCTGCTCCTGCCAACCTAGCAGTTTGAAAGCACCTCAAAGTGCAAGTAGATAAATAGGTACCACTCCGGCGGGAAGGTAAACGGCATTTCTGTGCGCTGCTCTGGTTCGCCAGACCTCTCCCTGGCCAGCCCTCTTTCTGCTTGGCCCTTCTCAGGTGCGTGCCCGGATCGTGCCCTGGGTGCAGACTCCCACGGGTGCAGGGGTGGGGCAACGGGCAGGGGCACCCCCTGGGCCTCACTCTCCCCCCTTCTCTCCCCCCCAGATGACGAGCCCTGGCAGCACGTCAATGCCTACCTGATCCACGACACGGCCGCCTGGAAGGACCTGAACCTGAAGTTTGTGCTGCAGGTGTATCGCGACTACTACCTCACGAAGGACTCTGCCTACCTGCGGGACATGTGGCCCGTCTGCCAGGTAACGCCAGGAGGCGGGCTGGGGGGGGCGGGGGCAAGGCTGGGGCAGGCCATGGCAGGGGGCAGGCCCCAAACGCCCCCCACCTCCTCCCTTCCGCTCCCTGCAGGCCGTGATGGAGTCTGAGCTGAAGTTTGACAAGGACGGCGACGGCCTCATCGAGAACTCTGGCTTCGCCGACCAGACCTACGACGCCTGGGTGGTGACGGGCGCCAGGTGAGCAGGCAGGAGGGCATGGGCTGGATGACCCTCGGGGGGCCCTTTCCAACCGGGATTCTTTGCGGAGGGCTGCGCTGGCCAAGTGCTGAGCTGGGCTCAACACTCCCAGGTGGTTGCATCGGCAGAGCGGTCAATTTTGGGGCAGGCCCAGGCGGGCATCTGGCGGGGAGGGGCTGGGCTTTGAAGGGAGAGGGGCTCCCTCTGCCAAAACGGCTGCCTAGGCTGAGAGGGCAAAACAAGAACAACAAACCTATGGCTACGTGAAACATATTCAGCAAACACACAAGGCGTAAACGGCTGTACTTTTGAATAAATAAGGTATACTGTTCATTGTACCAAACCATAGACTCCAACAGAAGTCTCATAAAGTTCAACAAAGAAAGCAGCGGACCCCGTGAATCAGTTCATCCTCTAGTCAGTTCACGCATAAGGTCCATCCGTGTAATAGTGTCTATTCCACCTGTCTGTTCACAGAGTCCAATACAGTGGTACCTCGGGTTAGGTACCTAATTCGTTCTGGAGGTCCGTTCTTAACCTGAAACTGTTCTTAACCTGAAGCACCACTTTAGCTAATGGGGCCTCTTGCTGCTGCTGCGCTGCCGGAGCACGATTTCTGTTCTCATCCTGAAGCAAAGTTCTTAACCCGAGGTACTATTTATGGGTTAGTGGAGTCTGTAACCTGAAGAGTCTGTAACCCGAGGTACCACTGTAATCCACATGAAGGGTTGTTACAGTTCCACACAATCCTTTCACAGAGTCTTATGCATGAACTGACTAGAGAGCCCCCTCCTCAGTTTTTAAAAATATTTTTATTAATTTTCAAAAAATCTGCAAAATGCAGTGTCATTACACAGGATCTGATGACAACATGCAGAATCCATATGCAATTAGAGATCGCAGTTGAAGAAGTACAGACATAAAATGAAACCCAAATAAATAAATACACCAGAGGTGTGTTGGGTGCCTGGAAGGGAGCAACTGGAACAGATTATGGCACAGATTTGATGTTTAAACAAGGCAGGAATGCAAAACACGGGCCTTGCCATACCAAGGGAAAGGATTGCAGTATTCAAATAACCCTGCGAATCAGTGGCCCTTTTGGATTGTGGGCCAATGGGGTGGTCCTCAGCCATGTTCCTCCTTTCTTACAAATGAAATAAAGGCAAAGCAGACAGCTACAACCCCCCCTTTTTTTTTCTTTGGCCCCTGAGGACTCTTGGCTTCTTTAGCTTTTCCAGCCATGCAATATCCCACATTTCAAGTGTCAAGTAGCAAGACTGGCCCCGTCTCTCTTTTTTAAAAATAATTTTTATTAAAGTTTTACATTTTTTAAACATCAAAATATCATAATATATAACAAAAATACCATTCCCCAACCTTCCCCCCCCCCAATTACTTCCCTCCACTTCCTCTTCTGGTTTTTTGACATATGAACTCCTCCTGCTTTTTTGTTATTTCTTAGTTTTTAAGATTTTAAAAATAATTATTATTCTTTTCTTATCATTTTGGCATCCTCATTCTATTTCCATCATTTATTTTGTTAATTGTGTTTAATCAACCCCTGCAAGTGAGTCCATTTCTTTGTATTGATCCTGTAAATATGACCTGACTGGCTCCCAGTCTTTCTTAAAATCTCTGTTGTCCTTGTCTCAAAGTCTTTCCGTTCACTTGGCCATTTCAGCGTCTTCCATCCATTTTCCTTGCCATTCTTCTTCTACACTTTTCCATCTTTGTGCTGGAAATATCCTAGCTGCAGTTGTAGCATACATGACAAGTTTTTTCTTCTCTTTTGGCAAATCTTGACTAGAGTGGCCCCATCTCAAAACGAGAGGCTTTTAGGAGCAGGCATGCCCAGTTGCGCCCAGAGTTGGGGAGGGTCCCTACTTGCAAATCAATAGTCAATAGTAACAAAAACTAATCCATTCAAAAGTATGTATTCTGACAAGGATATGTATGTATAAAATATGTATAACACAATAATTCATTACAGAATTAAAGATAAGAGTTTATGAGTAGAGATAAGTTCATGTTAGTCTAGATTTGTCGTGGAGGTCTTAGTTTCAATCATTGAGCCGAAGTCAGTTATGGATTAGAAACCAGGACAGGGCCCTGTTTCGATGTATTCACCTTCATCAGCTAATTTTTAAAGGGTTGTGTAAGTTTGAAGACTTTCGGATAAATATATCCTGTTATTTTCTACATTTCTCAAGGGTAACAACTACGTGTGGGTAGATCAATGTGTATCTTGAGCACAGAAAAGCTACCACGATGAACCTGAACTAACATGATTTTATCTCTACTCATTATTATTGTGTTATACATATTTTTATGAGTTTGAGTTTGTAATCTCTGTTAGAGTTTGTAATCCTTGTCAGAATACATACTTTTGAATGGATTAGTTTTTGTTACAACTGACTATTGATTTGCGAGTAGGGGCCACTCCCACTATTGAAACTTACATTGGCCTGAGTTCTTGGTGTGCTTTTTTCTTGGTATATTTAATAACAAGAACTCCAACTTATTTAACATCAGAGTTGGGGGGAGGGCATCACGTGTGCATGACATCACATGCATGACGCCCCCCAACCTGGCCAGACCACTTGGCCCACCATCCACCAGGCGCGTTTTCTGGAGGGGGCACGACCAGGTGTCTCCCCCACAGCCCCCCATTGGAGCCTGACTCCCATTTGCCAGGGGGAAGAAGCTTCCTGGGAGTGGAGAGTTGGCAGCAGCAGTGAGGTGCCCCCCTCTTTTCAGCTGGGCTGCCCCTTGCGCAGCTGTGCCACAGCAGAGAGAGGCTGCCGTCCGCAGCAGGACCCTTCCTGGGTCAAGCCTAACCTGAGGGCCAGAGAGCGGCTGCGGAGAGCCAGGGGCACACGGAGGGCGATGTTCACCCTTGCCCGTCCTGCCCAGCTGCCAAGCACTCAGCAGGGCAGGGGATGGTGCCCAGCGTGGTGGTGGGTGGAAGCCCCCCTCAATATTTGGGGTGCTGAGCCCCCTGCTCCTAAATATTGAGGGGGTTGAAGCTCCCTCTGCCCTCTATACCATGGGTAGGTAAACTAAGGCCCAGGGGCCGGATCCGGCCCAATTGCCTTCTAAATCCGGCCCACGGACAGTCCGAGAATCAGCACGTTTTTACATGAATAGAATGTGTCCTTTTATTTAAAATGCATCTCTAGGTTATTTGTGGGGCACAGGAATTCATTCATTTTTTGCCCCAAAATATAGTCCATCCCCCCACAAGGTCTGAGGGACAGTGGACCAGCCCCCTGCTGAAAAAGTTTGCTGGCGCCTGCTCTATTCTCAGCACCCCTGTCTAGGAGTCAGGTGCCATGTACGAATCAAGTCCTCAGTTGACAGGCAGCTGGCATCTCCAGCCCCTGAGCGCCAGAGCTGCCATGTGGGGCTTTGGCCTGTAGATTGTGGGTGGCCTTCAGGAGGGAGGGTGTGTCTGAGTTTGGGGGGAACAGGGCTGGCTCCTTTCCCTGGTGCTCGGAGATTTGGGGGCTGCCCCTCCCGCACTTTATCAGGTTAGCTGGACCCAGCAGAGCTGCCTGGCCCATCTGTGGATGAACCTGAAAACCAACCAGCAAGAGAATTGCCCCTCTTTGCCCAGCAAGAGAGAGTGCCAGGCAGGCGCTCTCCCTTTGGCAGCCCAAACTGCCCCCTTGGCTGCCTGGATCAGGCCACAGAGGAGGGGGCAGATGCAGCCCTGTTCCCTCCCGGCCGCAAGAGAGGCTGGCATCTGGCCCCACAGCCTGCTCCGTTCTGCAAAGAGATCTGCCAGGGGCTGGTCTCTCTCTGGCCACTGAGCACCTGTTCAATGGTCTCTTTAAATTTGAAGGTTCGTTATTGTTCCACAAGATGTGTATTTTTTTAAGGGCCAAAGCAAATAACGTGACCTAGTTTTACAGCTCTGAAGCAGTACAGCAGGTGCTGGTAAAGGTAAAGGGACCCCTGACCATTAGGTCCAGTCATGGCCGACTCTGGGGTTGCAGCGCTCATCTCGCTTTATTGGCCGAGGGAGCCGGCGTACAGCTACCGGGTCATGTGGCCAACAGGACTAAGCCGCTTCTGGTAAACCAGAGCAGCGCACAGAAATGCCGTTTCCCTTCCCGCCGGAGTGGTACCTATTTATCTACTTGCACTTTGACGTGCTTTCGAACTGCTAGGTTGGCAGGAGCAGGGACCGAGGAATGGGAGCTCACCCCGTCACGGGGATTCAAACCGCCAACCTTCTGATGGGCAAGTCTTAGGCTCTGAGCTTTAAAACACCCACAGCGCCATCCGCGTCCCTGGCAGGTGCTATTAAGTTATGTTAATTAAGCTGTTGGGTATAGTATATAAAGAGCAGCACCTACCTCTCTCAGTACCCTGGTGGTTGGGTTGGCGGATGGGTCATGCTTATTGATATATTATAATTAAGGTAAAAGGAGTTTTTGTTTTTATTATTAAAACCTAGCAAAAGTTATTTTGCGTTCCTTGTAATGTTTGGTCTCCCCAGCACGCTTTCTGCAGCGCAACTAATCTGCAAATAGCCAACAGCGCCCCCCTCTGGCTAGACACAGCAAGAGGCCTGAGCAGTGAGTCCCTCCTCAGCTGCAGCCCACCGGTCTGAGGACCCCAAAGCCCCAGAGCTGCTCTGCCCTCCAGCCCCCCTTCTGGTGGTGGCCCCAGCATGGGCCCCGGTTTCCCAGCCAGGAGGGCTCCCCACGGCTCCCGCCAACCTCCTCCTCCTTTGCTTTGGCAGCTCCTACTGCGGAAGCCTGTGGCTGGCGGCTCTCAGCATGATGTGCCAGATGGCGCAGCTCCTGGGCGAGGAGGATGCCCGGCAGACGTACTCTGCCATCCTGGCGAAGGGCACAGTGGCCTTTGAGAAGCTGCTCTGGAACGGTGCGTGGGGGCAAAGGTGGCTGCCTGCCTGCCTTCTCTGGGGGTGAGGGGGGGCTCTGGGATGTCTGCAGGCGTCTCTCTCCCGCCCGGGATCACCCTCCCTCGTCCTCTCCTCCAGGGAAGTACTATAACTACGACAGCAGCAACAGCACCTCCTCGGACAGCATCATGTCTGACCAGCTGGCTGGGCAGTGGTTCCTCCGCGCTTGCGGCCTGGGAGAGGGCAAGTCTGAGGTGAGGAGGGCAAGGAGGGTCCCCAGAGGGGGCGGGGGCTGGTCCGCAGTCGCGAGGGTCCCACCGGGACGCAGGGAGTCATCCTTGGTCAGCTTCCATGGCAGTGGAGGGTCAGCCTGTGGAGGGACTCCCCTCCTTTCCCCAGGGGTTGGTGGGGGGTCAGGCACCCCCTTGGAGGCTCACATCAGACCACTTTCAAAAGACACCCGAAAGCAGCCCTGTGCAGGGAAAGCGCCTGCTGAATCTCCAGTGGCAGAGAGTTCCATAGGACTTGGTTGAGGACCCTAAAGCATGGGTAGGCAAAGTAAGGCCCAGGGGCCGGATCCGGCTCAATCGCCTTCTCAGTCCGCTCTGTGGAAGATCTGGGAAGCAGCATGTTTTTACATGAGTAGAATGTGTCCTTTTATTTAAAATGCATCTCTGGGTTATTTGTGGGGCACAGAAATTCATTCAATATTTTTTTAAGATATAGTCTGGCCTCCCACAAGGCCTGAGGGACAGTGGACTGGAAACCCAGTGCTGAAAGCATTTGCTGACCCCTGCACTAAAGGCTGTTTGATACTGCCATCCGCTGAGTCTTGCAAACTCAATTGACCAGTGATGCTACGGCAGATGATCTCAGGGGCTGAGCTGGGACAGAAGGGCTCAGGGATCCTGGAGCTCCGTTGTTCAGGGCTTGTGGTTTTAATGCCTTGTTGGGGCAGCCCAGTCAGATGGACAGCATATGAATAATAACTATAATTATTAATATTATTTACCATTTTTCACGTCTATAAGACGCCCCCATGTATAAGCCACCCCCTATTTTGGGGGACTCAGTTTTAAGAAAGTGAGGGGAGATGCCCCCAAATTGTTGAGCTTCTACCCCCTTGCCGCTGCGGGGGGGGGGGGACACTCCCTAGATCATTTTCCGCCTGCAGCAGCACGACCCCAGGTTTTTGACATGATTTTTGAGTCAAAGGCCTCATCTAACACACAGAAAAATACAGTCTTAAGATTTGTATGCCGCCCTTCATCTGAAGATATCGGGGCGGTTTGCAGCATAAAAACAGACAGTCAAAAGACAAAATGCAGAATAGAAGCAAAGCGAGGGGCCAGAGTCCTGCCCCCCCTCCCTCTGCCCCTCCCGCATTGCCGGGCGGGCTGGACTAGATGGCCCTTGGGGGTCCCCCGCTGCTCTCCCTCCCTTGCAGGTCTTCCCCCAGAGCCACGTGCTGAGTGCCCTGAAGACCATCTTTGAGCGGAACGTCATGGGCTTCTCCCAGGGGACGATGGGCGCCGTCAACGGCATGCGTCCCAGCGGGGTCCCGGACCGCTCCAGCGTCCAGTCGGACGAGGTTTGGGTTGGCGTGGTGTATGCCCTGGCCGCCACCATGATCCAGGAGGTGAGTGGGGGGTGGGCGCTGGGGTGGGGCGGGCGAGAGAGGCGGGCTGGGGGCTGGCTCTCACCCCCCTCTCCTCTTCCTCCCCCTCCTCCTCCTCCAGGGGCTGGTCCAGGAGGGCTTCCGCACGGCCGAGGGCTGCTACCGGACGGTGTGGGAGAGGCTGGGCATGGCCTTCCAGACCCCCGAGGCCTATTGCCAGAGGAGGGTCTATCGCTCGCTGGCCTACATGCGCCCCCTCAGCATCTGGAGCATGCAGCTGGCCCTGGAGCGCAGGGGGGCACGGGAGGCCCAGCCGCCCCCCACTTCCTCAGAGGCCTCTGACTCCCCCATTGCCGTGAGCCCATGAAGCGGCTCCCTCCCTCCCTCCCACTGCAGGCGTGGGGGTCCCACAACTGGCCAGCCAGGAAGGAGGGGCCTATGGGTGGGGCTGCTGCCACCTCCCTGTTGGGCAAGGCCCCCCCTTGGTGTTCTTAAGCATGTGGAGGGCCCTGCATGGCTGAGCCGCTCCCTGGCGGGGGGGGGTGTCTTGTTGCTGCACGGTGTGTATGAAGGATCTTTCTCTGCCCCCCCCCCCTTCTGACTGCCCTTTCCTCTTGGGGGTCAGTGGCAGGTGTCCCTGCCCGCCCCCGCCCCCAGTTCACAAGAGGAGCGGTGCTCCATTTTCAAGGGGGTGCTGGAGGAAGGGACCCTTCACCACCTGCTTCCCCCCCCTTTTCTCTCCTACGATTGATTTGCACACAATCAAGCTCTGTACAATCTGGGGGCTGCCCCAGAGTTATTTTTAGATGCAGAATAATTTTAATTTAAAATAAACAGTTGTTGGCATGGGGGGGCTCTCTGTGTATTTTTGTGGGCGGATGTCTGTTGCTCCATGCGTGCTTTTAGGGGGTGGGGCTGACCTCCCTCTCCCCTGGCCATTCCTGGGGCTTACCTGGCCTGTTGGGTCTGTTCCCTAAATGTGGGGAGGGGGCTGCATCAACGTCCTGCCCCCCCCCCAGTGATCCTCTGTGTTTCCAGGGAGTGCCTGCCTCTCGGCCTTCTCCGGGGGTCGTGGGGTGGGGTCAGGCTCCCCTCTGGGATGCCAATACGCAAATAGTAGGCTAGCCTTGAGAGTGATTTCTCATTGACAATGGTGGAAAAGTTTCTTTATTGGTTTTTTGGTCATCAGCCCATGAGACAGGGAATTTAAAAGAAAGTTTAAGAATAGAGAAAGGCTAATAAAAAGCCCCGAGCAAGCACAGTGAATAAACTATTGGCAAGCGCTGCATCAGACGTTTCCCCCACCAAATGCCCTCTCTAGCGCAGGGGCTGACAAGGTTTTCCTCGCCTGGGCCGGTTCACTCCAGCAGAGAAACCTCCATGGGCCGGAGCGCGTGCATGGCCACAATGTCTGTGCAGACGCAATTTCTGGTGCCACAGAAGTGAGTCCTCGCACTGTGTTGGTTTAGCGCAGCGCGCGGGGACTCACCAAGCAGGCGGCTCAATTTGGGGGCAGCTCGTGGGCTGGTAAACAACCCCCGTGGGTCGCTTGTGGCCCATGGGCCTTGGGTTGTTGACCCCTGCTCTAGCGAGTGCGATGGTGAGCCTTTCTTGAGCCACTCTTGGCCAAACTGGAGGGGGAGCTGCAGGCTGGTGGGGGAGTGACCGAAAGGAAGACACACAACATACGTGCACACACACACAACCCCTGAGGGGGGATTTTTGTCCTTCCCCATAGAAGAGGCCAGAGGGGCAGTGCTGGTGGAGTGCAGAGGGAGGGGGAGCCATCTTCTAGCTGGTCCTACGCACGAGTTGCAGAAGCAGGCCCGGATCCTGGTTCCTTTTTATTTGACACGTACAAAGACGTTCTTGCCAACACTGCAAGGAAAGAGAGAGGCTGAGAATTATCCAGCAAATGCCCTTCACTGATTTTGGGGCCAGGACTGGCTTCAGTGTCTGTGGATGAGCCTCCCTGTGCCCACGGCCCCTTGAGCTGCCAGCCTTGCCCTCTTCCTCCACATGCGCCCTCAGCAGTGGCACCAGAATGGGCCAGGAGCCGAGCGATGGCCTCCCGGGCAGTCCCCTTGCAAGCAAGCATGGACTGGGGCATAGAGCTGCCAGCCCCCATTTCTTCACCCAAGGCAGTGAGGGGGCTGTCCTGCTGTTGGGTAAGCCCCCCTCCCCACAAGCCAGTCAGATGGAAATGTTTGCAGCAGCCCTGCTTCACTTGTAGGCCTGCCCCCACGGGATATTGAGCCGGGCAGTGGGGAGAAGGCCAGTCCCAGGTCTGCTGAAGATTGTGGGTGCCTGCAGTGAAGGGCTTCAACTTTGCCCGTTGACTTTGTGGGGGCCCCGACCCACAAATGTATTCTTGTCATGGCCCCCTGGAGCTGGCTCCAGTGGCTGATGGGGTGGGGATTCTCTGCAGCTGGATTTTCAATCTGCAGCTGGAGTTTCAGCTCCTCTTTGGCCTTGCAAGGATGAGGAATTGAGGAGCTGTTAACTCATGGACCAAGTTCCCTGACAGATAACAAAAGGCGAATCTTTCCTGGTGTTTTTCTATAGTAAAAAGGAGTAACCTGTTGGATTCCTGCCTGCCACACAGCTGTTAGCGGCACAAAAGCTCTTCTCTGCCCTGACGGCAACCTCAGAAAGAGCTCCAGCTCTGTGAGGGACGAGCCAAGCGGCCTTCAGTTGGCAGGACCACCTTCTGGGCTGTGGTGCCATCAGGATGCAGAGGACACTCGCCCCAAGACCTGAGGGGGGGTTAATATAAACAGCTGGAATCCCCCCCCCCCAGGATAGAGGAAGCTCTCTGGGTGAGGAGTTTCCATAGCCAAGACCGGGATGGAGCTGTCCTCCCCGCTGACGGGGCTCCTGGAGCCACCTTTGCGAACTGGCCTCGGAGAACCTTTTGCTGGCTTCTGCGGGTGCGGTGGGGGCTGTTTTTGCTCTTGAGGTGCCTTGGTCGCCGTCCTGCAGGCGGGGGGGGGGGATTCCAAGAGGGTCTTGCTCCTAAGCCCCGTGTGAGGCTTTGCGGCTGGTCCAGGAAATGCCGTCACTGGGCTTGGCTAAGAATTTGCAAAGCTCTTCGCATCTTGGGACAGGGTTTCTCAAGAGGACTGGCTCGCCCCCCCCCCCCAGGCCTCCTGGACCATTTTGCATGGCGCTCCCTCCCCAAGTGCTCTCGCGGCATCGCTGAGCTTCCCAGTGCCTTCCCTACTAACGGGAGGCGGGCAGCTGAAAGCATTTTCGTTGCGGGAAGGCAAGTCAGACGGTTGATGTTCTGTCCGGCTCGTCTAGCTGCTTGCTTGCTTGCTTGCTTGGGGAGGAGGTGTGTACATCACCTAAGGTTAGTAAGCAGTTTTATTCTCTCCCCGCCCCCCAGGTTAAAATAAAATTAAGACCAGCCGTGGATGCGCGTTAGAGGTGAGGCAAGCAGGGTTCCGCGCTCCAGTTTGGGCAAATTTAAGATTGGATTCTTCGGAAGCAAGCTGCGTGTTCCGAGAGCATCAGGGGCTGCAGTTACCTAGTTAGAGGCTGAAGGCAGTCTTTGGCCGACAGCAAAGCGGATTTGAGACGGAGCCCAATTCAGCGCCGAGCTCTCGCGGACTGGGCTAAGTCAAGCGAGTTCCTGGAGGCCTCTGGCAGGATTGCGTTTTGGGGATTGTGGGGATACCCTCTTTGGGAGGGAGACCGATGGGAGTCGAGCTGGGGGTCGTCGTCCCCCGCTTCTCGGGGGCGGAGGGAGCTGAATGGCCCCTGAGATCTGCTGGGAAGCGCAGGGGAGAGCGGGAGCCTTCCTAGGAAGAGCTGCTTCTCCTTCTGATCCTGAAAGGGAGGGAACTGATGCTCAGCCCCGACGGCGCCCCTTCAGGGTCTCGCCTGCCTGTTTTAATGGCTGGGGGGGACCCCCTCCCCAGTCGGGCCGCTTACCGGTTGGCCTTCCAGTCGTCGGCGTGCGTCGCCACCTCCTCCCGCAGCAGCCACGTCGTCTCCAGGGTCTCCTCGCCCTTCTCGTCCACGAAGCACTGCCCCACGAAGACGGTGGTGGAGTCTGGGGGGGGGCAGAGAGAGGGAGGTCGGTGGTCTGGCGCCGAGGGTCTTCAGGGGCGGCATGGGGGGGATTGCCCAGCCCCAGAAGCCACCGCATGACCGGGAAGGGCGACTGGGGGCCCTTCCCTTCTCCGTCCACGGAGCTGCTCGGACCCCTCTCTATCCCCGCGGGGCTCGTGCCTCCCCCCCCCGCCTACCGGAGAAGGACCAGATGACGGAGAAGCCGAAGGTGGGCTGGGCGCGCCGGTTGGTGTGGTGCTGCCTGCCGTGCAGAGGCGACTCCCGGATGGCGGCGTCGGTGGCAGCCGAGACGGCGGTCAGGTAGGAGCCCGAGAACTGGCCGTCCTCGTTGGTGGTCCCGATGACCATCTTGGACCCCAGGTCGTTCACCCACGTCCCCGCCAGGTTGCACTGCGGAGAGGAGCGGGTCAGAGAAGGGACGGGGGAAGGGACCCCAGGGGGTCATCAAGTCCAACCCCAAAGGAGACTCCCCAGCAGATCAGAGAGGGACCCCTCGGCCGCACGCAAGCGGGCGCGGAGACCCCAGGGGCCACCTTGCGCCCCGTGAATCTCGCGCCTGCTCCAGCTCCCCGCCCCGCAATATTTTTATTGCCTCCCTCTCCGCAACATTTTCCAATCCCATCCGAAGCAGCCCCCTCCAAGGCACCTGTCGCAGCTGCAGGTCAGAAATTAAGACCCCGCGAAAGAAGGAGCCTTAAACCAGAGGAAGGGAAGCCAGCGGCAGCCCGCCCTGCCCCACAAGCGCGCCGGGAGGCGCCCCGACGTCTCCGCTTCCTTGGCGCCCTGACGGGGGCTTCGTTTTCCGCCCCTCCGGTGAGGCGCTGCCGCAGGTTTCTTTCGCAGAGGGGAGAGCAAGGCGGAGACCACGCAAAGCCCCTCTGCCCAGATGCGGAGATCTCTCCGACTGCAGCCGGCACCACTTGCCCGGCCGCCTGCCCGCCCCGTCCCCCTCGCCTCGCCTCTGCCTGGCCCTACCTTGCCCGGAGTCTGGTTTTTCCTCTGGACGTCCAGCGCCAGCGAATAGGCTGGCGAGAGGGAGAGAAGGGCGCCCAGGAGCGCCAAGCCTGCCAGGCCGCCGAGTGAGACTGTGCGCTGCGCCATCCTCGATGCCGGGAAGGGAATGTCCCCGTCGAGCCGGCGGCCGCCCTCTTATAGCGCCCGGGCGGGCGGGCAATTGCGCAAGTCGGGTGGGCGCGGCGCGGAGACCGGTGCCAAGAGGGCGGAGGGGCTGGCAGAGGCACCCCGGGCATCTCCCCACCCCCCACCCCGGCCAGGTAAGATGTTCGACCACCTGCCAACAGGCACCGTTATCTATTTATTTGCTTATTTCTTTATAGATATATATATTCGTATACTGCTGTACCATAGAAATATACCACAGCTGTTTAGGACAATATAAAACCATACAGTAAAATCATAAAAAGTTGAAAACAAGTGAAAATCAAAAGAATTAGAAACAATATTCCATTGACCATGGTGGGGATTGTATTTTTAGCTGCCTGCCTAGGCCTGGAGGAAAAGAAGAGGTTTCAGCAGGCATTTAAAATTTGGCACAGAAGGCGTCTGCTGAATCTCCAGTGGCAGAGAGTTCCATAGGACTTGGTCAATGACACCAAAGGCTCAGTTTTATACTGCCATCAGCTGAGTCTGGCGAACTTGTGGAATGACCAGTGATGCTACGGCAGATGATCTCAGCGGCTGAGCTGGAACAGAAGGGCTCAGGGACCCTGGACCTACGTTCAGGAATTGTGTGTTTTTAATATTTTGTTGGGAACTGCCCAGAGTGGCTGAAGCAATCCAATCACATGGGCGGCATATAAATCATAAAATTATTATTAATAATTAACCTGCAGGCACTTGCAATTCATTACTTTATTAACCTGCATCTTACAAGAGGTCTGCTTTGCACAAGGTCAGAATTGGGCCTACAGTGTGAGCCCCAACCCTTAGAACAGGCTCCCATTCAGCAACTGTGGTCTTCTCCTGTTGTTGTTTTCTGCTGCCCTGGGATGCCCTCCCTCCAAATTCCCAGATGGGGATGGTCAGCATTCCTTCCTCCCATTCACCCTCCCCATCAGCAGCTTCTCTGCTTCTGCCCCTAAGAAGCCTTAGAACTTTGCGCTCACGTTTGCTTTCTAACTTTCTTTAAAGGAAAGGGACCCCTGACCATTAGATCCAGTTGTGGCCGACTCTGGGGTTGCGGCGCTCATCTCGCTTTACTGGCCGAGGGAGCCGGCGTACAGCTTCTGGGTCATGTGGCCAGCATGACTAAGCCGCTTCTGGCGAACCAGAGCAGCGCATGGAAACGCCATTTACCCTCCTGCCAGAGCGGTACCTATTTATCTACTTGCAGTTTGACGTACTCTTGAACTGCTAGGTTGGCAAGAGCAGGGACCGAGCAACGGGAGCTCACCCCATCATGGGGATTCGAACCACTGACCTTCTGATCGGCAAGCGCTAGGCTCTGTGGTTTAACCCACAGCGCCACCCGTGTCCCTAACTTTCTTTATAGATTCCCAATTGGCTTACTGCCTTTTAAAGGAAAACAAAGAGTCTGGTGGCCTTCTGCCTTGTGCCCCGTCTACCCTGCTATCTGCAGCCCACCTTCCAATCCACTGTCTCTTTTGGCTTCTTGGCACCAGGTGAAGAATTCCCTCTTTCAACAAACCTCCTGGCACCTCCCAGCCAGGAACTGTATTGAGTTTGTAATTCTTTTCATATCTGCAATTGTTCCCTGTGTTTTTGGATTGTATTGTGAAATCACTTTGACATGCTTTATAGGAAACCATTCATAAAGGAGAACAGCCTTGGCTACTAGACAGAATGCCTGTTTGTCCTCCCTTGGGCCTCTGAATGCTGGTTCCTGGGTGTCCCGTGTGGGGGGAGTCCTGCTGCTGTGTTTCGGCCCTGTTTCCTTAAGGGCTTCCCTCTGAGGCATCTGGCTGGCCACTGCAAGAACAGGAGGCTGGACCAGATGGAGCACTGGCCTGGCCTTCCTTCAGGGCTCTTACTGGGCTCTTTCCCCTCCCGAAACTGGGAAAATACCAAGTCAGAGGGCTGGGGCGGGGGTTGTTGTTGTTGTCTTTAAAAAACAAAAACAGCCCACATGGGAAGCAGCATAAGCTCCTTCCAGTTATTACACAGAGACCCAGCTGGCTTAAATGTGGCACTCCAAAGTTATTTATGCCAGCTTGGCCCCGTGACCATGGGTGCCTGGGGCCGTGGCCCTGGCACCAAAATTTGTGGGTGCCCGGCCCCTTCATAGGGAATTTTGTGAGTGCTTGGATGGCTAACATCAGATATATAACATTGGTATAAAATCAAACAATAATTAAATTACCTCCTAAAAACAGGTCACAATCAAATTTAAGTCTAATTATATGGCTTTCCTCAGGATTAGGATTGGGAACAGTAATAATAATAATAATAATAATAATAATAATAATAATAATAATAATAATTTATTTATACCCCACCCATCTGGCTGGGTTTTCCCAACCACTCTGGGCAGCTCCAAACAGACTATCAAACATTAAAACATTAAAAGCTTCCCTGAACGGGGCTGCCTTCAGATGTCTTCTAAAAGTCGGATAGTTGTTTATTTCCTTGACATCTGGTGGGAGACGCTCCTTCAGGTATACTGGGCCAAGGTCATTTAGAGCTTAAAAGATCAGCACCAACACTTTGAATTGTGCTCAGAAACGTACTGGGAGCCAATGCAGATCTCTCAGGACTGGTGTTATGTGGTCTTGGCGGCCACTCCCAGTCACCAGTCTAGCTGCCGTATTATGGATTAATTGCAGTTTCCAGGTCACCTTCAAGGGAGCCCCACGTAGAGCGCATTGCAGTAGTCCAAGCAGGAAATAACCAGAGCATGCACCACTCTGGCGAGACAGTCTGCAGGCAGGGAGGGTCTCATCCTGCATACCAGATGGACCTGGGAAGGGCCAGGATTTTGTTGAGAAGGATCACTGTGACCTCCTGCGGTAGGCTTGACCTGGCTCCAGCATTTGCACTTCCTGTATATTTTGTTGTGTAACATTTATTTTTCCAGAATTTGCAATTTGTTATATAAGTTATTTTTCAGTAACAATCTTTATTCCAAGTTCTGCACAAGCTGTGTGCCTGCCCTCGCCTTGAGCTTGTGCCCAGGCGCCTGCCAACTTTCGCTTTCGGCAGGGAGGAGAGGAGGGACTGGGAGGAAACATGACAGGCCCAAAGGAGGTCTCATCCTGACCTCACGGGGGCCAACCAGATGCCCACTATGGGTCCTGAGTCCAAGAGGAGCAGTCTCACCTCCTGCGCTTTCTGGCAACTGGTATTCGGTTCAGAATCTGAACCTCAGTTTAATCCGGCGCACAGCCCTGTTAGTTCCCTCTCAAACTTGCTTTAAATCAGTGGAGTTTGGAATGGGTCAGTGCACCATCTTGATTCCAAAGGGCATCCAGTTATAGATCCAAACCTCCTTCTCAATGTCAAGGACCACAATTCACAAGTGGGAAGCAAGGCTTTCAGAAGCGTCCAAATCAGGGCAGTTTGGAATTTCAGAAGAATTTTTTTCATGATTTTTTATTCAAAATTAAAACAAAACATATTATCCAGAAACATATCATCCTTATTCCCCCCCATTTTTCCTCCCCACCCCACAACCCCACCCCACCCCAGCTTCCCTCAGTTCCAGTCTTTGATTTCTCTGAGAATGCGGTTTTCTGCATGTTACAAAGTTGTATAGATCCTCAAATTATTTAGCTGATTATTATCAATAAAAAGTTTGTGAATGTTTATTCAAAGCCAGCCAAGGAGTCCAGTTCACTTTGTTGCTCTTCAAATACTTTGTAAAGGGTTCCCATTCATCCTTAAAGTCACAGTTATCCTTGTCCCATAGCTTATATGTCAATTTTGCCAGTTCTGCATAGTCCATCAATTTTCTTGCCATGATTCTTTAGTTGGGGTTTCTTCAGTCTTCCATCCTTGTGCTATTAAAACTCTCATGGCCGTTGTCGCATACAAGAAGATGTTTTTCAGCTTTTTTGGCAGATCTTACCTTACAATCCCTAACAAAAATGCTTCAGGTTTTTAAACAAATGTTAAATGGAACATTTTCTTCAATTCGTTGTATATCATTTCCCAATTTTTTAAAATTACATTACAATCCCACCACATATGATAAAATGTCCCTTTGTTTTCCTTACACTTCCAACATATATTTGAACAAGTTTTGTATATTTTCCCTAACTGCACTGGTGTCATGTACCATCTGTACATCATCTTCATGTAATTCTCCTCCAATAGGGAACAATCTGTAAATTTTAAATCAGTTTTCCATAATTTTTCCCAATCTTCCATCATAATGTTGTGACCTACATCTTGTGCCCATTTACTCATAACTGATTTTACCTCTTCATCTTTCGTCTCCCATTCTAATAGTGTGCTGTATGTGGCCATTTTGCAGAATAATTTGACCGTTACCTAACCCCAGTAGCAACCCAGTTTGGAAGTGCAGAGCTCCAGCCTAGGAAGCTCCGCTGGCTCCCTGGCAGGGGGGGGGGGCGGCTTCAGCTGCTGCAGAGTGTGGAGAATGAGTTCCTTCAGGGCCCCCATTGTTTCCCATGGAAACCTGGAAGTTTGAGCCACTGCCCTGAGTTCAATCGCCAGGTAGGTGAGGCTGGGAGAGGACCTCTGGTCTTCTTGTGAGCTAGCAGGATGCCTCACTCATTTGCCCCCCCCCCCACTCTCTCTCACACACACATACACCAGTTGAAGACTACTTGAATGAAGGTGGTTATCAGGATTGGTGCAAACCTGGGCTTCAAACCCACTCCAAGCCCTGCTCTTTCCTGAACCCTCCTAACCACAGAGGACAAGGGGTGGTGCCAATCTTGACACTCCTGTGTGTATTGACCAGGCTGATTTCACTGAGATCTGTGGCATAACGGCGGCAGCAAGAAACCAGGTTTGCAGGACTTTGTTGGCAGGAGATGATGTCACCGATCATGGAGGCTGGTTGGTTTGGCTACAGCACATCTGTGACACACCAACACAGAGAGCCTTTTCCACTGTAGCCAAGGTGAGGGGCAGCTTTTCATATAGCCAGATGCAGAAATGGGGAAGAAGAAGTCAATCCTGTTCATTGCTGGGGGGGGGTGGCCCTCTGTGAGCAATTTGTGCTGCCTTCCGATCTCCCCTTTCCTGCATTTCAGAGGAGCTCCTGGCAGAGCTTGGATCTCTAATAATAATAATAATAATAATTTATTATTTATACCCTGCCCATCTGGCTGAGTTTCCCCAGCCACTCTGGGCGGCTTCCAATTGAGTGTTAAAAACAACACAGAATTAAATATTAAAAACTTCCCTAAACAGGGCTGCCTTCAGATGTCTTTTAAAAAGAAGACAGCTGCTTATTCCTTCACATCGGAAGGGAGGGCGTTAAGCTCACGCAAATCAGGTTCTTGCAGGTCAGGCTGGAGCAACGAGGATGGTTCACTTCCATTGACATTTTGTGGTTTTGCACTTTACAGACGGATGACTGGCTGCTGTTTATACTGGACACAGACGGCTTGCTTACTCACCTTGTTCTCCGCCCCAGACTCGCATTGCCCCACACCCTGCTGCTCAGAAACAAGAACCACTTGCTTCATCCTGGGCTTCCCCCTTCCACTCTTGTGCAAGAATCCCCTGTGTTGCTGCCAGCTGTCTTCCGAGCATCCATAGGAAGATGTCACCTGCAGGCCACTGATCTGGGGAGCCCAGGACTGCCAACACTTCCTGGCAGTGGCTCTGCAGGTCTTCAGGCTGAGATTCCTTGCAGCCTGACCTGAACCCGAGACCTTCTGCATAGCAGGCAGAGATGCTCTGTCACCAAGCCAAAGCCCTTCCTCGTTTTGGCTGTCATTGCATCCCCCATCCTGCCCAGAACTTGATGCCAAGAGAACAAGAGAGAGGAGGAGAGGGGCCTGGGTCAAATCCCACCCGCCAGACAGAGTGAGGTCTTTCAAACACAAGATAAACACATCTGCTGCAGCAGCAGCAGCATCCAGCCTGACTGGACGTGGGCCAGAACCTGCTTCAGGTCTGTTGTAATTTGAATTGCTTCAGCGAGGAAAACATCCCCTGTGGTCTGGCACATTGTGACTTGCGGGCAGAGGGGGGCATGTTTGTCCACCAGCTCCTTCTCAGAATTACACGGGTTAACATGATCCCTGCCTGAATAAATATTACCGCCTTTCTTCCCAAATAAAGGAACAAGGGCACATTGGAAATCCCCCTTCCTGTGCCCTCTGGCAAGATTTCTGCAGCTGGCACTGGAGCAAAGGGCAGTGTGGGGGTTGCCCTGGCCTGGCCTGGCCTGACCTTCTATGGGCTGCTTCCGCAAGGGGGGGGGACTGAGCCTTGCAGCTTCTGGGAAGGGACGCAATCGCTGCTGCAGCCTTCCCCTTCCTGGCAGGAGGGCAGAAGGAAGAGACAGTTGCAACCCTGGGGCACCTAGTCCCTCCTCTCTGGGACCTTCACCTCTTTAAAGGAGGACTAGACAAATTAATGGAAGGTATTTAAACTTTTTTTAAAAAAACAACATTTATTAATAAATGCAATTCTTACAAACACAAACCAGAACACTAAACAAAGTTATTATACATAGATACATACATCTCTCAACTTAGATTACAAAAAAGGAAAACAAACATACAAACTAAACATACAGACATAAATTTTGACTTCCCTCCACCTATATGTGGCTTCCTTTCTTTTTTTCTTCTTTTCGCTGTGTTATCAATATTATTTTTGACTATCTCATCTTATACCCATTTCTTCTTAATTTTCTACTCTGTAAGTTTCATTCATTGCATATTGATATATTAATACCAGAACAATGGTTTTTGGTGTATTGCTTCACGCAAGTCCACTCCTCCATCAGTTTTTGGTCTGATTGGCTTCTTACCACTGCTGTAAGTCTTGCTGATTCTATATATTCACAAAATCTTATTTGCCATTCTCTTATTGAGGGAGTTTTTTTCTCCCTTCTAGTTTTTTTGCTATAATCATTCTGGCCGCAGCGGTTGCATATAAGAAAACTTTTTTCCTAGTGGAAGGAATGTCAGTCAATATAATTCCCAAGAAGTATGCCTGTGTTGTTTTTTTTACATGATATTTTAAACATTTTTAAAAGTTCCTCTTGAATGTCACTCCAAAATTGTTTAATATACACACACTCCCACCACATATGACACATGGTTCCTATCTCTGTTTTGCATCTCCAGCACAAATTAGATTTTGATATTTAAACTTTCAATGGCTCTCAGGCACAATGGCAAGCTAGCATGCCTCTGAATACCTGGCTGCACAGGTGGTGTGTTGGCGGTGTTACGGAAATTACCGGGGGGGGGGCACGTCTTTAAAGTTAAATATTACAAAGATTATGCCTGAATGTATCCTTTCAGCTTGACAGCTCAGGGAAGTTACCTAGCTTTAAAAATAATATAAAATCAACTCCTTTGCCAGTTTCCTCCATTCCCAAGCTATTTTCCCCTTGAAAAAGGACTCCAGGAAGTGCCGAGAGGTGACAATTGCTCATTGTTAGCCAAGGGAAGCCAAATCTCACCACCTGACTCGCCTCAGGCTCCAGACACAGGAACTTCTATTGTACTTTTGGGTGGTGGGTAAAGGTAAAGGTAAAGGGACCCCTGACCATTAGGTCCAGTCGTGGCCGACTCTGGGGTTGTGGTGCTTATCTCGCTTTATTGGCCGAGGGAGCCCGCGTACAGCTTCTGGGACATGTGGCCAGCATGACTAAGCCGCTTCTGGTGAACCAGAGCAGCGCACAGAAACACCGTTTACCTTCCCACTGGATCGATACCTATTTATCTACTTGCACTTTGACGTGCTTTCGAACTGCTAGGTGGGCAGGAGCTGGGACCAAACAACAGGAGCTCACCCCGTCGCGGGGATTTGAACCACCGACCTTCTGATCAGCACCAACCTTCTGATCAGCAATACCTGAGTCTTGCCCTGCCATGTCTACTTATGCTAATCTTGTACCAAGGACTTGTCTGGACTTGTTTGCCAAGGTTAACCCCTCCCCTTTTGTGACATGTCAGTGATGTAGCAATGATGCTGTACAAACTGTATTCTGGGATATGGTGGGAAAGTTTTAAAAGTCTTTGTCACCCCATCCTCGGGATTCAAATTTGCTCTTTGAACCTATTGCGCAATAAACTTTGGTCTACAGCTATTTGCTCCGGTTGGCTGGACTCCTTCCTTTATTCCGCAGGGACCCGCGGTCTCTGCCCGACCAGCTGGGTGACTGAGCAGCCTCGCACCTAGATTTTTCTGTAACAGCTGGAAGGGTTTGGCCTCTTGGATTATGGTCTCTGCTTCCTTGAGGAAGGTCTTCTGGTGAGAGATGGGCTGCACCTCACAGCGGTTGGCAAGGATGCCTTTGCTACGAGCCTTGTGAACCAGATCAGGAGAGCTTTAAACTAGTTCTTAGGGGCCGGGAGACAACATTACAAATGACAAAAGAGCACCTGGTACTGGGGATAATGGCTTCATTGATGCACAGGAAACTGAGGTGCTGCTCCAGAAACCTGCAAAGGGAAACTACAAGAAGGAAGCAGCTGGAGGGAGCAACTCATGGTTTCAGTTGTCTCTACACAAATGCACAGAGTATGGGAAACAAGCAAGACGAATTGGACCTTTTATACAGGATGGCAAATATGACCTGGTAGGCATTACTGAAACCGGGTGGGATACAACTCATTACTAAACTGTAGGAATTGAGGGGTATAACCTGTTCAAAAGGAATAGACTAAACAGGAAGGGAGGAGGAGGACCTTTATATGTTAAGAATGTGTACACTTGTGAAGAAAACCATGACTTGGAGCATGGAAAGCAGATTGAGAGTATATGGATAAAAATTGTAGGAGAGAAACACAACAGGGACCTTACTGTGGGGGTCTGCTATAGACCGCCAAGCCAGACTGAAAACTTGGGTGATGTCTTACTAGAGCAGATTACCAACCATTCAAAAAGGAGAGATATAAACATGGGGGACTTCAACTTCCCCATATCTGTTGGAACTCAGACTCTGCCAAGAAGGTAAGGGCTGACAAAATCTTCCGTTGTCTTCCTGACAATTTCCTTTCCCAGAAGCAGCAAGGGGATCGTCTATCTTGGGCCTGATCCTCACCAGCTGGGAGGAACTGATTGACAAAGTGGAAGTACTCAGAATCTTGGGTTGGATGGCCATCTGTCCTGGATGCTTTCGCTGTGATTCCTGCCTTGCAGGGGGTTGGACTAGATGACCCTTGGGGTCCCTTCCAACTCTACAGCTCTATGATTCAATGAATACCAGTTGCTGAGAGTCACCAACGGGGAGAGTTGCTACACTCAGCTCTTGCTTGTGGACTTCCCAGGAGATTTATCTGTTTGGCCACTCTGAGAAAAGGATGCCAGACTTGGCAGTCGGAGCGGGGGAGGGGCTCTGGCTTGTCCTTGCTGACGCTGCTTATGGAGAGCATCTCCCTCTTGCCTGGCCCTCTTTGCCTTTTCAAAGGTGGTCAAAGGTCTAGTGTCTGCTGCTTTTGTTGCTGGGTTATTTAAGAAGGCGTGCAGTTGGTGGTGTGCTAGCCGGGGGATCTGGTGTCCCCTAGTTTGTCTTGTATTTCCTGTCTCAGTAAGGGGATGTCATTTCTGTGGAAATCTGTTAGGCACTACAAGCCTTTGGCTTGCCGTGCTTTTATTTGGATGTTTTGGGCTGTGCTGTGGGCCGGGGGGGGGGGCGAGTGGGGATGGGGCACTTTGTGTTTCCTCTCCTGGTTTGAGGGCAGCTTCTGCTGGGGCCTGGCCTGTCATCTCAATGTTACCAATGTTTGTTGTTTCAGCCAAGGGCATCAGGCCTGGTGTGAGCAGGATGCTGCCCAGACTGGACATTATGCCATGGCGCCCCGACTGCAGTGTGCAACTGGTACCACCTGGGTTCCTTTCACCCCAAATATCGCATAGGGCCACCATTTTTATAGCATTTTTAATAGTCTCTCTCAGTTTTTCGGGGGTTCCCTCAGAGGAAGGCTGCCCATGGGATTGTGGGGTGGATGTTTCTCAGGGAGCTTCCTCTCACATTTAGGTTGAGGTCACTTCCCAGGCTTGCTTCCCATTTGGAGAAGGAAATGAATTTATTTAGTGTTTTCTGGATGAAGTCTAACTGTTTGGGGGACACCTGGCTTGAGAGCATTACATGTGAAAAGGATCTAGGAGTCTTGGTTGACCACAAACTTGACATGAGCCAACAGTGTGACGCGGCAGCCAAAAAAGCCAATGCAATTCTGGGCTGCATCAATAGGAGTATAGCATCTAGATCAAGGGAAGTAATAGTGCCACTGTATTCTGCTCTGGTCAGACCTCACCTGGAGTACTGTGTCCAGTTCTGGGCACCACAGTTCAAGAAGGACACTGACAAACTGGAACGTGTCCAGAGGAGGGCAACCAAAATGGTCAAAGGCCTGGAAACGATGCCTTATGAGGAACGACTAAGGGAGCTGGGCATGTTTAGCCTGGAGAAGAGGAGGTTAAGGGGTGATATGATAGCCATGTTCAAATATATAAAAGGATGTCACATAGAGGAGGGAGAAAGGTTGTTTTCTGCTGCTCCAGAGAAGCGGACACGGAGCAATGGATCCAAACTACAAGAAAGAAGATTCCACCTAAACATTAGGAAGAACTTCCTGACAGTAAGAGCTGTTCGACAGTGGAATTTGCTGCCAAGGAGTGTGGTGGAGTCTCCTACTTTGGAGGTCTTTAAGCAGAGGCTTGACAACCATATGTCAGGAGTGCTCTGATGGTGTTTCCTGCTTGGCAGGGGGTTGGACTCGATGGCCCTTGTGGTCTCTTCCAACTCTAGGATTCTATGATTCTATGTTTAGCTTTGCCATCTAGTGTTCCTTTGGTGGAAATGAATCTGCCTTTTCTGAGCCTCTTTGCCGTTGTGTATGTCTGGTGCCTGTGTAAACAGTCATTGTTCTGGTCTTAATTTGAGACTTGGGATTTTTGGGGAGTCATTTAACTGCCCCCCATTCCTGATTTTAACAAAATTTAAAAGATAGGAAAAAGTGAAGCACCGGCAATTAGGTTTTTAATCAGAGGGTTCCCTGTTTAGTCTTGCAAGAGAGCTAGCGGCTTTGTTGCTACGCCGCCAGAGGGCTCTGGAGCAACCAGATTTTTACAGACCTGGCCGGTCAGTGTGTCGCTCCCTTTCACTGACAGATGGATTCAGTTGCGGGGCGGGGGGTGGTCTGCGTCCTTCCCTGGTCCCCCTGGCTCGGGGGTGGTTCACGGTGGGTAGGAAGGGAAGAAAAGGGAAAGGAGAGTAGGAGAGAGGGGTAGAGGCTTTTAACCCCCAACCAGCTGACCTGCGCTTCTCACTCTCTGGTGCCTGCTTCTAGTGGGGCGGGCATAGGCGCCGACTCCATGGGGCTTGAGGGGGCCCGAGCCCCCTCAAAAATTCGTTTGGGGGGGCTCGCCCCCCCCAATAATCTCGGGCGCCCCTCCAGCAGAGCGCCGCCGCCGCGCTGGCTCTGCCTGTCGACACTTGGCGCGTCCGCGGCTTTTATAGGGCGCCCGGCGCGCACCAGCTCGATAACGGGCACCGGCACCGCGGGGGGCGCCGGGCCGGGGGCGGGGGGCGGCCGGCCTGTCTCCTTGGCAACCCCATTGAGCAGCGCCGGCTCCCCCGGGAGGGCCATCCCCCCGCGCCGCCGATCGCCAACACCGCCGACGCTGTGGCTGCCCGAGCCCGAGCCGGAGCCCAAGGAAGGAAGGAAGGAAGGAAGGAAGGAAGGAAGGAAGGAAGGAAGGAAGGAGAGAGAAATGGGGAGGGAGACGAGGGAGGAAAATTGCGCGCAGGGTGAAGAAAGGAGAAGGGCGAACGAGACGAGCTTCCAACCCAAAAAAGGGCTGGAAGACTGGGAGGATGAAGGATCGGGAAAGAAAGCGACGCCTTCCCCGCCCGCGACGTCGCCCGCTTGTCATTGGCAGCGCAGCGGGCGCCCAGAGGGGCTGGGCACCGGCGCAGGGCCGCTCGGCAGCCGCGGAGGACAGTTGCGCGGCTAGCAAGGCGCGCCGCCTAGAGCGCGGCCCTTGTGTGGCCCGGTGGCCAGGCAAGCTCGGGCGGGGACCCCCATGCGAATCTAAGACGGGAGAAGAGGGCAGAGCAAAGGGGGTCCCTTCCCCAACCTCCGGCTCTGAGACTTCCCTGCGCCCCAGAAAAGCGAAAGGATTTTCTCTCTCTTTTTTTTAAATAAATGTTTTATTAAGTTTTCAAATACAAAGTTAGAAACATACACTGAAGAAAAAAGTAAAAGAACAAGAAAAAGAAAAAAAGAAAAAGAAGAAAAGAAAACCAACCATTCAACACATTTTTTATATAACTAACTGGACTTCCTCGCATCTCCCTTACCCTGCATTCTTTATAATAAAGATATCAGCAAATTATTACCTTGTTTCATACCTTATTTTGTACTTTTCAAATACTATACCTCTAAATTTAACATACTTTTCATCAGTTACTGTCAGGGGTTCAGAAGCAGAGACGCAGAGAAGGGTGGAAACAGAGAGCGAGGGGGAGGAAGCCGAAGGGAGAATGAGTGATGATGACGACCCGAGATCTCCAAGCCTAAGCAGTGAGTCAGAGGACTCCCAAAAGGGAGCCCCAGTGAGCAGAGCAAGGGGGGGATCCGGGGGGACACCCCAGGAGGAAGGGAACAGAGGAGATTCAGAGAGCAGCAGCTGGAAGTCGGGACCCACGCTCAAGACTGAGAGCAGCAGGGAGGAAGGCAGCCAGGCATCGGGTTCCGGAGGCCGTCAGCAGGAGGGAGGGCACGAGTCAGGGGTGGTCACGCCCTCCTCAGAGAGCGAGGCAACGGTCAAGAGGAAAGTAGAGAGTTGGGCGCGCGCGCCAAGTTCAAAGGCAGCGGAAGCTGGAGCAGTAAGCAGCCCGGAGAGTGAGCCAGGTCCCAAAGCCCGCCGAAAGGAAGCGGAAGGATCAGGGGGGTCAGCGTCAGAGGAGAGTAGAAGGGAGGAGTCCCAGGGGGGCAGAAGGACCCAGAGACGTAGGGAGAGGCGAAGGAGGTGGAGCAAGGCTAGGGTATTAAGCTGGTGTGCAAGAGGCGGGGACTCAGATGGGTCTTCGCCGACCTAGGGCAGAAGGTGTAGAGCTGCACGCTGCAGTTCGGAAATGAAACCTGTAACTCAATAAAGACTCTTTTAAAGTGGACGCTGTGTGGCGTGGTCCTATGTGAGCTGGGACCTGGTAGCAGCTCTGACAGTAAGACCCATCTCCTCAAAGCTTCAGAAACCTGAAACCTCGCAGCGGGAGCAGAAGCCGCTAGGGGAGGAAGAGGGGTGTCTGTAAGCAAGCTCACAAAGGTCAGCAAGATGACGGAAGAACAGAGGATCTCCGCGCTGCAAGAGGCAGTGACCCAGTTGTCCTCAGAGGTATTGGCTTCCAAGAAACGGGAGGAGGAGACTACAGCCGCCTACAGAGACCTACACGCCAGGTTTGAAATGCTTGTTAAGCAAGGGCAACCGGGACCCAGACCGGAGGGCGTGGGATTGGCACGGAGAGCAGGAGGGCTTGTGGCTCACTTCGATGGGACTTTGCAACAGTACCCTAATTTTAGAGCAGACGTAATGTGCGCACTGCAACTGCTGGCAAAAGACTTTAGAGATGAGGAAGAGAAGGTGGGGTTCATATTGTCCCATTTGCATGGGGATGCCAAAGCCTGGCTGCGCAATTTGTGGAGGGATAAAGATCCGGCGCTTCAGAATGCAGATGCCTTTATCAAAGCGATGGATGCGTGTTTTTTGTCTACTATTGATGTGGATCTTGCCAGACGGGAGATTCATGGACTAAAACAAGGGAGGGCGAGCGTCCGGCAGTATCACGCCCGATTTTTTGCGCTGGTCAGTGCTTTAGAATGGGATCGGGATTCGCCCCCTGTCAGAGACCTCTTCTGGGAGGGTCTAAGTTCTGCGGTTAAGGATGAAATTGCAAGGGGGGAGAGGCCCCGAAGCACGCAGGAGGTGGTCCAAAGGGCGCTGACTGTGGGGGTGAGGCTGGAAGAACGTCCATGGTGCAGAGATGAAGGACGTGGAGGGCGCGAAGCAGCGAGAAGTTTCTCTTTCGTTCCGAGGGAAGCAGCGCGTGCGCAATCCACACCTCCGCCAGGAGGGGGAGGGGAACCAATGGAGGTTGGAGGTGCAAGGGCTCAGTCAGCAGCCAGAGCCCTAGCACCGGCAGCAGTGAAAGCGAAGCCTCCTAGAGGGAACAGGAAGTGTTACATCTGCGAGGATCCAGGCCATTTGGCGAAGGAGTGTCCCCGGAGGCTCCACAAGCACACTGCAGCCTCAGCAATGGTGACTGCAGCAACGCAGCAAGGAGAACCACAGCAGGGAAACGACGATGTCTGGCTGGAGACGGAGGCACTGGGGCCCAGCCAGACGCATCTGTGAAGCAGTCCCCAGCGATATTGCAACCCACGGATCCCCTCCCACCCAAACCAGTAGTGCAGCTCACAGCGTCTCTCCAGCTACCCAACGGCGTCACTATCGAAGTGCCGCTTTCTGTGGATTCTGGAAGCAACGCAGACTTTATAGCGCAGAGCTTTGTGGAGCAGCACGCTATACAGCTATTGCCTGCCACTCTGCCCCTGCAAGTCGTCACAGTGGATGGCAGAGAGTTGCTAGGGGGGCAGGTGGTGAAGCAGACGCCACCAATGGTGATGCGCCTTGGCAACCACAGGGAAGTCATCAGTTTTAATGTCACCCAACTGTCGGACACGCCCATTGTGTTGGGCATGAGTTGGCTGGACAGGCACAGTCCGACACTGGCTTGGTACCAGAGACAACTGATCTTCGGCTCCTCTTATTGCGCAGAACACTGCATCCTGCCCCGACGGGAGGGAGAGGAGGAGGAATCACAACTGCAGTTGGGAACGTTGCAAGCGGTCCCCCACAAATACGCGAACTTTTTGGAGGTCTTCTGCGAGAAGGAGGCGGACAAGCTACCCCCTCACCGGCCATATGACTGCAAGATTGACCTCCTACCGGGGGCGACGCTGCCGAAGGGGCGGCTATACTCCATGTCTGAAGATGAAATGCAGGAACTCAAACAGTTCATCAAGCATAACCTGGAGCGTGGCTTCATCAGAGAGTCCAAGGCAGTGGGGGGCAGTCCCGTTTTCTTCGTGAAAAAGAAAGACACGCCCCAAAAAAGACTCGTTGTGGACTACCGCCTTTTGAACCAGATGACCAAACCGTCTGATTACCCCATGCCCAGGATTGACGACCTCCTCGCGACGGTGCGCAAGGGACGCGTGTTCACCAAGTTGGACCTACGAGGGGCGTACAATCTCATCCGCATGCGGGAGGGCGATGAGTGGAAGACGGCCATGTTCACACCGCTGGGCACCTACGAGTACAGGGTTATGCCCTTTGGATTACAAAATGGTTCTCACTGTTTTCAAGCTTTTATGCATCACGTGTTGGAGGGACTCCTCTACAAGACATGCGTCTGCTTCCTGGATGACATCCTGATTTTCTCGGACTCGCAGCAAGCTCACGACCGAGACGTGAGGGAGGTGCTCAGCAGGTTGCAACAACATAGACTGTACGCCAAGCTGGAGAAGTGCCAGTTCGACACGACGGAGGTGGATTTCCTGGGATACAAGTTGTCGGACAAGGGGATAGCCATGGACAGCACCAAGGTTCGTGCGGTATTGGATTGGAAGAGCCCGCGCAACCGGAAGGAGGTCCAGCGGTTTGTCGGCTTCGCCAACTTCTATCGCAAGTTTATCAAGGGGTTCGCGATGCAGACGGCAGCAATTACGGACACGCTCAGCTCCAAAAAGAAGAAATTCATCTGGACGGAGCAGGCGGAGCAGTCCTTTCAAGCGCTCAAACATCTCTTCGCATCGGAGAAGCAACTGCTGCATATCGACCCCAGTAAACCGTTGAGGGTAGAGACAGACGCGTCAGACAGAGCCGTGGGAGCTGTTCTGCTGCAGCGAGACCCGCAGGGGGTGTGGCGGCCGGGAGCGTTCTACTCCAGAAAGCTCAGCAAGTCGGAGCAGAACTACACCATCTGGGACAGGGAGTTGCTAGCCATTCATGCAGCTTTCAAGGCGTGGAGGCACTTCCTAATCGGCGCCAAGCACACGGTGCAGGTCTGCACGGACCACAAGAATCTGGAGCACTGGCGCACGGCTCAGTTCCTGAACCAGAGGCAGATACGTTGGGCGGAGTTCTTTGCTGACTTCAATTTCCGAATAGAGTACGTCCCAGGCGACACCAACATCATGGCGGATGCACTGTCCCGAAAACCGCAATACCTAGAAGAGGTGACGCCAGCGGCGGCCATGCACATCTTCGCACCGACGGCGTGGGCGTGTGCCTCAGCTACAGTAGACCTGGATGCGGTGCGACGTGCATTGCGGGACGACTCATTCGCACAAGACAAGATGGCGGGACTGCTCAGAGGCACGGCTACCACGGACGAGTTCCAGGTGCGGGACGGCTTGCTCCTACGCAAAGGGGCTGTCTATGTACCAGGAGACGACCTTCGCGCCAAGGTACTGCAACAGTTGCACGACGCACCCACGGCCGGTCACTTTGGCACAGAAAAAACGATGGAATTAGTCGCGAGAGACTTCTGGTGGCCCAGGCTGAGAGGGGAGGTCGCGGACTACGTCGCGAGGTGCGACACCTGCCAGAGGGCCAAGCCGGTACACAGACCACCGGCGGGACTGTTAGAACCGCTGCAAACGCCGTTTGAACCGTGGGAGAGGGTGGCCCTGGACTTTGTGACGGATTTACCCAGCTCGAGAGGCAAGACAGCTGTGCTAGTGGTGGTGGACTTGTTCACCAAGATGGCACATTTCATTCCGTGTGCGAAGGTGGCCACGGCGGAACAAACCGCCAAACTGTTCATAGATCACGTGTTCAAAGTGCATGGCCTGCCACGGTCTATCCTGTCCGACCGCGGACGCCAGTTCATCTCGTCTTTCTGGCAGAAGCTGATGGGTTTTCTAAATGTCAAGGTCAATCTGGCATCAGCAAGACACCCGCAGACCAACGGGCAAGCAGAGAGGGTCAATGCCATCATGCAGCAGTACCTGAGATGCTATGCCAATCAACAGCCTGCGACGTGGGTGGATTACCTGCCGCTAGCCGAGTTCGCTTACAACAACACGAAGCACGTGTCCACAGGAGTGACGCCGTTCTTTGCCAACAATGGGAGGCATCCCAGAACCTTCCCGGGACTGGAGAGAGTGGGGGAAGGAGAACCACAGACGGCGGACGCGTTCGCGTCAGAGCTGCAGGCGGTCCACGATCAACTCAGACGGCAGCTGGAGCTAGCTAAGCACGCCTACAAGGTGCAAGCTGACAAGCACAGGCGGGTTGGCGAAGTGATCCAAGTGGGAGACTGGGTCTGGTTGGCAGCCCACGCAGTGCCGACCAGGTCACTTGCCAAGAAGAAGTTGGGGCACAAGCAGATCGGTCCGTACCAAGTCGAAGCGCAGATCAACCCGGTAGCCTTCCGACTGGCGCTGCCGGAGGGTTCCAGAATGCATCCGGTGTTCCACAGGTCGGTGCTCACTCCCTACAAGGCACCTCACAGGTTCCAGGAGCCAGGGACGGCGCCAAGTCCGCTCCGGGAACGGACGGAGACGCGGGGGGTGAAGCACCAGGACCACATCAACGAGGTCACGGAGATTTTGGACTCCAGATGGGGGGAGGAGGGAGTCGAATACCTCTTAGCCAGAGAGGGCACCCGGGCCAGCGCCAATAGCTGGGTACCAGACTACGCTTTGGAGGAACCCCTGCTCAAGGACGAGTTTCATGCCCTCTTCCCACACAAACCCATGCCAGCGAGCTTCTTCGACGACTGGTTGTTCACACCCACACTTTCTTCCAGCACGTTCCATGGATTCGACTCAGAAGGGGAACCCGCACGGAGCACCCGTTCCCCAGAAGGTTCACCGGCAGGTTCGGCATCAGGCAACTCGTATTGGTGGGACGATCGACCAGAGGAGCAATGGCGCAGGAAGTGGCTGGAGATGCCAGGTCGAGCGACCGACGCAGAGACTGACATGGACGTGTTCGGGGAGGACCTCGGGTTCGAGCACGGCGGTACAGAGATGGAAGAGCAACAAGTCAACGTCGACGACCGCGAGGGGGAAGACTCGGAGGTCTTCAGTTGGCGGCCACCCACGGGGAGCGACCTGTATCCAGCATTCCCTCCCATGATGATGGAGCACCCAGCACCCACACCTGACAGCGGGGAGGGGGGAAGGGGGGGCTTCGAGGGGGGGATGGATGTCAGGGGTTCAGAAGCAGAGACGCAGAGAAGGGTGGAAACAGAGAGCGAGGGGGAGGAAGCCGAAGGGAGAATGAGTGATGATGACGACCCGAGATCTCCAAGCCTAAGCAGTGAGTCAGAGGACTCCCAAAAGGGAGCCCCAGTGAGCAGAGCAAGGGGGGGATCCGGGGGGACACCCCAGGAGGAAGGGAACAGAGGAGATTCAGAGAGCAGCAGCTGGAAGTCGGGACCCACGCTCAAGACTGAGAGCAGCAGGGAGGAAGGCAGCCAGGCATCGGGTTCCGGAGGCCGTCAGCAGGAGGGAGGGCACGAGTCAGGGGTGGTCACGCCCTCCTCAGAGAGCGAGGCAACGGTCAAGAGGAAAGTAGAGAGTTGGGCGCGCGCGCCAAGTTCAAAGGCAGCGGAAGCTGGAGCAGTAAGCAGCCCGGAGAGTGAGCCAGGTCCCAAAGCCCGCCGAAAGGAAGCGGAAGGATCAGGGGGGTCAGCGTCAGAGGAGAGTAGAAGGGAGGAGTCCCAGGGGGGCAGAAGGACCCAGAGACGTAGGGAGAGGCGAAGGAGGTGGAGCAAGGCTAGGGTATTAAGCTGGTGTGCAAGAGGCGGGGACTCAGATGGGTCTTCGCCGACCTAGGGCAGAAGGTGTAGAGCTGCACGCTGCAGTTCGGAAATGAAACCTGTAACTCAATAAAGACTCTTTTAAAGTGGACGCTGTGTGGCGTGGTCCTATGTGAGCTGGGACCTGGTAGCAGCTCTGACAGTTACTTATATCTTAAATTAAACATAGTATTACCTTAGATTTTGACCTTTTCTTACTTAAAATATAATTTCCTGTTTCCCAAATCTAATTGCTGAAGCTATAGTTTCCGAATCGTGTAAATTTTTAACATTCATACAACTTATATTGTTTTTGTAAATAGTCCTTAAATTTTTTCCAGTCCTCTTCCGTTGTTTCTTCTCCCAAATCTCGGATTCTGCCAGTCATTTCAGCCAGTTCCATGTAGTCCATCAATTGCGTCTGCCACTCTTCCAGTGTGGGCAAATCTTGTGTCTTCCAATATTTTGCGATAAGTATTCTTGCTGCTGTAGTTGCATACATAAAGAAAGTTCTATCCTTCTTTAACCCTTTCTGGCCAACAATGCCCAAGAGGAAGGCCTCTGGTTTCTTGGGAAAGGTATACTTAAATACATTTTTTAACTCATTATCGATCATTTCCCAGAAGGCCTTCACTTTTGGACAAGTCCACCGGAGGTGAAAGAATGTCCCTTCAGCCTCCTTACATTTCCAACATTTATTATCAGACAGGTGATATATTTTTGCAAGCTTGACTGGGGTCATGTACCACCTATAAATCATTTTCATAATATTTTCCTTCAAGGCATTACATGCCGTGAATTTCATTCCGGTGGTCCATAACCTTTCCCAGTCCTCAAACATGATGTTATACCCAATATCCTGAGCCCATTTTATCATGGCTGATTTGACTGTCTCATCCTGAGTGATTTTCTCTTCAACCTGCCCTCCATCCTCTTGCGGAAAACTCTTTGCCTGCCCTGCCCTGCCCTGCCCGTATCTCGTTTTTGCTTTTTAATTCCACACACGCACCCTTCGGACTTCGTGGCAATCGGGCGCGCGGGTGCGTTTCCTAAGAGAGTGAGGACCCCCGCCTCCTCCCCACCTGCTCCCTCGCCAGCCAGCCAGCCGCGGGCCCTAGCTGGAGAGCCCCGGCCGTCCCCGTCGCGCAATCGGCTGGATCTCCCTTCAGCAGGCCGGGCTCACAACTCAGCCCAGGGACCCCCCAGCAGCGGATCTCCGGCCCAGCTGAAGAATCCGGCAGCAAGCCCCCTCCTCCCCAATCGCTCCACCGAAATACGCTCCAAAACCCCCCAGATAGGCCGCCGGCCGCCAAGTCTCGTGGCGCCCTGAGCGAGGGTCTCTCCCCAACACCGCCACCTCGAACTGCGTTCTCCCGGCTACCCGAGCGAAGCAGCGGCAGGACCCCGGTATGGGCCCCCCCCAATATTTTTTATAAGTCGGCGCCCCTGGGGGCGGGGGAGGGGGAGCTGCTGCGAGTAAACAGTAAGAGGAAGAAGGGGGGAGGAGAAGAGTAAAAGAGAGCTAAAATGAAGAAAATTGGGTGGTGCTAACATTTTAAGACCCCAAGCCTTGGCTGCAGCCATCGCTAGCCTTTTTCTTGCCTGGTGTGTGGCTCATAGCAAAAAGAAAATTTGAAAAGAAAGGAAAATGGCAACATTTAAAAATCTGATAAGGACAAAATCTTGGGGTATGGTCTAGCCCTGCGGGTTGAGAATTGGTCAGCCTCAAGCAAGAGACCACAGCCAGGCAAACTGAAGCAAAACAGCAGATGGGAAGCCTGCCCATTTATTGTTGCAACCAGGTTACAAGCTCCACACAAAATGAAGAAGTCCAGAAGAAAAGGCACATGGGTTGTTCTTAAAAGTTCCCACAAAGCATTTCACCAGGACTTTATTCCAGGGAGTACTCAAGGGTATGAAGTACTGGCACCTCCCTTTTTGGTTTAAAAGTGTGGCACTTCATGGTGAGTACTAGCACCTATTTTTTTAGGGGGGAAAACACTGCATTTCACACAGCATACATCAGTGGTATGTCACAGAAATGTGGGAATGTTCAGGGTGGCAGGAGAGGATATAGTGTTTATTAATATCCTTCCTAACTTGCGCTAGCAAGTTCCTTCACTTAGCAGAGTGCATTCCCCTTTACACAGCAGAAAACTAGTTGCAAACTCATGTGAGTTCCTTAAGACATGTTACGGTAAAATCTGGGTGCGAGGCTGCTCTGCCACCCAGCTCGTCGGGCTAAGTCCGCGGGTCCCTGTGGAGGAAAATGAGCTCAGCCGGAGACAGGAGCAAGATGCAGAAGATCCAAGTTTATTGCGCAACAGGTTCAAGGCGAGATTGAACAGCGAGGAAGGGGTGACATGAACTTTTAAAACTTCCCTCCATGTCCCAGAATACAGTGCAGAATACCGTACATCCCAGTTACATCATGAATACATTAAGAAGAGGTTGGGTTACACAGGATTAACATATGGAGGAGGGAGGGGGGAATATGCAGAGCTGGATATATGCGCAGATAAGCACATCCTGAGTACCGGTGATGAGTGTGAGATTTTGACCAGCTTCGGCCCATCTGAAGCTGATACAGGCTCGTCTTATCTTGAGCCCAAGCAGAGTAGTCCACACAGCAGAAGGATAAGCAGTATGTGCCACATTCTTAACTTTATTTCCACTCTATGCTGAGAGAATACAAACATGCATCTTGCCTCTGTGAGAGCAGAGAAGCAACCGTCTCTCTAACAAAGAAACCGAGAGAACAGTGAAAAACAGGAAACCAGTGTACGTCACATCCAGTCTCCCATTTCCCGTGGGAATCCAACAGTAACTGTGGAATGCAAAACAATGTCTTGTGACTGCAGTTGCTGCTCAGTAAGGGAAATAGAAACCAACATCCTCCCCCTTTCTGTGAACATCACTGGGCAGCGTGTTCGTACAATATCAGTACAAACCCAACTTCTGCACATAGGTACAGTGTTGATCCCTTGATACAATCTTGGACAATACATCAGCAGGAATTTCATTACCTGGCATATAGGACACCGTTACGAGTCCCTTCTGAATACATTCCCTAGCATGTTGCAGTTTCATAGAATCATAGAATCATAGAATCATAGAGTTGGAAGAGACCACAAGGGCCATCGAGTCCAACCCCCTGCCAAGCAGGAAACACCATCAGAGCACTCCTGACATATGGTTGTCAAGCCTCTGCTTAAAGACCTCCAAAGTAGGAGACTCCACCACACTCCTGGGCAGCAAATTCCACTGTCAAACAGCTCTTACTGTCAGGAAGTTCTTCCTAATGTTTAGGTGGAATCTTCTTTCTTGTAGTTTGGATCCATTGCTCCGTGTCCGCTTCTCTGGAGCAGCAGAAAACAACCTTTCTCCCTCCTCTATGTGACATCCTTTTATATATTTGAACATGGCTATCATATCACCCCTTAACCTCCTCTTCTCCAGGCTAAACATGCCCAGCTCCCTTAGCCGTTCCTCATAAGGCATCGTTTCCAGGCCTTTGACCATTTTGGTTTCCCTCTTCTGGACACGTTCCAGTTTGTCAGTGTCCTTCTTGAACTGTGGTGCCCAGAACTGGACACAGTACTCCAGGTGAGGTCTGACCAGAGCAGAATACAGTGGCACTATTACTTCCCTTGATCTAGATGCTATACTCCTATTGATGCAGCCCAGAATTGCATTGGCTTTTTTAGCTGCTGTTTCAATTGCAAATGCTTCGTGCTTTGCTTACAACCTTCAGAATTCAGCAAAGCCAAACATGCTTTGTTGTCCTGGTAAACCTGGATTGGACATTTGACAGGAATTTTCATGTCTTTGCACAATTGTAACAACCATTCACAATCTTTAAGTGAATAAGACACTGCATTCAGTTCAGCTTCACAAGTACTTAAGCTAACTGTTGTTTGCTTCTTGCATGACCAATCAAAAAGACCCTGATTGTACATGTAGCAAACTCCAGACATACTTTTCCTGTCTGTAGTGTCACTACCAAAACTTGCACCTGCAAATATCTCAAGACCACCAGATTTCTGATTATTAAATCTCTGTAATGCATAGTGCCTTTCAAATAGCGTGCTGTGCATTTCAGAGCTTTCCAATCCTTAACAGTAGGATTGTTGACTTGTCTGCTTAGCAAATTACAGCTAACAGCAATGTCAGGTCTTGAACATCTGGCAATGAAGTTTAGTTTGCCTAGCACATTTCTGTACAGTGTAGTGTCAGAAAATGCTTCTTCAGTGTCATCTACCTGATAACCTGTTGTCATCGGTGTGTCTACAGGGTTAGCATCCATCAGGTTTAGTTTGCTTAACACATCAGCAATTTTCCGTGACTGGTGTACTAGAATGTTACCATCTTGAT